>NC_141925.1:31148986-31451703 GCF_057802395.1 Ceratotherium simum simum | reverse complement strand
GCTATTGTTGAGGTCTTTTTTCTTTTGTAATGTAGGTATTGGAAGCTACATTACAAGCTTTAAACTTCAGTTTAAAGCTCAAATTATGAGTTTGTCTCTAGGCACTATTTAGCTGCAGCCCATAAATTCTGATATGTTGTATTTCTTCTGTCTTCATTCCCCTTCAAGTAGTTTTCAGTTTTCTTTGGAATTTCTTCTTTGACCCTGGAGTTATTTAGAAGTGTTTAATTTCCAAATATTTATGGTTTTCCTAATTTCTTTATTGGTTGATTTCCAATTTCATTCTGTTGTGGTTAGAGAACATACTTTAATTTCAGTCCTTTTAAATGTATTGAGACTTTCTTTTTTCGCCTAGCATATGGTCTATCCTGGAGAATGTTCCCTGTGTGTTCTAAAAGGATGTGTATTCTGCTGTTATTTGGGTGGAGTGTTCTAGAGACGTCAGGTCAAGTTGGTTGATAGTTTCTGGGTTAATCTATATTGTTTGCTCCTACTATTATGCACCACACAGGCAGCTTTAATGTTCATTATTAGCCTCTCATTGTTTTCAACAGACACCCCGGGAGGAAAAGCTTTTTGCTCTGGGTGATATCTGCATCAGGTCAGAAAAATAGAGCCTTGTTAATGGGGTCTTGCAGGGAACCACCATGCAGATGAAATGCGAGTTCTCTGGGAGTGGGGCTTTGCAGTTGTTCCAATCCTTTTCTGCCTCCCCCGTGGCTGCCAGATTGCTGATTTCCACTGAAATTGTGAGCTGTTGGTGTTGAGGGCTCCTGCAGAGCTGAGGAGAGGTGGATGGGAATAGGTCAGATTAAAATGCGACCAAGCTTGCTGTTCTGACTGAGAGTCAGCTGCTTTTCTGGAGTAAACATCCCCCAGGTTGCTTGAAGTCTTTGGTTCTTTGTCAGAGTTTTGAAAAGTGGATTCTGACAGTTTCCCAGTGTTTATGTTGCTCCACTATTTTCACTGATGTTGCTTAATCCATGTCCTTTGAATGTAGTTACAGATGTGGTCGGATCACATCTGACATTTTGCTCTTTGTTTCTTTATGTCATTTTTATCTCTCTGCTCTTCCGTTGAGGCCCTCTTTTGTGGTTAATAGGTATTTTTCTAGCGGACCTTTTAAATTCCTTTGTTGGGTGTTTTACTATATTTTGTTTGTTTTTTTTAGTAGTTGCTCTTGGGATTAAAATATGTGTCTTAATTCATCACAATCTACTTCCGGTTTTTAGTGACCTCTGAGGAAACTAAGGCAACTTTGTTCCAACATTGCTCCATTTCCTCCTCTCTCGTTTGTGTGGTTGTTGTGATATATACCACATCTTTATACATTTGAAGCCCAGCAAAGCAATTTATAATTATGATTTTGTGCGATTGTCCTTTAAATCTCTTAAGGGATGAAGATAGACAAAATATATTTGTGCAGTGTTTTATATTTACCTTTATAATTACTTTGACTGATGTTCTTCATTTCTTCTTGTGATTGTTACTGACCATCTGCTGTCATTTCCTGTCAGCCTGAAGGACTTCGTTAGTTCTTGTTCAGACACGTCTGCCATCAGTGAATTCTGTCAGTCTTTGTTTGGTAATGTCTTTATTCCATCTTCAATTTTTTTTAAAGTGTAATTTTGCTGGATATAGAATTAATGCTCGATTGACAGTTTTTCTTTCAGACTTTGAATATGTCATTCTATTCGTTTCTGGTCTCCATAGTTTCTGATGAGAAGTGAGCCGTGAATCTGATTGTTGTTGCCTTGTACCTGATGAGTCCATTTTCTTTGGATGCTTTCCAGAGTTTGTTTTTTAACAGGTTAACTGTGTTTTGTTGAGCATCTTTGATCTTAGATTTATGTTTTTTCATAAAATTTGGTGGGTTTTCTGCCATTCTTTCTATAAGTGTTTTGTTCTATTTTCTTTCTCTCTTGCCCTTCTGAGACTCCCATTTCCTGACTGTTAATACAATTGATGTTGTGCCACAGGTCTCTGCAGCACCATTCGTTTTCTTTTTCAGTCTTTTTTTTTCTCTATTTTTCAGAATGAATACTTTCTATTGGTATTTCTTTTTTTTTTTTTTAAAGACTTTTATTTATTTATTTATTTATTTTTCCCCCAAAGCCCCAGTAGGTAGTTGTATGTCATAGCTGCACATCCTTCTAGTTGCTGTATGTGGGACGTGGCCTCAGCATGGCCGGAGAAGCGGTGCGTTGGTGCGCGCCCGTGATCTGAAACTGGGCCGCCAGCAGCGGAGCACACGCACTTAACCGCTAAGCCACGGGGCCGGCCCTCTATTGGTATTTCTTCAAGTTCACTTATTCTTTCTTCTGCCATCTCAAATCTGCTGTTGAGCCTATATAGTGAATTCTTTATTTTGTTATTTTACTTTACAACTTTAGAATTTCCATTTAGCATTTTTGTGTTTGTATTTCTGTATTCAGAGTCTGTATTTGTCAAGTCATTGTCATCATGTATTCATATGGTTTTTAACATGGTCTTAAAATAGTCTTTGAACAACACTTCATTGAAATCTTTGATAAATGTAACATCTGGGTCCACTGTGTGTCAGTTTCTGTTGTTATCCCCCCCAGTATATGTCAGTCTTTCTTAATTATTGTATAAAAACTGGAATTTTTCATGATATATTATAACAACTTTGGATTCTGGTATTTTTCATGCTGAAATTTTTTTTTTTTTAATTTTTATGGACTTGATCTATAGCCTCAGTCTCCTCTGCTGTGTGTGGCCACTGACATCTTTGCTCGGTTTCTGTTTTGTCCCCCTCTCTCTTATTTTTTTAGCCTGACTTCCTGAGGGTTTCCCCCCGTGTGCATACCTTTGTGGTCGGGCAATGATTTGGGCAGAGGTTGTGCTCAAACACTTTGAGCTTGTAAGGTTTCTACCCTCTACCTTTGGTTCTGTGGGTAGGTTGGGACCTCATCAAAATTCAGCCTGTTTTCCAGTCTCCTCATCTTTGCTTTGCACTGGTGCTCAGATCTCATCTGTCCATTCGTGCTGTTTCCCAGTTGGTGTGGGTGTGTGCAGAGCCTTCTGTCACTCTCTCCTTTCTAGGATCTTCCCATCAAATTTCTGGCTGGTCTGCCTCTCCTCTTGCCCCAATCAGGATTGCAATCAGGCTCGTCAAGTTGTGCATTTTCCCTGTTTGTTTCCTACTAGTTTGCCACTGGGCCTGAGTTTGAACCCTCCAGTTTCAGCATCCAATGTAAGTCTGTGCTTTCTGGCAACAAAGCTGAAGGTTTTCATGGCCAGCCCTGCCCTGTTCAAACTTCTGTGCTAACTGAGCTGGGGCGGACGGAACAGCACAAGACAAGAAGTCTGAAGACTCCGGCTATTCTTACCTGTAGTTCTTGCAGTCTTCTGTGAATAATTCCTCAGTTTCTTTGTGTTTTATTGATTTCTCAGGCCGTGAAGTGGTCCATTTTTGGACCATTTTGTCCATCTTTGTAGTTCTTTTTTGGTGAGAGCTTCGCTAACCTCTTCACTCCACCGTAGTTGGAAGTGCTATGCTGGCACATTATTATAACACACTTTACTGAATGCTGACTCTGTGTCAGGTGTTGTTCGAAGCCTTTTCTCATACTAGCAGATTTAATAACACAGTAGGTGCTCACCAAGTATTTGTTGAATGTTGAATCAACAGCTACCACAAGCAATGAGAGAAAGCATAGAGTGCTGGGCGTCCTCTGTGGACTCGCTTCTTTTCTGTTTCCTGCCGTGTGGTCAGGGGCTGGCTCCTGCCTCCCCAGTGGGTCATTTCTGTGGACCCAAGCCGTTCCCAAAGGCCAGGGAACTGACCTTTTTGACTCACACAAGGAAGCATGTGTATATGTTCCCTGTGAATGTGAGGAGAGAAAATATCACAGGGCAAAAGGAGGGATATGTCACTTTGGGATGACTTGATTAAACAAGTCACCAACAAGCCAAGTTTAAAGGAAATACTTAGCTAGCTTTCTTCCAGAAATGATGGAATTAAAAAAAAATCTTATTTTTTTGCTGAGGAAGTGTCACCCTGAGCTAACACATGTGCCAATCATCCTCTATTTCCTATGTGGGTCGCAGCCCCAGCCTGGCCACCGACAAGTGGTATACGTTTGCATCCTGGAACCGAACCCAGGCCGCCCTAGCAGAGCGCGCCGAACTCACCCACTGGGAACTAGTCCACAGGGCCGGCACCCCTGCCAAGAAAATTCTTCACATTTGTTCATTATTGGTCAGCTGGCTTTTCCTAAGGATTAGGTTTATATATAGTCTCTGAGATTGACTACAGAGGCCTGTGCTGAACTGTAAACAGCCAAGAGACAGTCGGGCATCATTTGGATGACCATAGAATTTGTCGTCCAGTTTGTTCGAGAGTGAACGTTGGGACATCAGGTGTAAACTAGGCCTATCCCAGGCCACCCGGGAAGGTGCTCACTCTGGGTTTTATGGAAAAGGAACCGATTCTAAAGCCAGGCTGCCTTTGGCTTCAGCCCTACCGAATCCTCAGTTTTCTCACGTGGCCCGTGAAAGTGAGGATTGATAACATCACATCGCATTTGGGTGAAACACCCAACAGAGTCACTTGGCTGTGAATGTGTCACTGTCGCTGTGGCTGTGGTATGAATGCTTCTTCGTCAGGGCTTTGAGAACGTCACGGTGCAGCATCAGGGTCAAGAGGGTGCATTCTGGAATCAGACAGCCTCCACTTCTTAGCCACGTGACTGTATTAGGCAAGTTACTTAATCTCTAGGAGCCTCGATTTTCTCCTCTATCGACTACTCCTCTTACTACCACCAGTAATGATAGTGAGTACATACTGTCGCTCTTACACGTTAAGTCAGGTACTATTCACTGTAGGGGATTTAGCTCTATTAACTCATTTAGTCCTGACAGCAACCCAATAAGAGAGATATTATTCTCAACTCCAGTTCACATAGAGGGTAACAGACACAGAGAAGTCAAGCAGTCTGTGTCAGGTCACACAGCTGGTCAGGGTCTACCAGCTGTAGACCCTCTGGTGTTGCCAAGATTCAAACTAAGGTAATGTTCAACTTTACTGCTTTGTGAGACTGTGTCTTGGTGAATGGGGAGGATCTGATAACTAGATCCTTGGGTGAGTGTGAAGATGAAATGAGATAGTGCATCTCAAACACTTAGCATGTAGCAAACATTCCATAAGTGTTGGTTGCTGTGTTAATAGTGTGTGTTCTTGGAATGGGTAAACAAGCTGCCATTTATTGCTGGAAAAACTGGACGTCCCAGATCAGTGAATGCTTTATGGGAACTCTTTTTCAGATTTCACCTGCCGCCTGTGGCCATGGATTCACACTGCTGTCCTCTAAAACTAAGGATGGGACGAAAGTTTGGTGGATGGAACTCAACAGAGATTCTCAGTTTGGATTTCACAGGAGCCGAAAAGAGAAAATTGAGGCTCTCCCCTTGGCTTTTTCTGCTGTGATTCGCTGAGGAAGCTCCCTCTGATTTTCAAGAATCTGATGACATAAAGCAAACTGTAACAACAACATAGATGGAGTCTTGAAAGGCACATTGTTTGGAATTATCTGGACTAGATTATTTTCAGCCTGTTTGGTAAAGGTCCTTTGCTGATAAGTAGGGATGTTATTTTTTGGCCCCAGAGTGATGACCTTTGTTTCCTAGCTTGAGATATCCTGAGACACTCTACAGTGCCTAGAATGTGGTCTGGGGAAAAAATTCAATGAAAGCCTTAAGATGGAGGCTTTATTCCAGATATTTGAAATTGGATTATAAAATGTTAGAAATGATTTATGATATTTTCAAAAGTAGACACTAGTCAATCAATATTATGAGGACAATATGAAACATTTTTTTAAAATAAAGGGGAATTACCCAGAAATACATACTGGACAAATCTTTCTTTTCATTTTTTTCCCACTTCCCTCATTTGTATGCAAATGTCTGTTTATAGAATTTTGATCACAGTGTATATTTTGTTTTCTGCCTTTTTTCACTGAATTTCATATCAGAATCCTTTTACCCTTAGTATTGAAGTCTTTATTGGCTGTACGATGCCAAATGACATTTCTTTTTACCTTTTGTTAAGAATGATTGTAGACATACGCAGAAGTGGATGGAATAGTATAATGCATCGCATGGGCCATCACCAGCTTCCGCCATCGTCAGCTCATGACGATCTTGTTTTACGCATTTCCCCCATGTTCTCCCTCAGCAAATTTAGAGCAAATCATAAGAAAATTGATTTCATTCATAAATATTTCAGTACATATCTAAAAAAATAAGGACTGAAAAGAGTGGTAAGTATAGCATCACACCTAAAAATAATTAACAATGTAATCCCTTAATATCAAATAGTTTGTCAGTGTTCAAACTGACAGTTGTCTTATAAGTGTCAATAGATTTTTATTTTATTTTTAAAAATTTATTTGAATCAAAAGCTGGATAAGGTCTAGACATTGCAAGTGGTTGAGAAGACTTTTATAGTCTTTTAAGTCTGTTTGAATCTTTTTTCCTTGAAATGTATTTAACGAAGAAATCTCATTGTTTATTCTATAGAATTTTCCAGTCTTCAGTTTGTTGAATGCATCCCTGTGGTGCTGGTTGACATGATCCTCTGTCCTCTGTATTTCCTGTCAATAGGTAGTTGGACCTAGAGCCAGTTTCCCTTTCAATGTTATATATTAACTTTTCCCAGGCCCTTAGGGGTCCATGCAGATAGTAATGGGGGATGTGAATCACTTGTCAGTATTTTAAAGTACTTCATATTTTCAGCTACTAATATGAGCTAACAACATTGTCCATTTTCTTTGATTTTGCCTAGAATCACATCATCTCATTGTGATAAACCAGTTATTTCATACAGATCAAAAGCTCTGTCTGCAAATTATATCAGTCACTGATGAATATGAATGGACAAGTGTATTATTATAACAGTCATAATGCCATTTATTTGGTAGATGAAATGTTTTTAAAGATGGGGATCATAAAAGAAGATAGGGGGTCATTAGTGAGGAGTATGTTGAGAACCAGTGCGTTCGCAGATCTTCTCCTCAACTCCAGCCTCCACTGTAAATAGTCAAAAGTTCATTGTTTAAAACCTGTCAGAGGAATTCCCTACGTGGACCAATCTTGCCTCTCCAGTAGGATTATAAAGAACAATAAGTTTCTTCTTTAAATCTTTTATTTTTTATTTATTTTATTTTTTTTTTGTGAGGTAGATCAGCCCTGAGCTAACATCTGATGCCGATCCTCCTCCTTTTTGCTGAGGAAGATGGCCCTGAGCTAACATCTGTGCCCATCTTCTTCTGCTTTATATGGGACGCCAACACAGCATGGCCTGACAAGCGACGCGTCAGTGCCTGCCCAGGATCAAGCCAATGAACCCCGGGCTGCCGAAGCGCAGCGCGCACACTTAACCACTTGCACCACCGGGCCGGCCTCAAATTTCTTCTTTAGAGTGACTTCTAGACAACATTCCCCCTTACTTGCTCATTTAAAAATTAAAATTTTCTATTTTGAATAGATAACATATTTGCATAATTCAGAATCCTAATGGCGCCATAGAACATATGATGAAGAGCCTGCTTTCTACCTCTGTCCTCCCAGCATCATGATTTTTCTCCCTGTCGACAACCTGTGTTAACAGTTTCCAGTTTATCCTTCTGGAGAGATGTAATGCATGTGCAAGCAAATGCATCTACAAATGTATTCTTTTTGCTTCCTTTTATTAGAAGTGGTGTCATATAATATGTGGTGTTCTTCACCGTACTGAGAAATCCTAGTGGCTGTTGCAGAAAGTGGCTATTGCTTTTACGTTCCTGAAAAATTCAAATGGTGTGAAATGACATGGGAAGAGCTTTCTTTAAGAAGACTAAGGATGCTTTTCAGTAACCCCGTGTGTCATGGAGGCAGTGTGGTGCAGTGGGTTGGACTTGGGGACCAGAGTTCTGGTCCTTGCTGTGCTACTAACTTATGTGGCTTGAGTAAGTCGTTCCGATCTCACTGTGTAACAATGTGGGGGTGGGGCAGTGTCATCTGTCATGTTAGAAGTGCTCTGACTCTGCGTCAGTGCACTGGCCCTGGTTGTGTTTGTTTCAGCGAGGGGAGACGCGTGTGTTTTGGAGCTCTCACCCGTCCCACTGCCTCTGGACAGACCTCAGGAGACACAGGTGCTACAGGTCTCCTGCGGCAGAGCCCACTCTCGTCCTGACAAGACGGTGAAGGACGTGAATTGACCTGTTCAAGATTGATGGAGGGTGGGGGGACCACTTTCTTGCCATAGGGCCTGAAGTGGCCCATTTGATTGAGCCACATCTGATTGTGAAGCTGTTGGCATTTCCCGAGCAAATCAGGAGCATGGCTCAAGAGACTGTGTTGGGCAGACCTTGCTGACTCTTTTCTGTTCTCTGCTCTCTGTGGTTCTTGGGAAATCTCAGGTATTTATAAACATGACAGCGCACACCAGGCAGCCTCATCAAGGCCTGCCTTTGTTGTGAAGTCACTGAGCTGGGCTACGTGTGTAAACGGCTTTTTCTATGGTACTGAGAGAAGCCTGTTTGCTAACACTTCCTCCAAGACGTGGGGCTTTCAGACTCCAGGCTCCTGGGTAACCCCGACCTTCTCCAAAAAAGCGGTTATTCCAGAGAAGGCCAACTTGACGAAATTCATCACATTTCATTTTCTGGCTAGGGTGCTTTGTAGGAAAAGGCGAAGGTGGTGTTTAGGAACTCTTTTCAGAGGGGACTTGGCCTTGAGGGCAGCCTGGTGACAGGTCCAAAAAATGGGGTTGCTGAGGCCTTTCACAGGAGGTGCTGGCCTCTCATGGAATTCCTGAGAGGCAGAACGAGGGCCCAGAGGGGAAGCAGAGGGAAAGTATAGGTGGCCCAGCCTGTTGCAGCATGTCTGCACCCCAGCATGCCTGGAGGTGTGCCTGCACTGGCTGGAAATATTGGAGAAGGAAACCCAGTGGCAGTTGGGTGAGCAGTTGGATTAGGACCACTTTCCAGACCCCCTTCCAGTCCTGACATTCTCAGATTCCCCAAACCTGTAGAACTGATTTCATTGGTGGTGGTATTCTTTAGTCTTCAGCCTGGGAAACAGCTATTACGGACAATGTGGAAGGAAGGTGGTGGAAAATGAACCTTACAGGTGAATTCCCACAAGGACTACCCCTCCCCAAGTTGTGTTGAGCATTAAACATCTCTGGAGTGATTACTGTGTGATAGAGCCACAGAACAGTACCAAGCAAGGTTCCTCATTCCTGAGAGGAGCAGTGAGCGCTCCACGGAGAGCTGTGGAGGGTGTTGTTCCATCTCAGGGGGAGCTCCGTGCATCAGCCTGGTGGGAGGGCAGGTGCATGAGCATTGATTGGGATGGCTGGACCTTCTTTGGATTCCTTCTTTATTTTTAGCCAAATTGATTAACTTCAAAAATTCCTCTGTTTCAGTTCTATTTCTGTTGGTCTTTAAAAAAATTTCCCTCTAGTTCCTCGCGTTATGCTGGTGGGTTTAAACACCAGTCTCAGCTCTGGCAGCATATTAAAATCACCAAGCGATTTAGTTTGTATTATTTTACCTTCGCACCTGTGTCTAACTCTGCCTTCTTTTTGACCTAGAGAGTTTCCCTAACAGTTACTATGTGTGTGTATGGGGCTGCCAGTGAGGAATGACAGAGGAGAGGCCAGAACTCCACAGTGCTTACCATGACCATATGTTTTGCTTCTCCCCAGATTGCCCTCAGCCATTAGTGGAAGTCACAAAGTCCATAGAACGCAGGCCTTCGATGGACAGGTGGTCCAGGTAAGAGGCGTGGGCTGAGAGCCACTCATTCTGCCCCCTGGGGCACTTTTGAAAGGGGGAAACTTGAGTGGGGTGATGGGAAATTTGTTAGGGTGATTTTCTGAATTAATAAATTATTTTATACAAATTATACCCTGGCTACTGTAGGCCAGGATGTTCAGTACTGGAACATGGGGTTCCAAGTTGAATAAGGTTTGGGGGGAAAACACTCTAGTGGGAGAGACAAGTTGAAAAAACTAGCTGTACCTGAGTGTGCCCAGGCTCTGTGTGTGTTCCAGGCTGGCTTTATCTTGTTCACCATTTATTCCCATGTTTGGGGCAGTTCCTGGCACATGGTAGATATCTATAATCAATACTTAAATACATAAATGAATGCATACAGAAAGTGCTATAAGAGTACCAAAAGGGGAGTCGTTAAGTCTTCCGGGGATGGAATGGAAGGGAGAGAAGGCATCGTGGAGGAGGTGGCAGAGGAATCTACCAGATAGGCCGGGGATGGGTGGTGGGAAAGGTTTCATGGCAGAGGGGAGGGGGCGGGTGGAGACTTTAACTGCTGAGAGCACGTGGAGTGGCTGGAGTTTGGTATGCTTACAGGGGAGTGCTGTGGCATAGGCTGGAAGACAGGTGGAGAGTGAGCGATGCAGGGTTTTGTAGAGTTGGGGGAGGAGATGATGAAGGCCACTTGGGAAGGCGTGGGGAGAAGGGACATGTGCAGAGACATGTAAGTAGGATTGACCAGATTTGGGGCTTGATAAGATGTGCAGGGAGTGAGCTAGAAGGAGTGGAGCCTGACTCTACAGGCAAATGAGTGACTGCTGATGTGCTCAACCTAGATGGGGGAGTCCTAGAGGAGGAGCAGGCTTGGGTTGAGTGGGAGAGAGAAGCGAGGAGGAGGTAGAGAGTGAATTTGCTTTTAAGTTTGCAGTATAGTGCTTCTTGCACAGACTTGAAAGTCCCATGGATGCGAATTCAAGTCCCTGATTCCCCACATATTAACTGGATGACTTTGGGCAAGTTACCAACCTTCTCTGAGGTTCGGTTTCTTATTAGGTGTTCTTGGTTATTGACTTAGCACAGTGCCTGGCATAATAAGCATTTAGTAAATGGTGCTTTTCATTAGGCAGTTAGAAAAACAGGTCTGAAACTAAGTAGAGTTGTCGGGACTGGAGATAACAGTGTAGAGGTGACAGGGAAAGCCTTGGAATGGATGCAGCCTCCCAGGGGAGTGTGAAGAGGAGGAGAGAAGAGGGCAGAAGACAGACCTTGGAGAAGGATTCCAACACTGAAGGGTAAGGAGTATGGCTGAGCTCGGGAGCAAGATTGGAAGCTACTGGAGAGGCAGAAGAGAGGGATGGGGAAGAGAAAGGCTTGTGGAGGAGGGAGTGGTTCCTCAGGGATGGACTGGGATGGAGGAGCTCTTGGGTCTTCTCTTCAGGACATCTGGCCCTTTCCTTTAGAAAGAGCCGCGTCAGTGGGGGGGCAGGCAGAAACCAGGCTGCAGTGGAGTGAGAAAGATTAAGAAGTGGAGGCCGTGTGGAGCCTGCCTGGGCCCGGCACCCTCGGGGCTCCAGGGCGGTAGGGAATGCTCCAGTTCTTTGGGTCCCTTGAGCGGGACACTGGGCTTCCAAGGATTTCTTCTCATCAGCCTTCCCTCTGTTCGTCTGATAGGTCGCCTGTGGTCAGGACCATAGTCTGTTCCTAACGGATAAAGGAGAAGTCTATTCTGGTGGATGGGGCGCAGCTGGGCAAACAGGTAGTGGACCTTACACCCCCTTGGGATGGTGCAGTATGGAGCTGTGAGCGGTGCGGCTCTCATGGGCTAAAACCACCTGCCTTCATTTGACTCTTACCTCTCTTATCACTTCCTGGGGCCACTGTTCTGTTTGTCCCTTCCCAGTTGCCTCACCCCTGGCTCCCATGGAAAGGAACGGATAAAGGATTGGGTGGAGGATTAGAGCCACCCCTCAGCAGAGGAGCTGTGAGCCTTTCTCTCAGCAGAGACAGGAAACTGTGTGAGGCTTTCAAAGAGAAAACAAGTGTCCCCTAAAAGGAGCTTGATTTTCACTGATTTGAGAAGAATGTGATTAGTGCAGGGAGGAATGATTGAGAAACTTTCTGAAGCTTGTATATTTAACCTTTTTGTGTCTGATATTTGTCTGAAGGGAGGGCCATTCAAAATAAGATTGGATCTTGTGTAAATCCTCAGTAATCCTACCAGCACATGAAATCACCTTTCTTCATTGTCTAGTGTGTTCTTCCAGTCCTCGTTCATATGTGCACATTTTTTTTTCTTTTCTTTCTTTGTTATTTTTATTTCTGGTGAGGAAGATTCGCCCTGAGCTACCATCCGATGCCAATCCTCCTCTTTTTTCTCAGGAAGATTGCCCCTGGGCTAACATCTGTGCCCATCTTCCTCTATTCCACATGGGACGCTGCCACAGCATGGCTTGACAAGTGGTGCATCGGTGCACGCCCGGGATCCGTACCTGGGAGTCCCGGGTCACCGCAACAGAGCGTGCACCCTTAACCACTCCACCACCGGGCCGGCCCCCATGTGTGCACATTTGTATACAGTAATCACAGCGTAGGTGTGGTTTTATATGCTTGTTTTATCATTTATACTTACATAAAGCATTTTTCCATGGTGATAATGTTTTCACAGTTATAGTTTTTAATATTTGTATGATACAGCGTCAACTTAATTTATCATAATTAATTATTCATTTAACCATTTTATTAAATAATTACTTAAGCATTTCCCTGTTGTCAGGTGGCATACTTCTTTGGAGGCGGAGTGCAGTGGCCGTTGGAGATATTATGACATTTATCTTGTGTGCATACGTGACTTTTTCTTTCGTTTGGATTATTGCTCGAAGATAAATCCCAGGAGTGTCAAAGGAGTAGGATATTTTTATTGTTGTCAGAATGTATTGTTAAATTGCTTTCCAGAAGTTTTACCAGTTGATACTGCCAGCAGCAGTGGGTAGAAGTACCACTTGAATTTTGTGGGTGAGGCATCTGGGGGGGCTTAGCTGGGTCTTTGGCTCTGATTCTCTCAAAGGCTGCAGTCATCGTAGGGTTCCACTGGGAAGGCTCTGCTTCCAGGAGCAACACCAATGGTTGTTGGCAGGATGCAGGGGCCCCAATTCCTTGCTGGTAGTTGTCCAGCAAATGGTTGCTGGCCAAGCCTTCCTCGGTTCCTTGCCATGTAGGCTTCTCCATGTGGCAGCTCCCAACATGGCAGCTGGCTCCATCAGAGTGACCAAATGAGAGGGTAAGACGGAGTGCCAGTGAGACAGAAGCCAGTGTTCTCTCATTTAATCTGGGCAGTGACCTCCCTTCACTTTTGCTGGCCTTCTGCTTGTGAGAAGCAAGTCACTAGGTCCAGCCCCCACACAAGGGTGGGGAGTACACGTGGGTGTGAACAGCAGGAGACGGGGATCACTAGGGGCCATTTTAGAAGTAGCCCGCCACAACCATGATCTTGACTGTGGCCTGAGCCTTCCCCTGTCAGTGACAACAGTGATTTCTTTCCAGTGGCCCTTGCCAGAGCACAGTTAGGTAAAGAAGCTCTCTGCGAGTCAGGCAGCAGAGGCCAGGCCCCAGCTCTGCCAGCCTCGCTCACCTAGGTGTACACTTTCTGGATCAGTAAACCCCTCTTTTCCTTTTGAGTCAACTTAGGGACCGTTGGTGTGCCGCTGTCTTCACCAAAGCACTTAGAATCTGTTTTCCAAAGTTATCCCTCAGCAGAGGCACCAAGATCAAATCCTGCTGGAAAGCTAAGCAGGTGAGGCCCAGCCTGCTGTTCGGAGGTGCAGACATCTCTCAGTGCCACTTGACGTTTGCCCTTGGCCGTCTCTAAGCGCTGTGAGTTCAGTGGGTCCAAAAGTGAACCCCTGCTCGTCCCCCACCTGCTCCTTCTCCACTGTTTGCCACGTCCACTCACCTTCCCCTCTAGGAATCATGTCCCTTCCCTACTTAGAACCCTTACCGGCTCACCGTTGTGCTTAGAATGAAGACCAAACCCTTCCGTGGTCTACAGCATCCTGCATGACCTGCCCTCCCTGCTCCCCACGGGCGTCCTGCAAATATTCCCCCTCGTCCCCTGGCTTCATCCACTCGGCCCTTGTTTAAACTCCCTCAGTGGGCCATGGCCCCTCCCTCCCTGTGCAGGTGCTGTCTCCCTACGTGGAATACCGTGCTCTCCCCTCCCCTCCACACTCCCACTCATCCCTCAGACTGCGTGGATAGAGTGAAGCCTCCCGACTGCTCCTGCCCATGAACTACATCAGGCTCCCTGACGTTCCCTCACGGAGGCCCCTGTCCTGCCCTCCCTGCAGTCAGCACAGATTAATTGGGTGTTAATTTTGGCTGACCTCTGCCTCCTCCACTAGACTGAACTCAGAGAGAGGGACCCGGTCTCTTCCTTCCCCTCATGTTCCCATCACCAGGTAGATGTTTAGCGTATGTTTGCTGTTTGGGACATATTTGTCGAGTGAATGAATGACCTGGCACTTATCTGCTCTGTCCATTCACCAGAGTCCGTCCAAGTTCTCACTGGTTTGTCTTCCTAACAGTAATGGACCCTTCCTGTGACTCGAGTGAATGTCCCCCGGTACTTGCTCTTCTCAGGAGTGGGGACGGTTAAGCACGTGGCGTGTGGGGGCACGGGCTGTGCTGTATGAAATGGTGAGAGCCTCTTGCAGGCAGGTCATTGGGAAGCTGTAGGGGGGTCGATGGGGAAGGATCCGTGTCTGCTGGATTCACAGGCGCAGATCTCAGCCTGAGGGAGGGAACGTGGCTGTGGGACGACCTAGTTAGAGTGAGTTCAGTTAGTAGAGGGTGAGGGTGACGTTCCTGACAGAACGATAGTAGCCCTGGTTTCTCTGTAGACAAATAGCCAGCCCAGAGCTTAGTAATTCTGTAGTAAACCTCTGGAGTGGAGAAGGAACTGCTTTCTCCCCCTCCCGTCGGCTGGGCCAGAGACTCCGACCCTGCCTTCTCCAGAGAGGCTGCACCAAGAAACAGAGACAGAGGGAGAAGAGCCTTAGGGTTTTGACGCTGAGGTCCATGCCCCTGGTTTGAAACATCTGGCACCACTGATGAGTATTCCACTTTTTATAAGCAAAACATCATTTCTGAGAGTTTTAGGCATCTGGCCAGAAGTTGTTTTGTACTTGGCTTGCTCTCCTGGTCAGTGTGAAACTTAGAGCTGTTAGTAGGGGGACAACTGCCCTTCTGAGGCTCTCCTGTGTTCACATGGGGTTTCTGGGTGATTTGTGGACTGGGCCCCTCCAGGCTGCCCTCCAGGTGTGGGAAGTTTGTATTCTGAGCCTGGTTAGTTTGCTTGACATACACCAAGAGTAAGCATTTAAAAGAGGAGAAAAGAAACTGATTCTTTTCCAAGTGTCATTAACGTTTTTGCCAATCAAGGAGGAGAAAACAATCCCTGTGGATCTAAAGCATCCCGGCGGTGCAGTTTGAATTTCTGGTGAGGAGGGCTGCACTTGGTTTGACTTACTGACCTCTGTTTTTACTGTCATGTAGAAGGACATGTTTTTGTCTGAGGCTACGGAATTCTTGGCAACGGACCAAACCTAGTGGAAACTGCTCTTCCGGAAATGATTGCACCCACTCTCTTCAGCTTGATGGAGTTCAACCCAGAAGTCCAGGTTTCCCCATTCGCTGTGGACTCAGCCACTTTGCTGCCCTTACCAGTAAGTGGCCAAGCCCGTGTGGCCCCAGAGACAGGCTGAGCTGCACTCTCTTGGGTTCACCCCAAGCCGTGGGCAGCTCTCAGTGTCCATCCATCCAGTGGAGGGGCGCCCCGGGTGGATAATTACAGAGAGTGGCTCATCCAGACGTTGTTTGGCTTGAAGTTGTATAATGTGTGTCTTTTTTCATCCTGGAGTTTTGTTTTTGGTTCCTTTGGTTTGTGGTTGGGCTCACGTGAAAGTGAATTTTCTCAAGAGGACGCCAGTCAGTGTTAGGAGGTGGACCCTCGAGAATGTCAGGGTGCTGGGGAAACCAGCAGAAGTTTGGTGACTCCCCGGGAGGGCCATTGGGAAATGAAAGTGTGGGGCTCATCCCGCTCCTGGCCAAGCCCAAACCCTGACCTGCCGCAAGAACTAGGGGTGGCAGGACGCCGCTTTGTCAGACGCCCTGGGGTTTTGTGGAGGGAAATATGCCCGATTTCTCCAAGGTGCTGGGAGAGAATGATCAAAGGCAAGGCTGGAATGGAGCTGTTCTCGAAGGTTTGCCCAGTTACCAAGCCATCAGACACCCAGGTGCCTCCCGCCCTCGGATGTGCACTTTCCTTGATTGCCTCTCCTGTTCCACCAGGGACTGTCAGGTCAGTCTGCTGCTCTTTAGTTGACCTGATGGGTAAGACTGAACTAAATTAATTTCATTTTGTGGGGATCCTCAAGTCAGTTCGCTATTTCCTTGCAACTGAAAAATGTTAATTTGTAAATCTCAATTACTCATCTCTGGTGAGTCATTGTTTTCTCTTTAGGCGTCTGGGCCGGGACAATGAGTCGGGTCATCCTCATTTGTGTTCTGTGGCCCCACGCTACTGTGAGGACTGTCCAGAGGCCCCCCTCGACCCAGAGTCCTGACTGCCCTTCAGTTGTTGTCTGATGTTCAGATCTCAGGCCTGTAACACACATGGGCTGTGGCGTGGACTGTGGGGGGGTGACTGTGTGCACAGCACCCTCGGTCGCAGTGATGACTGGGGTAATCCCTCAGCACCGTCACTCGGAGTCAGCACTTCCATTTGCTAATGACTCGAGGGCGCCAGACTCTTCTAAAGCTATTTTGATTTAGAAAATAAGAGTCATTATGAACTCATTCTGGAGCTGTCAATGACCTATTTTCCAGAATGTTCTAAGGCTTAAACTGTGCAGAGTCACATCCTTAGACATCCATAGGAAATGTGCAAAGTATTCAACTAGAGTAGACTGTTTTCTATTTGCTGTCATGCCATGTGGACGTTTTGGGTCACACTGAAATGAAATCCCTTTCTAGATTTCCCCCAAGACCCCACAGCCGCCCTCCAGGTGCCAGTGACTGTCCTCAGTAGAGGGAGCATCAGAGCTTGGGTTTCTCCCCCGTCTATGTGCCCAGCGTTTGCATGTGGTCAGTGGGAGTTGGACTTGGTTGGTTTCCCCTGAGGTCTGCTAACATTTTGGAGGCCAGACTGAATTGTTCTGTTAAACACGTAAAATACATGGGTGGAGGCCCCAGCGTGATGGTCAGACCAGAGGGGCTCTTACAGCTCATAACAAAGGGATTCCCTATTTATCAGCCCGGATTATTTTAGTCCTGGCTTCTCTACGTCTTGTCTTCTACTTCTGCTTCCCAAATGGGGGTGGTGCAATGGGGCCTCTGTGGGCCCACTCCTCTCTGGCCAAGGAGTGCCCAGAGCTGATGTGGACGGAAGTCGGGACCGAAGGCTGGGTAGCGGGAGGCTCCCCCACCAGGTCTGGGGCCCCGTCCTGGAGGTGGGCATTCCCAGAGCCCGGTCTAGATTCCATCTCCTGGACTGTCCTCTAGGACACTCTGTCTGTTCTTGTCCTTCATGGAAGTTTTTACAGTTTGTAAACACGTATATATTGGTTTGATCATTTGTTTCTTTCTAACTGTTTGACTAGCTGCTGCCCCATGAGGACAGGAACCGTACGTGTTCACTCACTGTCCCGTCCCAGCTCCCAGCACACAGACATCGACCCGGCCCAAAGAGGTGCCCAGTCACCCTGTGTCCCTTGACCAAATGCTCCCGAGATGTGGAAACCCAGACAAGGAATGACGGATGGAGGTCTCCCTCTATCAGGGCATGACCAGGACTGGAGGGTGCTCAGACTTCAGGAGGTGTGGAGGGCAGGGTGTGGTCGGACGTGACTGTGGGTGAGGGGTGTGTATAAGGGGCGAGCAGAGTGGGCCATGACTGTGGGTGAGGGGCGTACATAAGGGGCGAGCAGAGTGGGCCATGACTGTGGGTGAGGGGCGTACATAAGGAGCGAGCAGAGTGGGCCGTGTCCAGGAGCCTCCTGGGCCTACAGCTCCGTGTGTGTGCTCATCTCCATGTGCTGGACACAGCGTCATTCTGGGCTTGGACATGTCTTTGGTTTGGGGATAGTATACTTTTCCCTTCAAAAGGAGGCGTTAATGCCTGGTAGAAATTGAAGTTTAACATTGGGCTCTGTTCGTACCTGGTTCTAGAAAGCCTATTCTCATGACCCTCCTCTTCCTGGTAACTTGCCCCTGGCCTAGCCCAGCCAAGCCACCCTTTTCCTTTCTATGCAACGGAGAGCTGTTTGTGTGAGGCCAGAACATCCGAGGGTGCGTGGGAATCGGTTGCCCGGAAGACCGGTATTTGCCATGGAGCGTAAGGCTGGACTGGACGGGCGTGAGTGCGTGCCCACAGAGCAGACTACCTGATGTGGCAGCAGCGTCCAGTGTGCGGCTGGGCCAGGACCAGGTCCCTGGGCGCTGCTTCCCCTCCCAGGTCCCAGCTGGCCTCCTCCTGCCCCAGCGCACGCTCTGCCAGGGCATCAGGAGAGACCGGGTAGTGGTGAGGAGCCAGAGCGAGCGCCCAGCACCAGCTTCTCAGGCTGCAGGCTCCCTGCCCTGAGCTCCTTCCTGGGGCTGTGAGTGAGCAGCCTGCCCAAGGAGGGGACAGCCTGACCAAGGGTTCCAGTCCCACGGTGCCCCGGAAGAGGCCTCATCAGGGCCTGTGGGTGGGCACGTGGAGCGGAGAAACAGGCCTGCCAGGCCTCAGAGAGGAGCAAGCTGCAGGCTGGGCTCCACGAGGGCCAGAGAGGCTGCCAAGAGGGAGAGAGTTGAAATGACAAAGCTGGTGTGACTGGAGCTGTTTGCAGAGGCCCACGTGGAGGAATGTTTTAAGGTGCATTTGAAAGAAAGCAGGATGTTGAATATTTACAGTGCGTTACCGCAGGCACCAAAGTGAAAAATAAGGCTTTTCATAGGGGGAGGTGCAATTAGACAAAAAGGCTCACTTCAGAATTAAAGGGGAGAAAGGTTTTTTCTTAAATTGTAGTTTATCTTACTGGTGTTTACTAAGTCAGTTCTAAAAAACAGCTATTTGTTTTTTTGAATACAGAACATACGTACTTGGTACAAAGTGTCTTATGTAAACTAAGTCTCCCGTCTCTTGTCCCAGAGGCACCACCGGTTCTGGTTCTCATGTTCCCTCCAGAGACAGACTGCGGAGAGAGCGTGTGTGCGCGCACGCGACCGTGTGCACACACAGGCCTAAGTATTTCCTTTGCAGCCTGGATTTTAATAATGTCTTTTGAAATTGTGTAAAGCATCTTTAAAAAACACTTGTAAAAATGCAAAAGAAATGTATAATTTAAATACAATAAGGATTTATTTTTCAAAAACTCACTGCAGAATGTTTCCAGGAACTTTGGTGTTTTAGGGGCTGTTTCCATGGGCCCTTCCCCCAGCTGCTGGCTCTCCTGGTTCCCTGTGACCTTGGCAGGCCCTGCCTCCCGTATAAAAACGGTAGGTGAGGTCTCTAAGGAACAGGTCAAAATGGAGACTTTAAACTTGTTAGAAAGAACATGGTTGTGACGCAGACTTGTTCCCAAGCCGGTTGACACTCGCTCGCTTGTTCACTGAGCCTGGAAATCCCATGACGTGTGGGGATGGAGAGTCAGTGGGAGGACAGTGGACAGCAGCTCAGGTGACGTGAACATCGGTAATGGAGACGTCCCGCTTGTTGTCTTGGTGGCTCCTCATGGCCTCTCGTCACCCCACCAAGAGGGCTTCTTTCTGAGGGGAAGCTGGGGACACAGTGAAGCCACTGGGTTTGGATGAATGACCGCTGTGGCTAGGGCTCCCACCTGCTTTCATTTCCTCCACATTAGAGCGAAGATCAGCCATGAGATAAGATTTGAAATTGGAGAGCATTTTCCCTGTAGAAATGGCCGGGCCAAGCGTGGGCCTCTGTTGTGGAGCTGGAGGCAGCAGGCTGCTGGGGCCTGACGCCGCTTGCCCTTCAGAACAGAGCCCCCTTCATGACCCCTTCCGTCCCTGTGGGAACGGCCTTCCTGTGCCCATGCCGTCAGGGAGAGGACGCTCCATTCTGTTCCTGTGATGGCTGCTTTCTGGCCACTCCGGCATCCTCCCCCACACGTTTGTTGAGACCTCAGTGTTTGCAGAGCTCCTTTATTCCCTGTCACCTTGTGATTGGGGTGGGGAGGATGGGTGCAGGCCAGGGCTTGACAGAATGGTACTGAGGGCCGACGGCCTGGCCCTTCCGCTCTGTACAAGCTTGAAGGTGCGAGGCCGGGGCTCTGGGAGAGATGGGGGCAGGAACCAGGTCAGGGGTCAACTAGGTTGGGTTTCTTAAAGATGAGACGAGTCTGTTGTTGGTAGTTGGACTTCACTCCAGTCTGTCCTGTTGTGCTCACTGTTTTTAATTGCAGGTGATTTTTATTCTTTTAAAAACTGTATTTTCTTATTAATCTGCAGTGGGGGGTATGTTACATCATTCAAAAAGTATTCTGAGGGGCCGACACCGTGGCCTAGTGGTTAAGTTCAGTGCGCTCTGTTTTGGTGGCCCGGGTTCGGTTCCCGGTCATGGACCTACACCATTTGTCAGTGGCCGTTCCATGGCAGCGACCCACATACAAAATAGAGGCAGATTGGCACAGGTGTTAGTTCAGGGTGCATCTTCCTCAACAAAAAAAAAAAAAAGAAAGTATTGCAAGAAAGAAAAGAAAAAGAATAAAGCCTCTTTGTAGCTCCTACAATGGTATAACTAGTTATTCTTAGACTCACAGATCCTGGGCTTTTCTGACAGCGTGTAGGGCCAGAAAGTGACCTCTGAGCCACCTGATTCACACCTCCCCTTCCAGAAGCTTCATGGAATGTTTTCCTGCTACACATTGATGCTCAGAGCTCAGAGAGGTTCAGTGGTTTCTTCAAGGTCACACATCTAGTCAGAAGCAGAGCCAAGATTCAGACTCAGACGTGCCTGACTTGGAGATGGTGGCGTCTCCACCATAGTCCCCTCCTTTGTGAGGGCCTGAGCTGGAGATTCAGGGTCCCTGGTGGTGGAGAGAAGGAAGAGGTAGGGACACACTGACCAGGTGTTACCTGGTCTTTACAGGATCCTGTGACTAAAGGGCAGCACTGCAGGCGTGCGAACAGGCTGCTAGGGGACATTTCTGAATGACATTCCCCCGGGCGGTGCCCTCTGTCCTCAGACAAACAGCACAGACTTTCTGAGGGGCAGAGAGCTGTGCGGGGAGCTGGGCGCTCTGTGGTCTTCTCTCTCACCCTGCAAACCCCCTGTGAAGGTCGGCTCTCCCCACAGCCGGCACCTGTGGACACTGACTCCAGGAGTCGGAGGGGCTGCTGCGTCTCCCAGCCCCTCGGGGTTGGGCTGCGATGTGAACTTGGGGCTCTGCCTGCAGACTGTGCCCCCCCTCCCCGTGCGCCCCTCTGGGCAGGACCAGGTTGGGCCCCGGAGCACAAGCTGGGAAACCCTCTGACTTCCGGCCTCTTTCTTCTTTGGCGCCTCAGTGGCCACAGCCTGGGCGGGTCCGACATCCCAGGAGAGGTGCCTGTGGAAGTCGAGCGCTCTGGGGCGTGGCCTCCCTGCAGGCTGAGCTCTGTCCCTTTGTCAACCTGGCCTCTTGGTGCCATGAAGGACGTTTCTGATGCAGCCAAGTGCAGGAGCAGTGAGTCTGGCCGGGGGTCCCAGCCCCGCTTCAGTGCTGGCTCTCAGCCTTCCTCTGTCTTTCCCCTGGTGGGGGTGTGCTTTAGACACTTGTCATCGTGGAGAGAGAGGCTCGAAACTGATTCTGCTCCAGATTTTAGGACTCACTCAGGCTAAGTGTGCTCCTCGTTTTGGAACTATTTACCTTTGCAGTAATGTGAGTATAAATTGGTTTAGAATAGAAACTCCTTTGAACCTTGACAAGGACAGAAATAAAACATGGCTGAGAGCAGTCTTCTCTTGGGCTCAGTTCAGAGACTGTGAGGCAGTGAGGGACTGCTCCCCAGGGGAGCTGCCCGCTGTCCCCAGAGAGGGCTCTCAGAGGCCAGGCCCGCACTCCGGAGGCCAGCCTCAGCCGAGACCATTCTCCTGGCGAGGAAACCAAGGCCAAGTGGTTTACTCTGCTTTGGGCTCTAGTGGCCACTGGGGGAGCAAGACATTGGTGCTCAAGTCAGCAGCTTGGCTACAGAGGAGCGTGGAGAGGGGCCCTTTCCCTGGGAAGGTCAATACCATGTGCTCTGATGGCCTGGGGAGGTTGCTAAGAGCTCATTTGGGCCCCGTCACCACAGAGGCGACATGTTTCTTTGCTTCCATGGCCAGCCTGGAGCACTTTCTGCTCCTACATGCCTTTGCCTTGAACTTGAACTTGGGGCACTGCTGCTTGTTTGTTGAGTGATTGCTTTAATAGGTTTTGCTGAAGATGTTTGTTTAGGGATGGCGGGGCAGGTGGCACAGATTGGTCACTAACATCCATTTACCTTGTGACCAGGAGTCCTTAATGGACTCTTCTCCCAACCCCAAAGGCGCCAAGCTCCGGGGTCAGCGCCTGCTACGTCTGGGCTTTTAGGCCGGGTCTAAATCTGGATTAGGCCTTTTCCCCATTTAGCTCAGTCAACTCCACAGGCTATTACAGGTCCCCTTTCCAGCTGTCACACTGCCCGGCTGAGCGCTGCCGCCAGGAAGGGAGGCAGAATTCGGATGCAGCTTCAGCATCCAGGCAAGGGTCTGAGGAGTGAGTGGGGCAGGTGCACTGTCTTAAAAATTGCCACCTGAGGAAACACTCTATGGTCATTCACCACATGAGGACGTTTCAGTCGACGAGGGACCACACACAGGACGGTGGTCCCATGAGATTAGTGCCGCACAGCCCGGGTGTGTAGTGGGCCATACCATCTAGCTTTGTGTGAGGACGCTCTGCGATGTTCACAAGGCGAAATCACCTAACGACTCGTTTCTCTGAACGTGTCCTCATGGTGAAGCGACGCATGACTACTTGCATTTGCGTCTTTTTGCATCAAGAACCTCTGGAAGGACAACAGAAACCAGTTAAAGGTAGTTTCCAGTTCAGAGGGAAGGTGGGGAATGGGGCAGATGGTGACAGGGGTGATACTAAAGGTATTTAATACCTGTTTATTCTTCTTCACTGAATGTCATTTTATATTGTAGCCATGTGAATGTATTACCTATCCAGAATAACAGTAACAGCAATAATAAGAATAGTAGCACAACAAGAGAAGGAAAGTGCCCTTTCCTGGGGAGCTGGCGTGGCTGTGTGCACATGGAGACCCTCGAGTCGTGGACACACCCGGAGCTGGTTGGGGAGTCCGTTTCCAAGGCCAGGCTGTGCAACACTGCGAGTCATTTAAAGGCATACAGCCCGGAGCCTGCACATCTGCACGAGGGCTGTGTGCTCGTTACCTCGAGAGTTGGGCCTCCTGTGACAGAGTGTCGTCAGCGTAGGTGGGTGGTGCTGGCGAGACGGGCAGCAGGCATTGGCACCTTCTGAGACACAGTAAACACCCCTCCTCGAGGCTGCACGGGGCTCGGGGAACAGCCTGCCTGAGTCTGGAGCTGGAGCTGGTGGAAAGAGGGTGAGGCCAGGGTCCTCGTTCCCAGAGTGGACCCTGAAGGCAGGAGAAGGGGTTTCTGGAGCTGCTCCAGTGGACATGGTGGTGACCCCCGGAAGGTCACTGAACAGCTGGCTCGAGAGCAGGTGTTGACTCTGGCGGGGTCACGCACAGAGGGGAGTAGCCTCTGTGGGCTCTGCAGGTCCCGGGATGGTGCACTTGGGGTCTGTGCTCGAGCCTAGAGCAGCCCCTTAGAGGGGTGGGCGTGAACTGTCATGTCTGCCGGTGACGGGGTGGGGAGTTGGGATGGCCCTTTCCATGGTGATGGCATTGACTCCTCTCAGCAGACCTGCAAGGTAGGTATAAGCATGCCCATTCCCAGGGGAGGGACCCAAGTCAGAGAGGGTGAGTCATCTACCAACAGGCAGAGCCCGGATCAGGCCCAGCTGGGCCTCTGAGCCCATCTGCCTCCCAGCCAGCCATTTCCCCTCACGGTGTGCTGGGTCGTGTTTTTCAGGTGACGGTGCCAGGAGAGCCTGTGGATGTGGCGTGTGGTGTGGATCACGTGGTGACTCTGGCCAAGTCGTTCATCTGAATCTCCTACCTGACCCACTTGAGCCCGGCCCTGGCCTCAGAACCACTTGGACTGCTTAGCAGAGGCTGCCAGCCGGGGCTCTTGATGGGGGTCAGAGAGGATCAGGCCCTTCGTGAAGTGTGACGCAGTCTCCTAAAGCCCTCAGTAGGAACATACTAGAAGTCCCGGGACGTGGGCCCTTCTCCAGCTAAGGAGGAGACCTGCTGAATTCAGCACGGGACGGCTGCCTTTAATGGGCCAAGCTCCAGTGAGATGAGTCCCAGGGCTGTGTGGTCCTGGCAAGGCGAGGCTAACTCACACGTCTCGGCTCTTTCCACGGAACACATGCCAGCCTCTGGTGTCACGTCTGGCCTGAGAACTTGGTCTTAGGAAAGCTTAGCTCTCATAGCATGCCGTTTTGGTGGATCTTCAAAGGTGGCCTGACGGAATTTAGTGTCAGGGGAGCTTCTGTGGCCCCCTCTGACCACGGCAGAGCTCTCGGTTGGCGTCTGGGCAGGCTGTGTGTGGGCATCAGTGCAGGGCCTGGCCGAAATGAGGGAGGCGGGCTGGTTTCGGTCTGGGGTTTTCATTCAGATCCCCCTGCCCGCTCAGCCATTTCCTGTCAGCTGCCCACGGCCAGCTCGCTGCTGGGACACACACAGAAATCCCTGGACTGGGGTTCTCCCTGGGAATACCAGTGGGCGCCAGCCCAGTACCCCTGGGCCCATGGGTGTCACCAGCCTTGTAACCATTCTCACTGCCTGGCTTGGAAGAGTTGAGAAGCCCCCGCAGGAAGAAGATTGAGGCCAAATTCTTGTGGGCTGAGGGCTCAGAGCACATCCTGCAGAGGCTTGACTGGAGAGAAGAAAGATTTGGAATTTGTGAAAAACATTTGAGTTAGTAACGTAACTCATCTTTTTCTTTAAACACAATTTTAAAATTCTCTTTTGGAATAAAGTCTATTTTCTGCCTTTTTGAGAACTACAGAGGTCTTTTTATTTTACGTCATCATTCAGAGATTAGCTTTCAAAAACAATGCTTTTTGATAAAGAGGCGACTAGAAGCCAGTGAAAAATACTTGAGAAGACAGTCCTACTTGAAAACTCTTTTCTGAACAGAGTCTATTCCCACAGTTCAATTGGGAGCAAATGAGGAAGTACAAACATCCCTGGGAATCATGCCACAAACTGGGGTCTCTGTCCCTGCCGGCCTGCACCCTCTTCCTTCTGTTCGTTCACTCATCAAATCCTTCCTGTGTGCCCTTCATGTGCCAGGTCCTGTTTATCACTGGGCCACATGGTGACAAAACCGCCTGTAAGCATGTGTCGTGGAGCTGACGTTCTAGGAGGAGATACAGACTCTAAACAAGCAAAGTGCCAAGGCCCCTGGATGGTCACGTGGGCTGTGGAGAAAAATAAAGCAGGCGAAGTGGACGGGCGAGGGCGGGCCAGATGCAGTGTAGAGTGGGATGGTCACTGGGCAGATGGCCTTGCTGGGACTGAGGATTGGGAACAGTCAGCTGGTATCTGGGGGAGCAGCCCCGGGACCCCTCATCTGGGCTCATGCTAGCTCCACTTCTCTGTGGGGACCAGTTCTTCTGTTTATTACAGCCAAGCTTTTCCCGAAGCTTGAGGTAGAAATTGAAAACAATTTGTCCCTTTCCTTCCTGAAACTCCTGGTTGGGTCAACGACCACGTCGCCACAGGGTGAAGAACAGTAATCCGTCCTCTGTGAAATACCACCTTAAAGCAGGTTCTGATTTATGGGGGTGGGGGGTGGCTCCCCATAGGACGGGCCTGGGCCCCCACAGTGGTGTCCAGGATGGTAGGTGACGGTGAGGGAGCAGCTCTGGTGAAGGTGGGAATGGTTTTTAAGCCTCCCAGCCCAGTGGCAGCCAAGATTCTGATCCAGAGAGTACTGCACCTCGGACACGGCCACCAGGGGTTAGTACAGGGCGTCCTTGGATTTGTCTTAAAACCGTGTCTTCCCGTCGGGCCCGGTCTGCCCAGCTGGGTGGCGGGGCTTTGCTCTGTGTGGGTGATGGGGTGCCCTGGTCAGAGCTCATCTGCCACACACCAGGCCCTTTCGACAGTTGTCCTCTGTGCTCGTGTCCCTTCTCAGCTTCTGTCCCTCGTTCCCAGCCCCTCCCAGCGTTTAACACCCACAGACACAGAAACTGTCTGCACCATTAGCTTCGTTCACCATTAGCTTCGTTGCTATAATTTATCCTTTTTTCCTGTGAAAAGTCAGGGTTTGCAGGCTCCGGGCTCCTGTCACTTCAGCAAGTGTGTGAGGACACCCTGAATGCAGTGACCACGGGCCACTCCGACGTGTCACCTGTCCGTCCTGTCTTCTTACACTCAGACTCTGTCCTTCCACCTATATTGGGGTCGGTAGCCGAGGCCAGTGCAGAGCCCGAGTGGCAGGCACAGCCTGAGAAGGTGGAGGGACTCTCCTCACACGGTGGCCACCACCGCTCCCTCTGTGGACAGTCGTTCCCTGGGCCTGGGTCTCTGTCTTCCGTCCCCTGAGCCCCCGCCGGACGTGCAGGCTACCACTCCATGATGATTTCTGGGGAAGGGGCACTTGCTGGCACGCAGACCCTGACATCAGTGAATAAAAGACACTTGGCCTGGGGGCCGGCCCGGTGGCACAAGCGGTTAAGTGCGCGCGCTCTGCTGCGGCGGCCCGGGGTTCGCTGGTTCGGATCCTGGGCGCGCACCGATGCACTGCTTGTTAAGCCATGTTGTGGCGGCGTCCCATATAAAGTGGAGGAAGATGGGCATGGATCTTAGCCCAGGGCCAGTCTTCCTCAGCAAAAAGAGGAGAATTGGCAGATGTTAGCTCAGGGCTGATCTTCCTCACAAAAAAAAGACACGTGGCCTGCCGTTCTCGTCAGGTCCGCCCCTGACTCACTCAGGAGAGTCCTGTCCTGACCACGCTTGTTTCTTGAATATGTGGTTGGCTCACATTTTCAGGAGGTCAGGAAACACCTACTGTGCACTCACTGTGTTCATGTGACAGTCAGACGCTGAGAACCACGTGGCAGGAAGAGTGCTCTGACTTGGCACAGCAGGTGACAGTCTCGTTGAGCACCTGGCACAGGGTAGACACTTGAGCTGCGTTTCTGAAGATCCACACTCTTCTCTCGTACATTACGCTCAGGTCCCAGCACCTCCTGACCAGCAGCAGAGTTACTCACACCTTCTGAGGGTCGTTCTCCCCGCAGGGGCTGCATGGGAGCTGCTCAGGTGCCTCGGCCTACCGTGCAGCCTGACGTTCCCACAGACCACTTCAGATGGCCTTGGCGGCCTCAGCACTGGGGTGGCTCTGTGAGGTAGCCATTGTCCTGGGGTCTGCCCTGCCCCGTGGTTGAGCCCCAGGAATGTATCCCCTCCCCAAAGGACCCCACACTTGCCTTTCTCTCTCCCATGGTGCATCACCCAGCTACCCTCAGACGCTCATGCTGTGGCGACCAAGAAACCCAGACTTTCTTCCACACAAACCTTGATATTTCACAAGGAGCAGCCCAGATTGAGCTTGAGCTGGAGACAGTGCTTGGAGTCCCTCTCGCTGTGCTTTTCTCAGGGGCCACACTGAGGGCAGGCTGAGCAGTTAAGTATAAAAGGAAAAATCCAGAGAGTGTGCTCACCTCCTCAAACCAGGAGTCCACCGTCTTGCTAGGGAGGCAAACAGGTGGGATGTAGCTGGTGGGGGGCGCTGCCCTTCAGGAGCAGAGAAACTTGGTGTTGCTGTCGCTCTGGTAGCGTGGTGCCAGCTGAATTTCCAGGAGACCAGAGAAAACCACAGGAATCTGTGCCCATCAGAAAAATGACCCCTGTGAGTCCACCCTCAGAGACGGAAACTGAACAGGCTCAGGCTCATGACCAGAAGCTGTTCCACAGCTAAGTCATCCGCCCTCATTACAGCGAGAGAACACTGAAGATGAAGCAAAGGCCTGATTGGGTCCCTGTTCCTGACCGACGGTACGCCAGGAGCCGCCAGGTGCTGGGGATGCGGTGGTGAGAAGCATGCATTCGTTCCAGCTGGCGCATCTGGGGGCAGGCTGCCTCTCATGAGTCTGGCCTCAAACTAGGAAATCAAGATGAGGCCGCCTGCCCCCAGAGCAGCCGAAGGAGGCCGTGTTCATGAGGGGATTCCTTTGGGCAGATTCAACCCCTCACCCTGAGCTTCTCAACCTTGCCTGTATGATAGAATCATCTGGGAGGTTACTGATTGATTGTTTTGATGTACCGTATTCAACAGCTGCTGGACATTTGAGTGGTTCCACTTTTTGGCTGTTATGAATAATGCCAGAACTTCATGTACGAGTTTTACATTGGCCCAGCGTTTTATTTTCTGGATCATTCGCATACAAGTGTCTGTGTGAACATGTTCTCAGTTTTTTCGAGTGTATACCTAAGGAGTGGGATCACTGGGGCCTGCATTTAATTTTTTAAGTTTGGACACTTTTACCACGTAATCTACGACATGCTCGGTGATCTTGAGTCCAAGACACCGAGTATTGATTTCCCTGAAGACAACTCGGGCTGTTCCCTACAGGCTCCTCAGAGGCTCTGCCTGCTTCTCCGAGGTTCTCCCTGGACATCAGGACCCTCCCGGTGCCCCATGCTCATCAGGGTGGCAGATGGGCCTGGGTCTCGCTGATGCTGCACAGCTTCCCGCTGGGTCAGCTCAGGTCCAGAGCTCCTGGAAAAACAGCTCAAATGAGATGCTCCCCCATCAACCTTTGCGAGGTGGGAGCTCCGGGTTCTTGCCTCCGTCCTCCTCCTCCTTCTCTGTGCTGCCTCCACCATGTTGATAGGGACTTCCTCTAACCCTCAAGAATGTCAGAATAACTCACATTCTTTCTTGGCCATCCTTCACGCCCAGCGTCCATTCCTGTTGCTTTTTCTACCACATCGATATTTTTAAAACATTGACATGTGAGTCACATGATGTAAGACCATTTTAAAGTGTACAATTCAGTGGTTTTAGCGTATTGTCTATGTGGTGCAACCACCCCCACAATCTCATCCCACACATTCCCTTTGGAGAGCTCGTTTTCACCATCATGAGCCCCCCGCCCCCCAAACCAAACTTCACAGGATAAAACCTGGGGGGGCAAAGTGACCACAGAGGCTGCTGTTTCCGTCTGTGGCCGGGTTCTTTTATTACCTTTTGAGAGATGGTGGGGGACGTTTTACACCGATATTTTATCCAAGAGAAACTGAATCAGACTCTTGGGGGTGGAGTCCTGGCATGGGTAACCCCCCTGGGGATCCGAATGTGAGCTGTGGTGAGAACCTGCCACAAGCAGCCAGACCTGCTCCACGAGATATTATGCCCTGGTTGGGCGAGGGGCACAGTCATGGTTCTGAGGGCTGGCTGGACATCTGCCGGTCCCCTGATACTCCACTGCCCCCACCACCCCAACTCTGCACAGGGACGACACTAGAACCAGCCAGGGGCCTCCTCCTGAGAACTGAGGCCAGGACACTTGCAGTCCCCCTTTCCTGCTCCTATCAGCCCTCTTCATAACACAGACTCCCACTCAGATGCTAAGTTTGGTCCCCTGCGTGGAAGTCATCAGTGGCTCCCCATGGCCTATAGGAGGGTGAGGCCCCTGGCGGACCTGAGCACCCACCTTGCATTTCAGCCTCATCCCCTACCTTCCCCATCCACTCATCCCTCCCCTGCCGCACTCCTCCATTCCAGCCAAGGTTCCCTCTGGCACTCTACGACTTTGCTCCTCCCTCTGCTGGGTCCCCATATTACCAAGCTCAACCCTAATGTCCTGGCTTCTTGGTCTGCCCCCTACGGCTGGACAGTGGTCATTCCCTATCCCTGGGCACAGCACACCTTTGTGGTCTAGCCTGGCCCTACACTCCCTGGAATAGATCCTTCCCCTGTCTTCTCACCTCCTAGAGAGACTCAGGTGCAGGGGCCACAGCAGGTTCCTCGGGGTCCCCAGCACATGGCACAAGGTCCAGCACCGCCCGAGTGACAGTGACTGTGAGTGGTGGGAAAGAGAGGTCGGGCTCTGGAGGCCTTTGTAACTTTTGAGAGTTTGGGGGATATCAAGTCCCCATGGATGTCCTGGCTCCAATGGGGTATCTGAAGGAATGAGGGGGGCGTAGTATGAAGACCCCAGAAGGAAAAGCATTCCCAGCATCCAGAACTTTCTTGGGCTCAGGGTGGTAAGAGAGCTTCAGCCCCACTGTCACTCCCTTCAATCACCAGGTCCACTTTTTCTGTGGGCAGGGGTGAGGCGGGTGGGTATGGGGGTTGGTGGGGTTCAGCGCAGGCTCAGGTCTTCAGCCCTGCCCTGCTAACACCGGCCCTCCAAGGAAAACGTCAGAGAGGGGCAGTGAAGGGTGTCCAAGGTCCAAGACCTCTGTACTGCCTGGGCATCCCCAGTGCCTACCTGCCAAAAGGGCAGGAACCAAATGCCAGAGCCCTTATGGGAGAGACACTGGGCATGGAGCCCTCCCTCCTGCCCCCAGGCTATCTTGTCGGGAGGCATCAGCTCCTGGGCTTCTAGCACCAAGGATCTTGCTGGGGGTGTGCCACCCACAGGGCTCCAGGCTTGGGCCAGAGGCCCTGTGGCCCGGGATCCAGCCCCGGATCCTCCCCATGCACCAGCAAGGCCCTGTCCTGCTCCACAGGCCCCCTCACCCCCTGGCCCGCCTCTGCCAGAGATTTGGAAGGAAGGGTGGGCACAGTAGCTGGTCTCCAAGATGGCACCAGTGACCCTGCCTTCTTGGTTTCACACCCTTGTGTGTTCTCCTCCTGTGCCAAATCAGAGCGGGGCTGTATGGTGACAGAGTATGGTGGAGGCAGAGGCGTGTGAATTCTGAGGTTCGGGGCCAAAAACCATTTTGGTTCCTACACTGGCCCTTGAATCCCTTGCTCTGGGGGAAGCCAGGCACCATACTGTGAGGACACTCAAGCAGCCCCATTGGGAGACCCATGTGGAGAGGAACAGGTTCCTTGCCAACAGCTGAGCCCAACTTGCCAGCCCTGTGAGTAAACCACCTGGGAAGTAGATCCTCCAGTCCCAGCCAGGACTTCAGATGATCGCAGCCTCCTGAGGGACCCTGAGGCGCCTGCTCAAACTGCTCCCGAATTCCTAACCCACAGAAACCATGACACGTAAACAATCATCTTAATCCATTGAGTTTGGGGCAACTTGTTACCCTGCATCAGGTAACTAATACAGCCCCTCTCGCTCTGGGGATGTGTCCTCTCTCAGCCGCTGGGTGTGGACGGGGAGGTTGTTCTGCCTTCCTCCCAGCCCCTGGCAGTGTTCCTCGACCATGGAATGGAGCCACATCTCATCATGTGGCCCTGGAACAGCACAAAATCAGACGCCCTCAGCAAACATATTTTTCTCCATTTTAATTAACACTTTACAAAGTATAAAATATACTGTCTTTTTGGGGGAACATTAGGTACTTTTTTCTCTCTGTCATACAGTACATAAATTTCGAGGGTTTCGTGTTTCATCAAGAAAGAAAGAAAGCGTGAGGGCCCCCCGCATGGTGTTGGGCTGCCCCCTTTTCCCCTCTCCAGACCTGGGGACAGATGTGCCACTGCTACTGCTGGTGACCTGGGGCAGGCCAGGTGAGGGCCAGACTCCCAAAGACGAGGCCCTGGGCAGGGCATAGCCCCCCAGGATCCCAGTGAAGCCCTAACATCCACTCACCCCATCTCAGGATAACGGAAATGATTTTGGCATAGAGCAGGAGGGGTCTTGGGATTTTGTGTGTTACTCGCCTACCCCAGTTTTGGAGCCAGTCCTGCTCAGTTCTTTCTGGACCATTTCCTGAATAGGTAAACTGAGGCAGGGGACAGGGACATTCACTGGGCTTGGCCTGTGACTTGGGACTTAAATTTGGCCTGTTTTGCATCCCCCCTTCCCACCCCTTCTCCAACTTTCCTGGACCCTCTTCAGGGACGAGCCCCAGTAGGCGAGGGGCCACCAGCACCCAAAACCTCTCCCTGTGAACAGTATCCTCAGGACTGGATGCTTCTGAAGAGCCGGCTCAGCAGGTCTAGCCCCTTTGGGCTGCATGGACTGCCAGGCCTCACACTGCACAGCAGAGCCCCTGCTGGGGACACCTCTGTCCCCTCCACAGAGCAGATTTACACAGTCTAGTAGGCTGGGGCAGTCCTGCATGCAAGGCCTGCCACACCACCATCAACTCCACATGTGGCCCCCTGGTAAGAGTGCTACCGAGGCCTCAAAATACTCGATGAGCCAGTCCCCCAGCTAGGATTTGGGCTCTGCACACGTGTGCTCACACACACACTAATGTGGATGACACGGCACATGCTCACACTTACCTGTGTGTGTGAACACATGTGGGCCGTGCACAGAACACTGTCCTGACCCCAGGGCAGGGGCCACCTTGCACTCCTGACTCTCACAGCCTCCCACCTCCTTGAAGCAAGAGCCACAAACTCCCTCACCACCAGGCTGCCCACAGATGCCAGGGGCTGGGCCGCAGGCTCCTACCTCCACTCCAGCCACTCCTGGTGCCGCCTGCCTCGAGGCCAGAGGCTGCCTCAGCCACCAGCTCCTGCCTTTACCTTCCCAAGAGAGCAGGAGTCATAGGAGGGGTGGACATCAAAACTGAAGGTATGGAAAGGGGATGAGAAACAGTTAAGCTTGTCCTTTTGCTGCCTCTAATTTGAAAATGAAAGAAAGAAAAGAGCTGGATGAGCTCTGAGAGGTAGGAAAAGGTCTCTCCTACAGCAGGGCTCCATTCCCCTCAGGACAGCCCTGCCACTCTTCCCAAGCCTGCCCTCTGCTGGGCCGACCACCATACACCACCCTGGTTTCTCCCCTCCCAGGAGGCTTCTGTGAATGGAGGGCTGCTGCCCCTCCCTCAGCACAGTATCTAGGAACCTGAAAGGCCAAAGCTCATGTCTTTCCACTGCTGGGAGACTCCATCATCCGCCCCCAGGTTCCACTCACGAAGCCACACCAACTTCATTTCTCTGTGGATGTGACAACAGTGACTGGCTGCTCCCTGCCCTGGCATACAGTGTGCACAGATACATTGGGGGTGTTTCTTCCTACCCCTGCCCAGTGTCCACTCAGAGAGTGGAATCAAAAATTCCTCAGTCACGGGGCTGGAGTGCTCTGCTCTCATATGGGAGCTCCTCAAGCTCCCCTCTCTTAGCTGGGGCCGGCAAGGGCCCTACTTGTCTCCACATCCAGATCCAGAGGCTCAGAGAGGTGGCCCAGGGTAGCTGTGAGACTCCTAAAGGTCTTCCTGGGAAATACTCACAGGAGGGGCTGGTGGTGGGTGGGCAGGTTCATCTTTGATGATCAGGCAAATGGTGCCTTGGCGTGGGGTGGGGGCCTGGCCCTTCCTATCTCCCCAGAGCCTTCCCTCCTGACCTCCATGGCCTCCTCTGTCCCCTCAGAGGGGACAAACCCTACTACACCATGCATCTTCTTCTGGACACCACACTGGTTCCCGAGGCCATGCTGCCTTGTGGGGGAAGCGACAGTGGGCAGCTCTGGGTCACCTGGCTCCCTTCCTTCCCTCCAGGGGCCTGGGGCCTGGGGTTGGTGGGAGGGGGAGAATGCTGGTGCTTGGGGGGCTCTGAACCCCCTGAATCTTCGGGAGTAGAGTCCTGCACACCTCTCCATCTTGGATGAGTGCCCTGGGCCAAGGGCAGTGCATGGGCAGCACCTCTTGGGGGCTTTGGAGACCCCTGGGGAGGAAGGAGGTGCAGAGCTGGCACTGCCCATCTCTCTCGTGGGTCATGACTAGGGGCTGAGGAGAAAGGGGCTTTTTGGAATCAGAGGCGCCAATGCTGAGTGTTGAGCCAAAGTAGAGTTTTCTACTTGGTGGGGGAGGGAAAAGGGGTGGTCAGGGCTCCCCCTGCCCCTCACTCTCCTCTCCTGGAGCCCTCACCACTCTGGATGGGGCAGGGCGGGGCGAGGGTGGTGTAGAGGGTTTGAGCTTTTCTCACCAGGGAAAGGCACGGAGGCAAAGACACACATGGGAGCCCAGGTGGTGGCTCTGAGTGTCCGCTCACCCTACCTTTTGGCAGCCTGACCCAGGAGCCCCATTTCCCTCCTGTGCCACCTGCCTCCCCAGTCAGTGCCCGGAGATCCTCAGCCCCTGCGGGGCATCTTCCTCAGGCTGACTGTCTGGTGGGTCTGGGCCACGTCAGCCCCACTGAGCTTCACACCATCCCTCCAAGTGGAGCCTGGGGTCTGAAGACCCCCACACCCAGCAAACCTGGAGACGACAGGGAGCAGCTGGCTCCTGGTAAAACCACTCACTCTTCTCCCCAAATTGCTGTGGAGACCAAACCACTGACTCTGCTCCTCACGGGCACCTACAGACACTGAGAGGATGCGCCCAGCCTCTTCATACAGCAGGAGGACAGGGAATGTGAACATAACGCCCCCGGGTCACCTGCCAGGGCTGAAGAGCCAAGCCCTCAACCCAACCCCTCCCTGGACACATCAAGGGCACAGGTCCAGTCCCCTGGAGGAGACCTGGAAAAGAACCTGAGGTTTCTAAGTTTGCAGGTGAAAAAAAAAATCAAGTAAGCCATCAGCATGAAGACAGCCACGCGAGGAGGGGAGCAGACCCTGGATGGCAAGCCGGAGGGTGACCATCCCGCTGGCCCAGGACTTTGGGCTGACAGCACTCGGAAGGGGTGTGTTCTGTTCAAAAGCAAGAAATTCTGGCCACTCCTCCCTCTGGACCACTGCCCCCAGATAAAAGGGTGCTCAGGGCCCTTGGCCAAGGAAAAGGGGTGCAAGAAGGGGCTGAATCCACCTTTCCAGGGAAACTGGGGAAGGAGGGGATAGGGACCCTCGACCCCTGCCCTGGGGCTCAGCTCCTGGGCTGCTGGTTTTGTCTGTCTCTCAAGTCAGGGTGGAGGCAGCCAGCCGGCTTCTCTCATCATTGTATTGCCTATATACTTGAATTAAAAATATACGGTGGCTCAAAACGTGCCTGTGTGCACGGCAGACACAGACGGGTGGAGGAGCCCACACACACGCACACACACAGTGGGGTCTGTGTCCACATACTGCGCACACACGCATGTGCGTGCTCACACAGTATATATTAACATATATATTGCTCAAGTATATATGCTATTTACAGTATATATCTATATTCAACATAAAACACAGGTATTTATATGTGTGTACAAGAAATACGTCCTAGAGGGTCTGGGGAGGACGCGTTTCCGGGGTCACGCGGCCGACACACTTGCTCAGCAGGGAGGAATGGTGGAGAAGTGACAGATTTGGGGAACTGACAGAAAGGAATCTGGAGAGGTGCGTCACAGAAAGTCAAGGACTTTCAGGAACAGAAAGGGGACTCAGGGCTTCAAGGGCTGCCCTGCCCACTGGGCCACCCCAGTTTTGGAACCAGCAAACAATTGACATGTTTTGGTGGTTTTGGAGTTTTGTGCAAAATGAATTAACTTTAAAAAACAAAAAACTGGGTTCCTAATCAGTGCTCGGGCCCTGAGTATCTGCACGGACCCAGACACACAGCTCCTCCGTCTGGTGGGCTTCCAGGGCTCGGAGGGTCCCACACAGCTCAGAGAGGGGGGAGTGGCGATCACACAAGCCCTTCACCAGACCGAGAGAACGTCCCTTCTCCTCTGGGCTTCTCGGGCAAGCACAGTCAGCTGCTGCCTGAGAAAGGGCGCCAGGGAGGGCACGAGCCTCAGCAGGCCCCCAGGTCCTGCTTGTTCAGAAAGCAGCCCCCGCTGGGGAGGAGGCCCAGGGGCTCACCCCATTCTCCCTGGTCAGCCTCCACCCCCTGGCCGTCTACCTCCCCATGGCCCTTGGGTCTCCTCTGATGCTCAGATAGAATCACAGCTGCCTGGGCACCCGCCAGTGGGGCTGGCTGGGCAGCCCTGTGGAGGGTGCCCTGGGGACCCCCGTCTGGTAGCAGACATCTGCTCCCAGCTTCCTGCTCCTAAGAGACGGCCAAGACCCCCACAACAGCTCCTGATTCTCGCACTTGTCCCTGGAGCCACAGGGCACCAGCCAGGTGACGCTGAGCCTCTGGGGCCGCCTCACAGAACTCAGTAGGCCCCGACCCCTGAAAACGCTGCCCACTGCAGCCTGGGCACAAGTACATTAAATAAGAAACTAAAACAAGGTATGGTTTTCTCTATTAAGGCTCAGATAAGCTGCCTCCCAGGTCAAGTACTCATGAATGCCAGTCCCCAGACTGAGGGGCAGGCAGGCAGGTGAGTTGGGGGCAGAGGCCTTCCATGTCCCCTAAAAGTGGGGGAGGGGAGGAGGTGTGACAATGGGGGAGCCCTGTGCTGGTCAACTGCTGGGGAGGTGGGGGTGACCTAAGAAACCCCAGGCCCAGGACGCTGGGGATGCCCCCACTTGGGGGAAACTGAGGCTCTGCCTGCCGGAGTAGGGTCCAGGGAAACCAGAGGGGACAGGACTGCCCCAGGCTGGTGGGTCTCCTGGGACCCGCCTCCCCCTCCAGGAGTGAGCGCTTGTGGTGGGGACGGTCTGGACAGGGCCCCCTGGCAGTCTTGCTGGGAGTCAGGGCGCAGGCCCTGTGATTGGCAGGTGAGGTTCTGGGTGGCTCGGGTCCTCCCCAGCTCAGGACCCACCCAGGCTCCATCAGAGCCTCACCAGCACATGACCCAAGAGCCACCCACTGGCCTCCACTCTGTGGGAACCAGCCCCGAGCTGATGGAACCAGAGACCAGCGACCAGTGTCCAGCCCCTGCCCTCACGGGGGCCTTCCCAGGCTCCATGAACTCAGCCCTGCTCAGCAAGCCCCACAAGATGACAAGAGAACCAGTACCCCTGTGTCTTGTAGGAGGTGCCAGCTTCCTTCAGCATCTGCCCCCAGCTGTGGGCGAGGTGGGATGAGAAGGGGGGTCAGTTCATGAGCTCCCTGGGTCTCAGACATCATTTTCTGGGGTGGGGGTGGGAGGAGGAGACAGGGGGTTCTCTGGAGGGTCTGGGGGCTCCGGGAAGGCAGGAGGGCACCGGGAGGCCTTGGCGTGGGCCCCAGGCCTGGCGGGGTCAGCAATCCAGGGCATCTCCCAGAGGCTCCTTCTTTGGGAGCCCCGGGGTCAGTTTTCCAGTCTGTTGAGAAATACTGCAAGAATCATCTTCGGGGTGGGGGCCAGGCCAAGGCCTGGGGGGCAGAAGGGGAGGGCAGAAGAGGTCCTTCTAATGCTTCTCTGCTTGGCTGACTTTCAGGGCGCTGATGACACCGTTGATGTTTTCTTCCGGGACCTGCAAGGGGCAGGAGGTGGCGGACACCCGTCAGCCCCTGGAGGCAGCTTCCCAGCCCTGGGGACATGCTGGATACTCACCAGGGCATGGTCAAACTTGAACGTGCTGATGTAGTAGGCGGGGATGTCTGCGGCAGCCAAGGGCTCGGAGATCTGGGCCACGATGCCACACTCATCTGGGGACAGAGGCAGGGACCATGCTCAGACTCCTCGAGGCCCCGCCACCCAGGGTGCCCGCCACTGCACCCTTGGCCAGTGCACGCCCAGCCCTCCTTGGTTCCCAGCCTTTCCCCTCCTTCTGCTGGCAGTGCCTCCCTGCACCCACAATCTTCCCACAGAATTCCCACCCCTCCCCTCCACCCAGGAGCCTTCTCTGATCCCCTTGCCAGCTCTCTGTCCGCAGGCTCCACAGAACCCAGTTCTGTTCAACTCGGATCACCCTCTGCCTGTTTCTGTGCCTCGCAGACACGATCCACCTTCCCTGCCATCTTTCAAATTCTCTAAGACGGCGCTGGAGGCCGCGTGGGCAACGGGAAAACACGGGTTCAGGCCCTCTTTTCTGTTACCCTCTGACCCTTTTCTCGCCAGATGACTGTGGCCAAGACACTTCCTCTGAGCCTCGGTTTCCTCACTGGAGTCCCCAGCAGATAACGGCCTCTGCCCGTCCTAAAGGCAGTGTCATGCATTTGGGGGGGCCTGGAACGGGGCTTCCTTCTCCATCTAGACCTCTAAAGCAGTGTGCTTTCTGGCTCCCCCAAAACTTCAGCCAATAAAGTGGCCTTGGGGTTGCCTGGGGCTGGTCCTCCCCTCACTCCCAGCTTCCTCCCTGATGTGAAGGCACCATTTAAGGCTTCCTCCTACAGGAAGACCTCCAGGATCTGAGGACCACTCTTCTCCACCAACACAATCCCGTGGGTTGTTTCCCTCAAAGCCACTGTTCTGATTTCAGCGATGATGCATTTTGCCAACACTGTCCCTGACAGTGGGCGAGTCCAGCTCTGATCACCAGCTCCCCACGGGATTCTGAGGCTGCAGCCTGGGAATCAACCTGGACTCCACTCTTCCTCCACCCCCATCATCTCTACCCCCAGCATCCCCTCCTCTCCTTCAGTCTCCGACCCTGGTCCTGCTCTTATCAGCCCACCCCTGGACCCGTGCGGTGATCTTGCTTTCTGCTCCGTCTGCCGGGGTTCCTGGCTGGACCCGCGGCCCCTTTGGTGGCTGTGCAGGCCTTGTGCCTGCACTTCCGGTGACCGTCTGTGCTGCTATGTGGTGGAGACTGGTTGTGTCCTAAGATGCTTTAGCTAGACACAACTATTCCTATAAAAGGGGTGGGTCGGAGATGAGGGTCTAGAATGGTGACTTGCACACTGCGGGGTTGTGACCCATTAGTGACACGAATTTAGAAGGCTGGTGACTAGCCTTTAAAAATGGAAAGGAAATGCCATATGGCACAGCACAGGGCTAGAGTGAGTAGTTTTGTGAAACTGGAGTTTGAGTTGTCTTCGTATGTGTGTGGTGAGTGGTGACGTAAAACGTATTTCCTCCAAACCACGGTCAACAACACATGGAATCCACTGGTTTAGAATCTTTCAGATTCTCAACAAGTTCTTTCTCTTGCAGTGCTATTTATAGCGATCAGCATGGCTCTAAAACCCTCACTGTCCGGGCAGGCAGAGCCAGCTGTTGCCTGCTAGGCTGACAGTGGTGCTTCTTACACACGTTTCCCCTTGTCGCACGCCCGTGAGGCCACTCAGACATAGCAGCCCTACAGCAACGTGCCATGTTTGCCAACGGAGAGACGATTCGGCTTTCCTCTACTCACCCACCTGTATTTCCCCTTCATCTTGACTGTCTTGTTTTGTAATACAGTCATCCCCCCATATTTGCGGTGCACTTTCCGAAGTTTTAGTTACCCACGGTCAATCGAGATCCAAAAATATTAAGTGGAGAATTCCAGCAATAAACAATTCATAAGTTTTAAATTGTGCACCATTCTGAGTAGCGTGATGAGTAACTCTTGCTCCGGCCCGCTCCAGCCCGTGGATCCCTTTGTCCAGCGGATCCACACTGTACACGCTCCCCGCCCGTTAGTCACTTGGCAGCTGTCTCGGTTATCAGATCCACTGTCGCGGTATCGCGGTGCTGGTGTGCAAGTCGCCCTTATTTTACTCAATAATGGCCCCAAAGTGCAAGAGTAGTGATGCTGGCAATTCAGATATGCCAGAGAAGCCGTAAAGCGTGTCCTTTAAGTGAAAAGGTGAAAGTTCTCGACTTAATAAGGAAAGAAAAACATTATATACTGAGATTGGCAAGATCTACAGTAACTTCTATTACAGTATATTGCTATAATTGTTCTTTGTATTATTAGTGGATGTTGTGCATCTCTTACTGTGCCTAATTTATAAATTAAACTTTATCACAGGTATGTATGTGTAGGAAAACACACGGATGTATAGGGTTCGGTACTATCTGCGATTTCAGCATCCACTGGGGGTCTTGGAACGTATCCCTGAGGACAAGTGGGGACTAGTGTGTTGTTATACTGTGTGTATCTTGGTAAAAGCCCGGGATAAATAGATAAGCAGATATGCAAGTCTTTCTGCCTCTTGCCTGAGTCTCCTCCCAGCGACCCCTGGCTGCTCCCCTCGCCTGCCCAAGCTCTGCTGGTCCCCTCCACCTTCAGGAAGAAAAGGTGCGGGACCCCCTGGTCTGGCCTCAGGCCCCGCCCTCTGCCTGTGATGACCTTGACCTGGCCAGGTTCCTCGCTCACCATTTCTACCTTTGGACTCTGCACCCTGGGCCCAGCTGCCTGATGCCACCTGGTGCTATGGAGAGGCGCCACCATGTCACACCTCCCTCTGCTGGTACTGCCCTCTCCTCCCCATCAGCCAGGTGATGACATGTGACATCTGGTCCTGACATGTGACAGTGACAGTAACTGCTGCTTGCTGAGCACTCATTCTAACTGACACCTCACCAAGTGCTCAGACCTACCCTGAGGCAGCGTCTCATTGTCCTTATTTTACAGATTAGGAAACTGAGGCCCAGAGGTTAAGCAAGCTGCCCGAGGGCACACTGGTGTCCTTCAGCCTCCCTCACTGGCGAGCTCCTCCAGCCTAAGAGTCTCCACATCCCCCCAGCCTGCACAGGGCAGTGAATGTGGGCGGGCGAGATGCTACGCCCATGGAGAAGGAGGCTCTGAGACAGGCTGGGCCCCAGGGTCAGACCAGGAGCCTTCAGTGTACATTTCCTAGCACTCCAGAGGGAAGCCCACTGTCCTGCCCCCAGGAGGGCTCTGGCTTTGGGACATGAGCAGAGTTGGGGGCATGGTCTGGCCCTGCTAGTTACTGTCCATCTGCGAGCTTGTCCAGAGAAAGGCACAGCAGGCGGCAGAACCTGGCTCCCTGGCCGACCCCTAACCCCAGGTCAAAATGCCCTGCCATCTCCATGTCCTGGCCCAGGGGCAGAGCCCCCAGAGCTGACCTGCCGGCCCCTGGAGCAGTCTGGGCTTCATCCGGAACATTCCGCGCTCTGTCTATGGGACACAGGGTTCACTGACCCCACTAGGGCTTGTTGAGGATGCTCCCCGGAAACAACCACCCTGTGATTTCCCAGGAGCCTCTTCTGGGTTTGAGCTCTTGGGTCTAACAAGTCCACCCTAAAGAAATCATTTCTAATCAGACAAAGCTCCATCCCCAGCGGCTCGCTGCAGTCACTCACAATGGGGCCCGCAGCCCACACCCGGCGCTAGAGACTGGGGCCACGTGGCCCCTCGAACTGCAGGGCCGAGACCTGGGGCCCTGGGGAAAATGCTTCTGGGAGAAAACTGTCTACCGAAGACACTGTCTGGACAGTCGTGGAACCCAGGGCAGGGCTGAGTCTCAGCGCATCATTGTGCACGTTCTCCTGTGCCATCAGGCCCTTGTGCTCACGGAGGAGAGCACACTTCTTCCCGCGGCAGAAAAGGCGAGGTTTCGGGTGAGGCGCTGGGATGTGGGAGTGTCACTGTGAGAGGTTCAGCCATCACACTGCTTCACGAGAAGGAGGCTCATTCGAGTCTCCACATTCAGAACAACCAGTCATGACAGTGAGCAGTGGGACTGAGGAATGTTTTCCTCTTCAATTTTTATCGTGCCCCCGATGCTCTAATAATCAGCCAGTACTAATCATCTAGTGCAGGGAAAATACGAGTGCTTTGCTTGAAGCTGCTCCTCCCTCCTCCGGAGGCCTGTGCCTCCTGTCACTCGCTGATCAAGGGACCGCGGGCAGTGGGGACCTCCGTCTCCTCATCTGTACCACGGGGTACAGGCGCACAGGCTGCGTGACCCGGGAGGATGGGGTGAGTGCATGTGCCGGCCCCTGCCCCCAGTGTTGAACCCCATGGGGCTCACCAAATCCCAGGGGCTGCCCTCCAATCCGCACCATCTTCCAGAGCTCTCCAGATGCACTCGTGAACAACAGATTACTAGGAAACCTGAAAAGGGAGCAAGAGAAAAATCCCAGAGGCCAATTGTGGTCCCTGGGCCAGCCCTCCCTGGAACCTTCCCTGCCCTTGGGGCACGGACGCAGGGCCAGAGCTGGGGGTGGCTGGCCAGCTAGACTCCACTGGCTACAGGGCAAGCCCCAGCTCAGGGGCCCAAGGACCCCTTTGGAGCCCTCGGCCACTCTCTCTGCACCCTCCTCATTGGGGGGTCGGGGGACATGAAGGCAAGGCTGGGCCTGGGCTTTGGAACAATGTCCCCTTTGCTAAGGCTGTTCAAGAGGCCCCTGCCCAACTGCAGAGAGAGGGCGGAGAGACACACAGCACTCAGATGACCTGGGGCCTGCGTCTCTCTCAGCTGCCTGTCATCTGAGGCGAGGCCAGATCACCCCCGACGAAGGGCTGTGGTGAGCTCTGATTAGGGACAACGTGGGGGACGTGTGCACCAGGGAGCCAGCCCACCCTGGGTCCAGGCTCCACCCCAGCCCGGCTCACCTCTGCTGGGTCTGCACGTCCATCACCAGGGAGATGTAGCCCTCAATGAGGGAGAAGGAGAAGAAGCGGATGTGCTCGCAGTCGTCGCCGGCAGCCATGGGGTCCTTCACTCTGGGCGCGGGGAGCTGGTGAGGCCCCCGCTGTACCCTGACCCCCACCCGGCCCCCCTGCTCTGCCCATTGGCCTCAGCATGAGGTGTCTGGCAGAGCACCAGCCCGGGAAAGCCAGGGCCAAGTCCTGGCTCTGATCCTGCCTTGCTGGGTGAGCCTGAGCCAGTGTCCCCTGCCCGAGTTGCCTCATCTATGAGATGTGGATGATTCCACGGCATTCACAGAGGTGAGCACCGCACTTCACAGTGCTGGAGACCCAGCCGGCCCTCAGTGCAGGCCACACTTGCCCCTTCCTGGGCAGGGTTTCTCTGTCCCTGTGTTGGCCCACGTCTCAGGGCAAAGTCTGTGGTCACTGCCTGCTTGGTGGCTCCTGGCCCCACCCCATTTGGTATTGGCCTAAACTTAAAATCTCCTCTGAAGAAAAATGCAAACCCTGTCAACCACCGAATGAAAAAACCCCGAGTTCCCGACTCTTCACCTGACTGGGCTTGCTCTCAGAGCTCAGGGGACAGCAGGTGTTTATGACAGCTACATGTGCATCGGGGGCTTCACCAACTTTTGGGGGTCCCCATCCCTGCAGAAAAGGATGTCTCCCCTCTCAGAATGGGGCTTTGGGGTAAAGCCATGTCTTCCCCCCTTAGACTAGCTCCCGGGGCAGGTCTGCGTCTCCCCCTCGACTAGCTCCCGGGGCAGGTCTGCGTCTCCCCCCAGACTAGTTCCCGGGGCAGGTCTGCGTCTCCCCCCAGACTAGCTCCCGGGGCAGGTCTGCGTCTCCCCTCTCAGACTAGCTCCCGGGGCAGGTCTGCGTCTCCCCTCTCAGACTAGCTCCCGGGGCAGGTCTGCGTCTCCCCTCTCAGACTAGCTCCCGGGGCAGGTCTGCGTCTCCCTCCTCAGACTAGCTCCCGGGGCAGGTCTGCGTCTCCCTCCTCAGACTAGCTCCCGGGGCAGGTCTGCGTCTCGCTCCTCAGACTAGCTCCCGGGGCAGGTCTGTGTCTCCCCTCTCAGACTAGCTCCCGGGGCAGGTCTGTGTCTCCCCCCTCAGACTGGGGCTCCTAGGCAGAGCCATGTGTCCCTTCGGCCCACCCTGCAGCCCCTCACACCCAAGGGGGCCCTACCCGTTGGAGTAGAACATGACATCCATGAGGAGTGTGGCAACGGTGGGCAGCGTGTCGGGGTCCAGGCTGGTGACACAGAACCTGTTGCTCGGGCTGGACAGCGGGTGGATGACGGGCCTCTGGACTGTGAGAACACAGAGACAGGGGTGCTGAGGCAGGAGCAGAGTCGCAGTGTGGGGCAGGAAGCAGTCCAGGAAGCGGGGCAGGTCAGCTGGCAGCTGCTCCAAGGAGGTCCCGCTGCAGGCCCTGCGAGCCCTGGCTCCTGTCACTCCTCCAGCCTCCACTACCACCTATAGCTCTCCTGACTCTCCAGACTCTCCAGACTCATCCCCAGGTCCCTGGGCCTTTGCACATGCTGAGCTGTCTACATGGAATGCCCTTCCCAACCTTCACCACTTGGCTTAGCACCTACTTGTGCTCCAAGCTTCAGCTCGAGTCACTGCCTCTGGGTGGCCTGCCCTGATTCCCTGGGCGGAGTCAGAAGTGGCCTCTGGCCATCACTGGCTGTTTCCACGTCCACCGCCCTTGCTAGACCTTGGGAGCAGGGTCTGACCAGGACTGCGGTACCATGTTATGCCTGGCACTCAATTAACGCTCTGAGAATGGGGCTGCCCAGGGGCTGGACCTGGAACCATCTTGAGGTCCCCCCTGCACAGACCCCCTGCCCCCAACTCACCCATCTTGGGCTTCACAAAGCCATTGGTGATGCCGAGGTTCTCGGCTGCCACCGTCTCGCCATTGACGACCCGCAGGATGGTGAACTCTGACGACAAGGTGTGGGTGACGAAGGGCAGGTCACGCTCACGCACCTGGGGACAGGGAGTCAAGGCCACGAGTGTTCCGTGATCGCTGAGTGGAGTGGGCCTGGGGGTACTGACCCCTGCACTCTGAGATCCTGCCCCCGGAACCAGCCTGTCCTGTGCTTGTCCCCACTGTCCTATGGGGGACGCAGCCTGGGACCGGGGCGTGCGCCTCCCCAGAAGCGCAGGGATGACGCAGACGGAAGAAGACGCTGCACCGAGGGCCAGGGGTGCAGGTCCACGCCCCACTCTACCTTCTTGAGTGCTGTGCCCAGACACGTCCTTGCCCCTCCCCAGGCCAACGCTCTCGAAGGGGGCCCCGCCCCATGGGAGAAGAGAATGAATGACATGGTGGCCAGGCTGCTGGCCCCGGGGCCAGATATACTTGCCACTCCAGGAGAGGGGGAAGAGTGGGCAGCCAGGCATCTGGCTGGGAGGGCACCCCACGCACACAGGCCCCCACTGCCTGGCCTCCAGGTCAGACCAAGCATGGCCCATGCAAAAGGCAGGTGGCGGGTGGGGCTGGGCAGAGACCTGGAGCCCAGCCTGGGCCATGCTGACACTCAACTGATGACCCCGAGGTACCCTTGACCTCTCTCTGAGCTGATCACAGCACAGGGGCCACAGAACTTTGCAGAGCACGTCGGAGGGGGTGTCCACGTCGCCCAGGGCCCTGGTGCGCGGGCGGCAGCTCACCAGGATGAAGTCGGTCTGGTAGGTGGAGAGCATGAACACGGAGATGTTCTGGTCGGCCAGTGGGGCGATGACCGACTTGGCGATCTTGGTCACGCCGATGGGCTGGGAGCTGGAGAAGCTGCCGCCGCCTGACACCACATTGAGGGCCAGCCAGGTGGCGTCCGCCACACTCAGGTGCTCCGAGGACGGCAGCTCTGCAGGGGCACACGGAAGGCAGGTCTGTGACTGAGGAGCCCCAGGTCCCCAGGGCAGGGCAGGCCGCGGAGGTGGGGACCGAGGCTCAGGGCCGGCTGTGTGACCTCAGCCAGCCCCGCCCCCTGGGCCTCAGTGCCCTCGTCTGTCAGAGGAGGACAGGATCAGCCTCAAAGGTCCTGTGCCGGGAGGACTGAGCAGGGACGGCCCTCACAGGACTTCACACATGCCAGGTGGCTCAGCAGGGCGGGTCCCACGGGGACAAGTGTTTATCTGTGTTGGGCCTCAGCCGTGAAATGATGGGTTCTCAGCAGTCAGTAACGATTCTCTTATTTCCAGTTCTCACTATCCTTCTGGGTGTCGGGTGCTGCCATCACCACCTCATACCAGTGGAACAGGCCCCGTGGTTTTCAAACTGGGTTCCCAGGAGCCTCTCAGGGGGCTGGGAGTGGAAAGGAGGCCAGGAGAAGACAGGGTGGGGAGCCCTGGGATTTCTCTCCCTGCTTCAACCAGACCTGCACTTTGGGCCTCTCTGGGAGAACACAGGGCTCCAGGAGGGCCGTGGACGCCACCTTTGGCTGGGTAGTGACTGTCACCCAAGTCCCTTCTGAGAGCCCAGAGGTCCTGGAGGTTGGCACTGTCAGGGGCGGGATGGGGGAGGTTCAGAGTGGCAGCAATCGCCGAGTTTCCTTGACTAGCTCACGAAGACCCGGAATCCAAATACTCAGATCATCCTTTCTGCCCCATGCTGCAGAGAGGGCACCCAGGGGAGCCTGCGCATGGGACATGGGTACACACGTGTGCACACGTCTCCATGGACACACAGCCACAGAGCCGAGCACAGGCTGCACACAGGTCTCCCCGTGCACCAGAGGTGCCTACTCAACCCCACCCCGTGCTGGGCCTGTCATTCCCACTGCACACGTGACACCAGAGCTCGGTGAGGGCCGAGGATCTGCCCAAGATCACTAGGGAATAACAGAGCCAGGGCTCAAACCCTGTCTGACTTACAAACAAACCCTCATGCTCTGTCCTGGGCACCAAACTGGAAGAAGGGCCAGGTCTCCAACAAAGGCGGGGGCTAAGAAGAGGGGCCCAGATGCTGGTGAGTTAAGGGGGCTGCGATGATGACGATGATGATGATGATGATGATGACGATGATGATGATGATGCCCAAGGGAAGGCTGCACTGGACTCAAGGAAGATGGCTCCTGAGGCCCCACCCAGGCTCCTACCCGCCCAGCTCGGGTCGCCATGGCAACCACAGCCTGGTGAGCCCATTGGTCCTGCTGGCTGAGAAGGGCTAGTCCTCGGCCAGGCTGGCTAGAGAGGCAGGCGGCTTCCCAGAAAGGGGAAAGGTTTGGGAGGGAGAGGAGGAGGAAAGCTTTAAAAGGCCTTGAGTCTCAGGCTTCAGCGTCTCTCTCTCCACCTATGACCCGGGGTGTCAGAGAGGAGATTTCTCAGCCTCAGGACCAGCAGAGGAAACAGGCTCCCCAGAACCGGCAGTCCCAGGTCAGCTCTGGAATTCTAAGGGCCTGGATCTGGCCGTGGAGGGGACGTCCTGGGGGCAGTGTTGTGACCCCCTGTCCTGCCGTCCTAAGCAGACACAGCCCAGGAGCCACCAAGAGCCATGGTGCCCTGATGGTCCAGCCTTGTCGGATGGTCAACTTCTACGCTTCCTGTGGTCCTGTGTGCCAGGCGTGAGTCACGAATCCCGGAAGCACCATTTTAATATATTTAATGATGAAATTTTAAAAATGCCCCTTTTCATTAGGGCAGGACCCCTAAAGCCTTCTTGGGAAAATTCCAGAAGGGTTGTCTATGTCGCCGCATGCGAACATAATAGGACCACGTCAGCTTTTGTGAACTCGCCCTCTGCCTCCCTATTCCAAGTTCCCTGTAACTCAAAACCACCCAGTGGCTTCCACGTCCTTCGGAGTAAAAGCCAAAGTCCTGGCATCGGTCTAAACCAGCGCTGTCCAGCACTGTCCGAGAGAGCTTCCTGCAGTGATGGGGGTGGTCCACACCTGCGCTGTCCAAGACAGTAGCCACTCACCCCATGTGGGTACGGAGCACTTGAAATGTGGCTAGTGCTACAGAAGAAATATTTCTTTTTTTTTTTTTTTTTTTTTGCTGAGGAAGATTGGCCCTGGGCTAACATCCATGCCCATCCTCCTCTACTTTATATGGGACGCCGCCACAGCATGGCTTGACAAGTGGTGCATCTGTCTGCGCCCAGAATCTGAAATTGCGAGCCCCAGACCGCTGAAGCGGAGCATGAGAACTTAACCACTATGCCACCGGGCCGGCCCCAGAAGAAATAAAATTTTAAGTTTTATTTAATTTTAATTCATTTAAATTCCAACAGTTGTGCGTGGTGAGTGGCTACTGTACTGGGCAGTGCAAGGCCACAATCGGCCCCACTAGCACGTCAGCTCCACTGGGGCAGTGGCCTCAGTCAGCTTTGTCCTCTGCTATTCTCAGTGCCTGGCTCACGGAGGCACCGGCCGAATGGAGGAGGGACAGTGGTGGCCAGCCCTGCCTCTCTCCTCTGCCCAGGCCCCACTGCTCCCACCCTCTACCTTCTCTGCTCCCCCCACACCCAGCGCAGGCTCACTGCCAGACCCGGGTCGGGGTGGCCTTTGACATCATCCTGTGCTCCCACGTCCGACTCCCAGGATGGGGCAAAGGGCCCAGGGGGAGCCAGGGCCATTCCCACAGAGGCCACGCCCAGATGCTGCCACCTTCTCTGAAGTCTCAGTGCATCGAGGGGACAGAGCAAAACGCTGTCCATCTGCTTACAGACGCACAACCGGCTCTGAGAAGTCAGTCCCTCTCCCATCTCAGAGCAGGAACCTGAGGCCCAGACAGGGAAGCTGACAGACTTGAGGTCACGGTGCAGCAAATGGAAGGGGTGGCTCATCCTGACACCGTGGAATGCCCTTCAGACCCGCCTTGGCCACCAGCCCGCTGCAGGTGTCCAGGAAACCCCTCATGCAGGGCTCAGCTTCAGAACTGTAAAGTCACGGTGTCGGGGAGCTCAGACCTGGGTGTTCACCCTCACAGGGTCTCATGGGCCCCGCCAGGCCTTCGCCCGGCAGGTGGACCCTCCTCTGCCCCACTGGGCAAGTTCCACACTCCAGTAGGGCCTGATCTTTAGCAGCAGGGGTCCTCAGGAGCACGTGGGCTATGGCGGGGAAGGGACATGGGTTTTGGGCTTGGAGAGGGACAAACTCCAGTCCTGGCTCCGTGCTCTCCAGTGGAGGCTGCTGGAAGGCTGTTGCCAACACAGTGGGGAAGACGCCTCCCCTGCGAGTCAGGGAAGAGCTGGGGCGCGTGCATTTTGGGGTGCCAGTGTCACCAAGGCTCTGTTCCAGCGGTTTGGACATGTTGTGGAGTGGTCCCCGGGAGAGGCCCAGGCCTGAGGCCGACAGGAAGTGGGGGTCTTGCGGGGGGATGGCGAGCAGCCCACAGGCCGGTGCTGCCTGGAGAACTTCAGGTCAATCCAATTGCTGGCCAGTCTGTGCAGCCAGTCACCAGGGATGGGTCCGCCTGCCCTGCTCCCGGCCTCGGGGTCTGCTGCTCCTGGCTCTCCGCCCTGGACAGAACCCACTGAGGTTCTTCAAGTGGCAGGCCTGGGCCGAGAGGGTGGTCAGCTCCAGACCAGTGGTCACACGTCCAAGGTTTCCAGAAGGGTGAGCTTTGTCAGAGCGGCAAAGGCAGCTGGACTCCATGGCGTTCACTGCTTCTCACCCCAGGGACCCCAAACGCGGAGAAGGAAGGTCTGTCTGGGCCCCATCCTCACCCTGGGCCAAGGCTCGGGGTGCCAGAGGTGTCCCTTTGGGGCCGTGTGGATGAGCCCCCGGGAGGCTGGCCAGGAGACAACAAGCTTGCCCTTCCCTAGAGTAAAAGTGGATCACTCCAAGACTGAAATGGACTATTTCTGTCACTGCCCACCATCTGAGACCCTAAAAATAGCCTCTCGGAGCTGAGGACGCTCCCTGGTCGAGGAGGTGACAGTGTCTCACCAGCCCCTACCCACAAAGTTGGGCGGCTCTATTGCTGGGTGCAGCCCCCCTCACTGTACCCCCACCTCCCCAGGAGTCCCCTGTGCTGGCCACAGGACCTGCAGTTACCTGTGCTACGTGGCCACGTCCCCTGCACAGAGCCTGCATTTCTCAGGCTTCTCCTTCCCTGTCCGCAGCAAGGTCAAGAGTCCTGGGGTCATGAGGGGGGGTTAAATCCTCGCTGTGTGACCTTGGGCAAAGTCAGTGCCCCTCGGTTTCTTAGTTTTCAAACGTGGAAGGAGGAACTCAGGATTGCCTCCAGAAGCGGCTGGAGCATTAAATGAGAGAATCCCCACCAAGCGCTTGGCTATGAGCCTGGCGTCGAGCGCTTGCCAGATGCCAGCGCCTTTCTGTTGGTACACTGTTGACGGTCCTGCCGCTTCTGGTGGCAGCTGGGTAAAACATATCAGGTTTTAAAAATGTGCAATTTCACTGTAAAGGAGTAGTGACATGTGGGGCAAAGAAAGATTCATAGGCAAGAGCTTTCACCCCAAATGGATTTAAAATGAAGACCTAGGAGCTGCCTGAAGGGCCAACGACAGGGCCACGTAGAGGACCACAGGTCATTTACGACAGGACACCACACAGCCGTTTAAAAAACATGTTTTCCAGCTGTAAAATCCATTTTTGGAAACTTGAGGACATGAGAGTATAAAACATATGTTTATATATGATGGAATTAATGCCTCATCCTGTGGGTGTGATGAGTGGAGAGGGCTCTTGTTCTGAGCTAAGGAAAGGTCAGGTATTGAGAGGTGACTGACCTGAGGTCTCGGCTTCATCAGTTCAGTCAACAATCAACGCGCGCGTGTTTACGGAGGGAGAGTGAAAACAGTCCTCTTCAGAGGTCAACAACCAGTACGTCTAGTTCCAGGTCGGGGAATCGGGTGTTTATTGTAGGCCCTCACCTGTCGTGCAGGTGTGAAAACTGTCATATAAAGAGCATCGGGAATCACGCTTTTGAAGGTTCCCTGATACGGGGAAGTGAGCACGAGATGAAACTGAGGGGAAGAGGAAGATAAAATGCACACACAGGCTGCAAACACCCACACCCGGGGTACAGACTGTGGGGCTCTTGCAGGAGAACCTGGCCACAAGGCAGCCCTGGGGAGGCCGAGGGAGGGAGGGGGGCAGGCGGGAGTTGGAGTGTCTCGAGAATGACCAGGACTCTCCAGGGGGCACACCCGCCAGCAGGCACCCCGTCCTCAGGGCACCCCCCCCTTCTCCCTCGCTGCCCTCCTGCCTCTCCCCACCCCAGGAAATGCAATCTCAGCTCCAGGCTGTTATTATTATTTTTTTTATGGATGTCTTAATAGTTTATAATATTGTGAAATTTTAGTCGTACATTATTGTTTGTCAATCCCCATATAAATGCCTCCCTTCACCCTTTGTGCCCACCCCTCACCCCCCTTGCCCCTGGTAACCACCAAACTGTTCTCTCTGTCCACGTGTTGGTTTATATTCCACATATGAGTGAAATCACGCGGTGTTGGTCTTTCTCTGGCTTATTTCGCTTAATGCCCTCCAGGTCCATCCACATTGTTGCAAATGGGACGATTTTGTCTTTTTTTATGGCTGAGTAGTATTCCATGGTATATATATACCACACCTTCTTTATCCAATCATCAGTCGAGGGACACTTAGGTTGCTTCCACTCCTTGGCTATAGTGGATAATGCTGCAATGAACATAGGGGTGCATAAGCCTCTTTGGATTGTTGATTTCAGGTTCGTTGGGTAGATACCCAGTAGTGGGATAGCTGGATCATAGGATATTTCTACTTTTAATTTTTTGAGGAATCTCCATACTGTTTTCCATAGAGGCGGTACCAGTTTGCATTCCCATCAGCAGTCAATGAGGGTTCCCTTTTCTCCACATCCTCTCCAACATTTGTTGTTTTTTGTCTTGGTGATTATAGCCATTCTAATGGGGGTAAGGTGATACGTTAGTATAGTTTGGATTTGCATTTCCCTGATGCTTAGTCATGTTGAACATCTTTCCATATGCCTATTGGCCATCTGTATATCTTTCTTGGGAAAGTATCTGTTCATATCCTTTGCCCATTTTCTGATTGGGTTGTTTGTTTTTTTGTTGTTCACTTGTGTGAGTTCTTTATACAATATGGAGATTAACCCCTTCTCGGATATATGATTTGCAAATATTTTCTCCCAGCTGGTGGGTTGTCTATTCATTTTGATCCTGGTTTCATTTGCCTTGTAGAAGGTCTTTAATCTGATGAAGTCCCACTTGTTTATTTTTTCTTTTGTTTCTCTTGTCTGAGTAGACATGGATCCCTTTATGACTGATGTCAAATAGTGTACTGCCTATATTTTCTTCCAGGAGTTTTATATGCCAGGCTGTTATTTTACACAATGGGGGAGACACTCCAAACGTGGGTCTGCCTGGTCCCCCATTAGTGCTCAAAGGGGCAGTAAGAACTGGCCCCGGCCAGGACGTGGGCTCCTTCATTGGTCTGGACCTCACGTAGAGGTGACCCCCACTGGGGGCACCACTTTGCCCCTTGGCTTACTGTAATGGAAAATTATGAGTTTAGAGCTCAGAAGGAGACGCCAGGAGCTCTGACGGGCACTGCACTGTCTGTCCTGGTGGACATGGCGACTCCCTGGGGCTTACTGAGCACATGTGCATCACACGGCCACACACACACCTTACAGACCTGAGAGGAGGGAGGCCATCCTGTGTCAGGGACGAGCCCGTGGGGGACTCGGGTTGCCGACCAACTTGCCGAGAATCACGAGAAGTGCAGGTAGCAGAGCCTGGATCTGAACCTGGCTCTTCCCAGCTTAGCTCAGGGGAGGCCAGGAGTCACTTCTCAACACCTTCCTCCCTCCACCTTTTGACCAGTCACGGCCCACTGAGCATGCCCTGCTCCGAGTGTGCATGGACCACACTGGCACACACAAGGGGACTGTGATGGGTGGGGGCCAGTGATGGGGCCCCGAGTAGCAGTGGGCCCCTCTACCTGCAAACCTAAGGTTCTGCCCACTATCCAGAGGGCAGGGCAGGGGCTGCTGCTCTTATTATTTTGGGTCGCCCAAAACACCTAGCATTGCACACCGTAAGTGCTCATGAAATATGTAAAAGATCAAATACACACATGCACACCCCTTCTGTTTGCCACTCAGACATACAGCGTCCATTTGAGCCAAGAACTTCTAAAATTCCACATTAAACAAGGAGCTATCGGGTTAATGTCATGACCACTGCTCCACCCTCCCAGGAGAGGTCCAGCCCCCCACGGACCAGTGAGCTGCGGACAGCTGCTGGTTTCTAACTAGGAAAGCTTCATGCTGGCGGTATCACCAGTGAACAATAACCAAGGTGCCCCAGCTGAGGTTCACAGTGGCCAAGGGGGACCTTCAGGGAGAAACAACGTTTGCAGCCCTGGGAGACGGGGCGTCATCCTTCATAAGCACGGCAGAGCCAACATCCCTCCCCGGGCCCACCGGGGCAGCCACAAGACCTTACTCTCTTTCTGATGAGGAGTGTCCTAAGAGAAACCCCAGAGCTGAGGCCAGAGGGTGGACTCAGCATCACCCCCTCTCGCTGCAGCCCACACCCCCACTCCAAATCCTGCCCTCTCAGAGCCCTCCCAGACTGCCCGGGCCACATGCTGGCCCACCCCCCATCTCTGCTCCAAATCCTGCCCTCTGAGAGCCCTCCCAGACTGCCCGGGCCACATGCTGGCCCACCCCCCATCCCTACTCTAAATCCTGCCCTCTGAGAGCCCTCCCAGACTGCCCGGGCCACACGCTGGCCCACCCCCCATCCCTACTCCAAATCCTGCCCTCTCAGAGCCCTCCCAGACTGCCCGGGCCACACGCTGGCCCACCCCCCATCCCTACTCCAAATCCTGCCCTCTCAGAGCCCTCCCAGACTGCCCGGGCCACACGCTGGCCCACCTCCCTTCTCAGGGGCTCCTGACCTTGGGCCGCTGGCAACCACACTTCTCAGCAGCACTTTCCCCTCCTTTCAGCTGGAACCCCCCTGAGGGCATTTCCTGCTTCAAATCGCCCCTCATTCACAGCGACTCTGGGCATGTTAATGTCAGTTTTTTCACTTGTAAAACGGGTCTCTACTCTTTCTCCTTCAGGCCACTGGAATGGCCCCATGACAGGATGCATCTCTGCTGAGCTCCGGCTAACGTAAGAACAGAGTGGGTGAGGGGGTCTTCTTCTGTACACTCTCCCCCTGTGGCTCCCACAGCACAAGCGTGAGAGACACTTACCACTCAAATAAACGACACAGTTTTTTCTCGGGCAATGACGTGTATGCAACAGCCCGGTTTGCTGACCAGGAATCGCAGCCTGGAAGAGAGAGAGACCATTCCCCAGGAGTCCCAGAGCTGAGGACACCCAGAAGCTGGGACCCTGCTCTCAGCCCCTGCTGGGCTAACAATTTAAACCTGCTTGCCCATGTCGCACCTTCCCTGGACTGAAGACTGAGTTGACGACCCCTTTGTCATCAGCTCTGTTCCTGCCCATAGGAAAGTTCAGGGAGAGGCAGGCAGACCATTCCAAGAGGCCCAGGTCACTGTTAACGGTGCCAGGGAACCTCAGGGTCCGTAAGTCTCTTAGGGGCCCGGGCTGGATCCCTGTGCCTCCTGGTCTGCTCTGCCCTGCCCAGGGCCTGGCCCAGGGAAGGATCCATAAATGACACCCACTGTGAGGCCTGGGGCTGGTGAGATAACATTTCTGTGCTTCAGTTTCCTCGTGGATAAGATGAGGATAAGAAGAGTTGTTTCTAGTGCGTAGCACAGTGTCCGAGAACAGAAGCAAACTCAGGGCTGGGGAACTGTCATTCTATGTTGACTCATGAATACGGCTCAACTCTCTGGTCTTGCTTCCTATTTCCAGGGCCTCTACTATGGGGTCTCCTGCGGAGCAGGCATCGCTGTGACAGGCTCTCTCAGCACCCCATACCCTCCTGGCATAGCACCAACCACAATGGCAACTCAACCATTAATGGTGTAATTATCCGGCAGGCCCTGAGGCTCATGGGGTCAGAAGGGATATCTCTCATTCCGGTGCATCTCCAGGGCCTGGGGAGATGCTCAGTAAATACTGCCTCCTGCAACCCCTGGGGCTGGCTCAGAAGAACCAGCCCCTCCATACAGGACATCTCCCTGGTTACTGACAATTCCTGCAAACATGGCCTTCCGGGGCCTGCAAAACCGGCTCACGGGGTCCCGCAGCCTCCCTCTCTCTCTGCTCATGCTGTTCTCTCATTTGCTGCCTCGAGAAGCAGAGAGCTAGTCTCGTCTTGGGAGGCGGGTTAGAGAGAATATCTATTCCCAGAAAGTAGATACTCTGGGGTGTTCCTTCTATATCTGAGGTGCCGTGATTCGCAGCAGTTCTGGGTAAAGGCATGAGTGCCCATGAGAAAATGAACATGTGTTTGGGTGGCCCAGGCAGCATCTTCACGGGACTGTGCTTTGTGGTTAAGGCGGAAGTTCCTGTCTGTGGCTCTCGTGCTCAAAAAATGTCTGCAGCATGAACGCATGAGTGAGTGAGTGAATGACTAGGTGGGTGCCTTCGATGACGGGCCGGGGCCTCCCACAGGGCCTGCCCTGCCCCTGCTCCAGCCACGCCCCTGCCCCCTGGGAGGCTGAGAGGGACACTGTGCCCCTTGAGATGTGGGGGGCCAGGCCCAGCCCCCCATACAGGCCTGGTGCCCTGGAGCAGGTGCCTGTGAGGGTGACAGATCGTAGCTGGGGAAGCCGCTTCCTCCCGGGCTGCACTTCTCACCAGCAGAGGGTCAATATTGTTGCTCCAGCAACAAGAATTGAGAACATACAACAGTCGACTTCTGACCCCCTAACGCCATTTCTCAGACCTCATTTTAGGAATCAGCCTGAATAAGAATAAATGCTATATATTTAAGGAGCTTATAAATTTATCATTGAAGGACAATGAAAACAGCTTCAATCCTAACCACAGAGCACAGGCAGGAAAGCAGGGCCGCCGTGAAAGGCCAGAATATCACAGGACATTTTTAGTTGTGATGTTAAGTGAAAACATTTCTACATATAATATGATCGTAAGTAATTTACAGAGAGACAACCTGCGCACAGAAAAAAGTCGGAAAGAAAAACACGAACCAGTTACCAGTAGTCATCTCTGGGGCAGGACTAGGATCTTTACGAACATGGAATATGTCGCATTCTCCGTAGGTTTTGAAGAAGGGCACTTAGTGGTTCAGAGTGAGCACCAGCTTTGCTGGGAGGGCACGTGACCCCCCCTCAGCTCCTCATTGACGAGTGCGTACCGGTCAGCACCAGTGAACGGTCAGTGCCAGTGAACGGTCACCATCACTTTAGAGCAGGACAGACACGATCGACTTTAATAATACAGCTAAAAGGATGTGGGGGAGGGGGAGGGGGAGGGGAGTGACTGCTAACGGGTGACGGGGTTTCTTTTCGGGGTGAAGAAAATGTTCTGGAATCGGAGAGCGGTGACAGCTGCACGACCTTGTGGATATCCAAACCACTGAGCTGTACTCTTTAGAACAGTGAATTTCATGGTGGGTGAATCATATCTCAATTCAAAAAAATGGAAACCAGGTAAAGGAAAATCATGACAGGAAGGTAACTGGGGTGGCTCCAGTGGGAACAAGGACTGAGGACACTCCCAGGAGGCTCAATAAACATGCCCCTTTCCTCTTGGCTGCTTTAGTTCTCAGCTGGGTAAGCCCTGGGTCTTACTGACCCTTGTAACTCTGGGAACCTTCCCGGGGCAGCCTCACAAGCAGAAAGGGGGGATCAGCCAGGACACAAGAGGGAAGGAAACAGACTCTCTGCCGACTTTCTAACTGACCAGCCGGGGCGGGCAGAAATAAGGAGGCGGGCAGCCAGCACTGACTGCAGCCCACAGGCCAGCCAAGCCCTGGGTGAGAGCAGCACTTACCCAGGAACCCCTCCTCATCCACGATGATGGTGTAATCCTCCGGCGTCTCGGTCAGACTGAAGAACTTGCACCTGGGGGGATGGACAGACAGACAGGATATCGTGTTAGTCCCGTATTAGTCCCAGCCAAGACCCTAGGGCAGCTGCCCACCATGACCCAGGGGGAGAAGACTCAGTTTACCGAGAGCTCGGACCCAAGGCTGCAGGGTAACCTTGGGTAAGCTGCTTGTCTCTCCCTCAGCTCGCCCCCAGTTCTGACTCAGGAGGTCTCAAAGTCCCCTCTGTGCCCCCCAATCTTTGGGGACCCCTGAGCCAGCCAGCCTCTAGGGTCCCATACAGGCCCAAGGGTCTTAGAACCCCCCTTTTCTCAGGGGGAGGAAGTGGCTGAAGGGTGGCTCTGCAGGGATCATGCAGATGAACTGTCTCTTCCGTGGGCCCCCCACATTCCGACCTCTACGCTTCCGTCACTGCCCCCCATGGTCCTGGCCCCTCTCCTCACCAACTCAAGAGCTCCCATTGTCATTTAAGGCCTAACTCACATCACCCAACTGACAGGCCAGGATTTAGCGTACTTTTCTTCCTTGAACAAGAGAAGAGTGTGGCTGTCAGTGTCATTTTGGGGGCATGGATCCCTGAACGGCCACATGTCCCCTTTGGTGATACTGTTTAGCCTGGAGTGTATGTGGGTCACTTTCCCCCTAAAGGAGACCATCGATTGCCCAAAGCCAGGGTCTGGCCGTCACTGTCCCTCTGTATCTCTCCCTGCTGGTCTCAGCCATGAGCACACATGCTCTTGGGGCCTGGCAGACCCACAGGGCTCCGTGTCCAGGCAGCCCTCGGGCTGGCTTCAAGGCTTTCCGTCACCGGGTGCCTGTCTCCCAGTACCCCATGGCCAGAATGGCCCCAGAACCCTGGGAGCAGCTACAGGGAGAGACAGCGTGGACAAGCAGGGCAAGCAGGAGACCCCCGCGCTCATTTATCCGCTGTCGCAGCTCCCAAGCGCGAGGCCCAGCATGGGCTCTGGCCCAGTGCGTACAACCCACCCACCACGGGCAGCCGCAGCAGGAGGTGGCCAGGGAGCACCCTGGCCAGGGCTGAAGATCACCTCCACACAGACCACACTGGAGAGGGAGTCTCGCAGCGAATGCAGCCTCGCAGGGATGGCGGCGGCAGGGCCACCCTCGGATCTCTCTCCTCCTGGCCCTCCTCTCCTATCAGCCGCCCCGTAACACCGAAGCCTTATCAATAGAACCTCTGCGGAACCCTTTTTACTTTATTCTTTAAAATTTTCACAAGGAATGAGAGCAACTGGAACCAGCAGGAATGTAGAACGGCACAGCCATTTGAAAACAGTTGGGCAGTTTCTTATAAAGTGAAACATTCACCGACCATACGACTCGGCAATCCTGGGTAATTACTCAAGAGAAATGAAAACATGACCACACCAAGACCTGTGTGCAAATGTTTCCAGCCTTTATTTCTAATCACCCCCAAATGGAAATAACCCAAGTGTCCACCTGTCAAGTGGAGAATGGATAGACCGCAGCACATCCACACCACGGAATACCGGGCAGCAGTGAGAAGGAATGACTTACTGATGCGTGCAACAATGTGGATGAATCTCAAATGCATTTTGCTAAGTTAAAGAAGCCAGACTCAAAAGGTTACCTACTATGTGTTTCCATTTACACGACATACCAGAAGAGGCAAAACTGTAAGGCAGAAAAGAGTCGTGGTTGTCAGGGGTTGGACAGGGGCTGACTTCAGAGGGGCACTGCGGAACCTTCTGGGGTGATGCAAGGGTTTGGTCTCTTGGTGGTGGTGGTGGTGGTTCTAAGATCATACACATTTGTCAAAACTCAAACAGCTTGTATGCTAAAAAGGGTCAATTTCCCTCTATGTAAATTAGGCCCCAGTGAACCCGACTTTAAAGACAATGCTCGTGCTTGGGTCGTAAGCAAGGTGGTGTTCTCCTCCCCTCCGACATTCTGTCCAACCAACAGCGCACACTCTTCAAATTCCCTCCTTTGGTTTTCGAATTACATCTCTGTCCCCACCTGTCTCATATCCAATTTGCAACCATTGCCTGGACAAATGAAATCTCTAATTGCTTGGGGACAACGGCAAATTATCACCTTAGCAAGTGGCAATCACTGCTCTGGCCTAGCTCCTTCTCAGGGACCCCCATGACTCAGAGAGCCTCGGAAGCCCCCCAGTCTCCAGATTGCCGTGAGCAGGTAGGTACTCACTGGGTGGGAGGGTGGCCACCCAGACCTCTGAGAGAGCCCTGTGACAGCAGAGGCGGCACTTGCCCCTGTGCCCTCTGGGCTGTGAGGACGCTCCAGAAATAGATCCTATAAATGACCCTGGAGAGCATAAGCACCAGCAGAAGGCAGCAGCGGCCTCTGTGTAGACAGGGTATAAATATGTCGTCGATGTGACCCGTCTCCCAGGGTCGAGAACCTCTGAGGTGCTGCCAGCTGTTGGACATCATCTTGGAATGTGCACGTTGGTGGGGCAGGCCTCCAGGAAGGCAGGGCAGCTGGAGGGACGTGCGCCTACTGCTCTGGTCACTGAGCGCGGGAGCCAGCCCCAGGCTCTCCTGCCCTCCGTCACCCCAAGACGTGGTGCACGTCTCCAAGCCCCCCCTCATCTCACCTCCCCAGTCACTGACATCTGTCTTCCCTCTCTCCATTGCTGCCCTCCACGGGAACTCTTCCCCAGAAGACTGTCCCAGCCTCCCACCTCGTCTCGCTCCCCTGCCCTTGGCCTGCCTCCCCAGCCTCATGCTGCCAAAAGTTGGCAAACGTTCTTTCCACTGTCCGACACACCCTTCCCTCTTCTTTCGCTGGAGACTTGCTGCTTATCCCTCAAGACCCAGCATAAGCATCTTCTCTGGGGTAAAACCTTTTCTGACCAGCACCAGCCACCTCTTCTCCCTCACCTCCCACCTTAGAGGTGGTCTTCCCTTGACAGCCTACTGCCTCGCACTATGTCTACAAGAGGACTTTCAGGCCACCGCGGACGGCTGGGCTGGTGATGCATCACAACTCTAGGGGAGAGTTCATTCATCTCACAGTCTATGTAAAGTATGCCCTGAGATTTGGACAGTGCACAACCTATACAACTGCACATGACAGTCCTGAGTGCTTTTCACAATCCATTACAAAGAATACTTTAAGGGTCTACATCCCCCAGGAGACCATAAGCTCTCAGAGGCAAGCACTGAGGGTTCTCTGTACACACACCTAGTACCCAACACTGGCTGAGCATAGAATCAACACTCATTGTCTGCTGAGCAAAGGAGTAACTGTGGCCACACACTTACCTCCAAAGCCAGAGAAGCCCTGATCAGGACAAGCCCTGCCTGCCCTAGTGCGGCAATGCTTTGACTCACCCCTTCTCCGGGAGACACTAAAGCCTCCAGCCCAACTCCGCGCTCTCTCCTGAGTCATGGCGAGATGCTGGCCCTGCTGTCTGTGGCCTCTCCGGACTTTGTCTATGAGGAGCCAGAGAGAGGACCCAGACCCAGCAATTACCCAGCTGCTGCTCCGAGGAGGAGAACAGCTTGCCCTCAAGATGCCCTCGTGGTTCTAAAGACCAGGGGAAACAACAGGGGGAGAGAGCAGCCTGGGTCACGGGAAGAGACTGCGGGCCTGGAGTCAGGGGACCTGGGTTCCAGTCCCAACGTGGCACCAGGGGGTGGCGAGCCCTGGGCTGCCTCACTCCCCTGCACAGCGAGGGACAGGCTCAAGTGGACTCGCTCCCATCCAGCTCCAGCTTGGGCAGTGCACGACACAGGGAACCCTGCTGGCCCTACAGCAGGGTGCACCTCAAGGGGCCTGGCCAGCAAAACAACGCATGGGGAGATGATTCCAGAACCATCGAGTCTGTCTGGAAAATACCTTTCAAAGGCAGGGAAAACCCCAACCAGCTCCGATCAGAATCCAAGACACACGTGCTGCCCAGGCAGCTGGGCTGGGGGAGCGCCACACTCTGGCGGAGGCTCATTCATCTCACAGGCTATCTGAAGAGTGCCCTTAGAGTTGGGTAGTGCACAACCCATGCAACGTATGTGTGGGTCTGTATGTGCAGGTCACTTGGCGGGTCCTGCAGGAGCCATCAGGTAGATGGAACACAAAACTCCAGAGCCCTGGGCAATGGGGGAGGGAGACTGGGGAACAGCAGCTCTGGGGAGAGTCCTGGCTCACTGTGGTTCAGAACACACCCCAAGAATCATGCTAGCTCCTGACAGGAGCACCAATGCGCCCCTGGGCACTGGGAACAGAGCATGGGTACTGGATGAAGGCAGGCCACGCCAGGAAACCCGAGTCTGTCCAGAGCCTCACAGTCAACAAGGAGCATGCCTAGGGGCACTGAGAGGACTCTAGACTGTGCCCTTTTCGGCCTGGAGGAAGATTCCAGCCACTACCCTTAAACCTCCAAAGGGCTGTTGTGGACCATGTGATGGATGCAGTGCTGCTGCTCATGGCTGTGTGACCTTAGGCAAGTTACTCAACATCTCTGTGCCTCAGTTTCCTCATGTGTATAACGGGGATAATAATAGTGTCTATTTCACAGGGTTGTTGCTAAAGAATAAGTAAGTGAATACCGGGTGTGACTACGGTAAACACTCAATACGTTGGCTATTTATTCTTCTTGGAGGGCAGAGGCAGCTGAAGGGGAGGCCACGGGGAGGCCAGCCTGTGTTCCCAGTAAAGAAAAGCTTAAATGGCAGCTGGACGCAGAGACAAGGGGGCTGGCAGGAGGCAGTGAGTTGTCAGTTCTCCGCAGGGCTGAGCCCCCGGCAGGCGGGCTGCAGGGGCGATGCTGTCTCAATGGGGAGGATGGACTAAGCCACCTCCAAGGGTCCGTGCAGTGCTGAGTCTCCGAGTCTTTAAAACACCTGGTTCTGACACACTGACCCCAAGCAACAGGCTTTGGCTGAAAAGTCTCCATTCACCGTCCCTGTAGCCCCGCTCCCACCAGGCAGCCAGGGAAGGGACGATGGTTTATGACGGGGAGACTGACTTGGCCTGAAATTCCCAGTGAGTCCGTGTGGGAGCCAAACCCGCAGCCTTGGGCTTGAGCCCGCCTGGTCCCGGCCCCCTGACACACCCCAGAGACCTCAGGAACCTGCACAGACATCTAGGACACGTGAGCACAGGGACCATCCAGGTCGGGGAGCCAGGGAGGTGGTCTGACGAATCGCCATTGGGTAGGGGCTCCAACCAGCACCCTAGACATCAAAAGACACTCCTGCTCAGTCAGGGCTCAGCGAAGACTGCCTGTACGTGGCGTGCAGAGGGCCTGGGTCTCCGGGAGGTGGGAGCTAGCCCTGTGGGCCAGACCCCGTCTGGGACTGAAGTCTGCTTCCTGCAGGGTCATAGTGCCCTCTGTCAGCCAGACCCTGCAGAGGTCACCACTGCTTGCCACAGAACAAGTCCAGACCTTTGCAGTGAGAGCCTGGCCCGCCGGGCTCTGGAGTGAGCCCACCCTGGACACACGGGATGGGCCCTGCAAACAGGACAGAGAACAGGCATCCGGCATATTCCAGGCACCTGATTACAACCATCCTTGTTCCTTCCTGCAAGCAGGGCCCCTGAACGTCCGCCAGCCGGTTCTGAAGGTCTGCACCAGCCTGGAGAGCAGGGGTGCTCCCCCGGAAGTGCAGCCAGTCCAGTCTGGAGCGAGGGAGGTCTGGCCACACCTTCCTCTGCAGCAGGTCACAGTGAGGAGAGGGCGGGGCTGGCTCTGCCCCGCTCCGGGGACCACCGCCCCCGCCCCTGCCCCCTAGCTGGTGCTTCTCCGCAGGGGAGCACAGGAGCCTTTGACAACACACATTGACAACACACATCGAGCGACAGAAGCGCTTCGGGGCTGCTCGTGGTGCTGGCCTCCCGCGCTCAGGGGGCTTTTCTTCCCAAAGGAAAACCAGGCAGACGGCATGTGTCGGGCTCCGCTCTCCTAACCAGCTCGGCCTCTTCACCTGTTCCTCCTGGGTCTTCCACAGGGGTCTCTTGTTAGTCACATTTCTCGTCTATCATCTTAACAACGAGAGGCTGCTGTTTCAAGTTTTAGTGAGAAAAAAAGCCCTGTATAGGTTCTGTGATGTGAAGAGCAACCCTGAAGAGGAGTTTCCTTTTCTGTTAAGACAGAAAAAAACCTACTTATGTCCCAGGTGCCCGGAAGAATCAGACAGTGCGGCTAACAGCCTCAGAAAATTCCAGGGTGACACACAGGCAGGACTGCAAAAACAGGGTGGGTAGGACAGAAGGAATCAGTAGGGTCTGGATAAAGCCACCGAGACCCAGGCAACAGCCTAACGCAGTGAATAGATCATTCAGTCATTCCACAAACAAAATTGCAAAGTGACTTTATATGTCAAGCAGCATTTCAGATGCTGGGGACACACCTTAAATAACTGGACAATTAGCGTTTACGTGGGGGGAACAAAGATAGTGTGTCAGATGGTGGTACGTGCCACAGCAAATGAAAAGGTGGGGAAGGGGCAGGGGCGGGCAGAATAGGGGTTTGCCATTTAAAACAGAGCAGGGAGTGGTTGCCAGGGGGTGGGGGAGGGGGAAACGGGGAGCAACTGTCCAATGGGTGCAGAGTTTCAGTTCGAGATGATGAAGAAGTTCTGGAGATGGATGGTGGCGATGGCTACAGACCAACGTGAATGTACTTAATGCCACTGAACTGTGCACTTAAAAATGGTTAAAATAGTAAATTTTGTTAATTGTATCTGACCACAATAAAAAAATAATTGAGCAGGCAAGGGAAGATCCCACAAGACCTGTAGGAGGAGGAAGAGTGGGCACACTGTTGTCCCAGGGAGGTCAGAGCGAGGGGACTGTGCAAAGCCCTGAGGTGGGCGCCTGTGGACTAACAGCCCAGAGTGGCCAAGTGGGGGAGGGGAATGAAGGCAATGATGTCAGAGGTACAGGGCGGGGAGGGATGATGCCCCGTGGCCACTGTAATGACTGGGCAGGGCCACAAGACCAGTGAGGACGCTCCTCTTCTTCAAGGAGGCTGGCGACAGCTGGCGGTGGCTTGGCCCAGGCTGGCGGTGGTGGGCGTGGGTCCATTTGTGGCCAGGAAATAATACTCAACAAATTAGGGAGGCGAGGTTGGTGAGAAACACGAGGCCAGGCAGGGAGCCACAGTCTTCCTCATGGTGGAGGTGGCCTCGGAGGTGGCCAGAGAGGCATCCAGGCGCCAGCATCTGGAGGGAGGTCAGTGCGCAGAGGCGGGGCCCTGAATCGGCAGAGTTGACTCACCTCTGAACCCACCAGACTGCTCCGGTCCCTTCCTCCGTGGAGACCTGGGGAAGGTGCGGAACCTGGGGCTGGGGGGCTGCCCTGGCCCCGCCCTGAAGGCCGAAGCACAAACCATGGAGAGCTGCTCAACAGCTTTCTTGGGCCCGTCCCAGTGGCCTGGGGCAGCCGGGCGGGGTGAGAGGCTCATGCCAGGGCAGGACCACAGCCTGGGCAAGGCCAGTCTCTTCTTCATGAACATGTACCAAAGCGCAGGGCACGTATGAGGCACTGCCTGCTGGGTTCCTTTCTCCCTTGGGGGAACTGAGATGGAAAAGGCCCAAGTGTAGATCTTGGCTTTACCACCCCCCGGAGATGAGGCTGGAACAACTTACTGGTCCTCAATTCGCCCTGGGTTCCTATCTGTGGAAGAGGATTGAAAACACCTCCCTCGCCGGGTGCTCCAGGCTTTGAGGAGGCTCTGAGCATACATGAAAGGCTGTGGACCCCGCCTGAGCACATGAGTGTTCACTTGATGCAGAAAGCCCGGGAGCTGGCCCGGGAACCCAGGGGCAACTGGCCGTGCCCCAGCATTCCTGTCTGGAGAGTGCTCGGGCCTTGCAGACGGGGGCTCACCTTCTGCTTGCAGGCTCTGGGCTTCTGTGGTGTTAAGTGACCTCTGCCTAATTGTGGGTCTCCCCATTCCTTGTAGCCCCGACCCGCACCCTTACGAGGAGTACAGTCAGTCTTGAGCAGGAGCCGACGAGCCCAGCCCAGCTCTCCCAGGCAGGCCCTCCTTCTCAGTGCACCCTCACGCCACCAGCCATCACCTCCCCAGCAATGATGATATCCATTGCCATGCCAAGACTATTTACGTCCAGGTCTGTCTCTATAGAGATACCTGCTCCTGGGAGACGGGCCGAGTCTTTCTCATCCAGAGCCCCCATGCCTCCTGTAAGTCCCCACAGGGTCTGTGCATAATCAGTGGTAACTGAATGAATGGGCAGTAGTATAGGAATTATTCCCATTTCACAGATTGGAAAACTGATGCTTAGTTAGGTTAAGGCACTTAGTGCCTTGGATCCACTGTGCCGTGCGGTCTCTAAGGTGGGGGCAGGTGTGGCCTACAGCATCGTCCCTGTGACTCAGCTCTTTCCCTGCGAGCTCTCCGCCCTCTCACACATGTGTAACAGGAGACGCGGACAAGAGAATTCGTCACAGCCTGTTCTCAGTAACAAACACCTGGCTACAGCCCGGATGCCCATCACCGGGAGAGGAGGGAATAAGGACAGAATGTTACCCAGCAGTCCAGAGGAAGAATCTACAGTCACCTGCAAAGCTATGAATCTCAGCAATGTCCCAGTAGATGGAAACATAAGTCCCCAAATAGTATGTACAGCACGGTACTCTTTTTATAGAGTTAAAAGCAGGCACAAAACAAAAAATACACTTTCAAGACTATATGTAGTTGCGATGTAACTCCATTATATTCAGGTATAATATAAATGCGGGACGGGACCGGGGACCCTTGGTCAAATGTATTGTCCAGAGTCTACTTCTGCTCTGGCTTTGCACGTGCTGATTACGTTATTAACATGAATTCGTTAGATAAATGAATAAAGGCGGCCGTGCAAGGACGGAGGACAGGTAAGTCTTATGAACCTGAGCTGAGGTCCACTGGGGCTGCAGGCACGTCCTGAAGGCGAATGCTGTTCCCGGGGAACCTGGATCAGGCAGCAGTTCAGGCAGCAGGAGAACGGGCCTGGGGGCTGGCAGAAGGGCGTGGAAGACCCAGCCACAGAACTGAGCCAGGGCAGGCCGCCAGCCCGCAAAAGCGTGTAGGAAACGCAGCTAGAGAGCCACCTGGAGGAGGTGGCCAGAGAGGGGTCCGGGCGCCAGCATCAGGCACGAGTCCTGGGATAAATGGGCAGGACTCCTTCCTTCCTCCAGGTCATTCAATTCAGCCTTGGAGGGTCAGGGATTCGGGGCTCACTTTGGCTCCACAGGTGTATCCTCATTCCCCAACTTGGTCCCCACAGCCCAGCCTCTATTCTCTTGGTCCCCATCACCCATGACCCTCTGATGGCGCTGCAGGTAACAGGTGAATGCTCTGGAAAGAGCATGCTCTGCAGACGGTCCCAGTGATGGCTTCAGCCCTGCGGCCTGAGATAGCTACACAGTCCCTGGGCCTGTCTCCCCACTCCTAGAGGTGCATAGCCCCGCCGGCCGCAGGGCCGGGGTAAGAGGTCACATCCCTTTGTAGATGAGAGCACCAAGCACACACAGGTGCCCGAACTGCACCAGTTCCTTTCTGTCCTTTCAGTGTGGATAACAGCCCTGACAGTTGTCTCCTGACATAACTGGAAGCCTATTCCACTTGCCCCGATCCTCAGACTGCAGCTGAGGACACACAGACACACAACCTCCTAACCTTCCAAGGATGCAAACAGCTTTTTGTCAGCGCACTGAAAACCATAATCAAAATCCTCGACCCTAAAGCAATCCGTAGTCCTTGCCCCCCGCCGCCCAGTCCCTGACACTATTAACTGGGAATCAACAGTCTCCAGAGCGCCTGCTATCGCAGGACTTTGGAGCCAAACCGGGGTCCTGCTTGGAGCTGTTGTCCTGTTGCCCGGCAACTCCGAGGGTGCCCCAGGTTCCTGGGTCAACACGCCTCTCTCATCTCTGAGGCCGCTCCAATTCTGCACTGTCTGCTGTTGGCTCTGGGGCAGGGTGTCCTGGGCGGCTCCCTTGCCTGACCCCATCCTTAGATGACCCCTGTCCACCACCGTGCTCCTCAGCAATGACCTCCAGCTCGGAAATCCCCCCAGGGCCTGGGTCCTGCCCATCCTCCTCACTGGGTCAGCTCAACGCTCCCTCTCCTGAGCCTCTCCCACATCTGGCACGCTCGGCACCCCAACCTACACCCCCAATTTCCTAAGAAATTGGCCAGTCGGTGAGGGGCCCCTCTCAAAATGTCTCTGTGTTTTCATCCATCTCGTCCCTTCTCTCTGGCCTCAGGAAAACAATACAGCGGAGGCAGCCCCGTTTCTCTTGCTCCATTCCCACGGGCGCCTCTGTCTCAGGAGTCTGTCTCATACTTGGCTTCCTCATCTCAGTGACACACAGGATCAAGTCTCCTCCATCCTAAAAAAAAATCTCCCTCATCTCCTCTCCTCAGGCCACCACCTTCTTCCCTCCCCTCCACCACCAATCAGGCCTCCAGCTGGTCTCCACCAACCCTTCAGACACTGCCCAGCCTCAACCCTCCACCGGATCCTGCTCAGCTCACCCACGACCTCCACCAGCCAACCCTGACAGCCGCTTCCCTCACGCCCTCCTGCCCTTGACCTATTGGGCGGACTTCACATGGCCGGCCAATGCCTTCCCCTGGACACTGGAATCGACCACATGGCGGCTCCTCCAACTTCTGACACTGACACTCTTCTTTTGTTTCCTGTAGTGACGTCTCCTCTCCAGTGCAGATGGCTCTCGAGGGGACCTTACATTACACACTCCTCCCAGTTCTCTCACTCACAGGGTTCCAGCCACTGTGGCCCAGACTTGCTATCCCAAGCTTCAGACTTGCACTTCTCAGCCTACACCGGCCGCAACTGTCTTGGATGTATTTCTCACATCCGCCCTCTGGGAAAGGAACTGTCAATCCTCATTTCATAGATGAGGAAACTGAGGACAGCAACCTGTCAGATAACCGAGACTGCAGCACATGCCCTCACCCTGACGGGATGAGACGTAATTGCTCACCAGTCGCTGAACTCTAAAAACCCACTGCTGTTCCCCCTGGGCTTGGCCGACAGCCAGCCTCCAGGGCAAAGCCAAGGCCCGGGACTGCCCCTGCCCTGGGGCCGAGAGGCTGAGTCATCTCAGAGAACATTCTCATTTTCAATTGCTGTGGGCGCCTGTTATGGATGGCCGGCTGACACTGGAAACTCGATCTGTTTACTCTCGGATTCCTAACCCAGCAGAGCGAGGCCCTCACATGGGCCTCTCCTCGGGCATCCAGGGGACGAGCCCCAGCCGGTCAGAGCACTGTTCTGGCAACGAACCTTAAACCGGGAGGGGGAGGGGGAGGGCCATTTCCAGGTAAACTCGTCTAGCAAACCCACTCTGAGATTTCAGATTTATGAACCAGATAAATTGCAGAGGGAAGAGAAATGCGAGGGTTTGTTTATTTGTGGAACAGTTTACCACAGGTTCACCATTAAAACCACAAAGGGGGGACCTTCCTGGAATCACCCAGACAGGGAGGCAGAGGACAGGGAGGCCCGGAATTGAGCTGCAAAAGCCACTGTGTGGTGCCTCCTTCAGTGTGGAAGCCTGGAGAGATGGTGACCCAGCATCTGTTTGCATACCCCTAGGGAGAGGGGGCTCACTCCTTTTTGAGGCAATTTATTCCATTCTGGGGTAGCTTATTTCTAGAAAGCTCTATCCACGTGCCCTCCTTTTAACTGACACCGTCTAGTCTTAATTCCACCATGGATGTTCACTCCAGCTGTGAAAATGACAGGGAAGGAGCCCAGTAGGACCATCACCTCTTCCCACAGTGGGAACGGCTTACAGGCAAAAATGGGGCATAAACCCCAGCTCTTTATTGCTCAAAGCGCTGCTTCTCAACCTCGGCTGCACATTGAACTCACCTGGTGGGCTCTCAAAAGGACTCAGTGGGCCTGTAGCTCAAGGTGGAAAACCAGAGGTGGGGGGCAGCCTCCCTCGCTGGATGCCTGGGCCTTCCTGGCCAGGAGAGGCCACCGGCAAGCTGCCTAACCAGGAGCTTCAGCATGGTGAATCCGCCGCCACGTCCCGGCAGCCCACCCTGGGCGAGCACTAACTGCAGAGCAGTGTTCATTTAAGGAGCCTCTGCTTGCCCCTCCTGGGGCCGCCAAGCAGAGCACTTGCTCTGCTGTCTTCACGTCTGCAGACTGCCCAAGGCTGCTGTGGGGACGGCATTTCTGGGCCCTCTGAGACATGGGAGACACCGCCACTGCTGTCCGCATGTATTCCACTTCTGTGACCATTACTCCAAGCCTGGGGCCCTCAGCAACCTGAGTTAGCAAACGGAGGTGACCACCCCGCTGGCTGCAGGAAGGAGGAAGACAACACTGAGAACGCCCGCTAGCCTCTTGGAGCAAGTCGCTTCCTAAGTCCTTCCTAAGGGGACTGTCGGCACCCAGGGTGGCGTGTATCAACTGGGCACAAGCAATGCCCATCCACCACGACAGCGGCAGGGAGAGGACCAGGGAGACCAATCGCCTTGGTTTGCCTAGGACTGTCCCAGTGTGGACACCAAAAGTAGGCAGAATCACATGGAGGGAACAGAAGCCGGGACAGCAGGCAGGAGAGGGGAGTGGTGCCTGGACGAGGGGAGTGGGGAGACTTCTGCAATCCTGGGAAGCTCCTCTTCCGGGGCTTGCTTGCGTGCTGGTCCCAGGTGCGGGCAGCCTGCGGGAATTCACTGAGCTGCACACGTGTGATCCGTGCACACCCCATGCGGCTGCTACTTCACTATCAGAGAAGAAAAGTCCTGGGGGGTGGCGGGGTGGAGGTGAAGGTACAAGTTCTTGCCTGCCTTCCCCCTCCTTGGGTCTTCTCCATGCCTCCATCGAGCAGATATGCTGAGTGGTCTGCCTGGAGGTGGCCATGTGGCTCACACCCCAGGGTGGGCCTCAGGGGTCCCCAAACAAAGGTTTGAGGGGGCAGAGGCGGTGAGGAGGTGATCTGAAGACGGATGAGGAGAAAGGATTCTAAAACATCCCCTGGCGATACCCGCCTCACCAGGCCAGTGCCGAGCAGCCGCCCCAGAATGGCACTCGTCGTTTTAGGAGAGAAATGCTTTTACTGAGGTCAATCTGGGCTTGGATCAGAATTTCTTATAGATAAGATTTACTTTTTTACCCAAAACTTTTTTTTGCTGTGGCATAATTTACTGTAATAAAATGTATATATTTTAGGTGTACAGTTAGACTAATTCTGACAAATTTAACCACCTCCTCATTTAATCACCACCCCAATCGAGATATTGAACATTCCAATCACGGCAGAAAGCCTTCTCTGTCCCTGTCTCATCAGGCCCTCTGACCAACAAGAGCCACTCCTGCCCTGGCTTCTGCCGTCATCCATCCATAGATCCAGTCTGCTTTACGTGCCTCAGAGCCGTGAGATCATACAGCGCGCGCTGTTTTGTGTCTGGTTTCTTTTGTTCAATGTATTGTTTTTGAGATTAATCTGCTTTATTCTATGTAGCTTGTAGTTGTTTTCATTGCTGAATATATATGTGTGTTTCTATACATTGATAATGTATTAGAATATATTTTTATTTATCCTTTGTCTTGTTAACGACATTTCGTTGTTTCCAGTTTTTCGCTATCATGAATAGCCAGTTTGGCTATGAACATCCTTATTAAAAAAAAAAAATCTGGCTGGCTTCCTATGCCCCAAATTCCCGTTAATTCCACCAAAGCAGCTCAAGCTTGCCCCACAGAACTCCTCTGCATACCTCAGCCCACCAAGGCTGCCTGAGCCCTGCCCTCTCTATGGGGTGGGTCCTCTGGCCGGTGTTCAAGCACCCTGTGCAGAGGCTGAGTCCCTGCTGAGACGCTGAGATGGGGAAGGGACCCCAAAGAGAAGCACACAAAGCGTTATCAAAGCTTGACTGCAGTAAGAGCTGAATCAAGGAGGGTTCTGGATAGGGAGCAGCATGGGCCTCCTTTGCATGGGGTGCCCAGGTGGGCTTGGGGAGGGATGCGGGGTGCCCGGGACGGGCTCAGGGAGGGATGTGTAAGCTTGAGGCCTGGAGGAAGACATCCAGGCAGAGGAAAGAGCACACACGAGAGACCCCTGAAGAAGAGACCTCCTAACTCAAGGAAGAGAAATATTCTATGGCGGTGTGGCTGAACCATCTACAGCCACGAAAACGTCAAACATCTTCCACACTTTGTAGTACAACGTTGAGTGGAGGAAAGCCAGTCCCAGAAGATGACACACAGCCACACACCCTTGTTATACATACATGCGGGACAAAACCGTTCATAAAGTCAAGGGAAAGATAAGCGTGGGTGGGTGGCAGTCACCATCAATGTCATGGCCACAGTGGGGGGTACCATTCTTCAAACAATACACAAACGTAAAGTAAAAGCAGGATCAATAAGTATGTCACGAACCAAGGATGATGAGTAATCAAATTCTGTGCACCTGAGGTCCATTAAAAAAAAGGCTTTGAGATGTTTGAGGGTGGGTGATGACAGATCGGGTGTGGTTTAGGCAGCTCACTTTGGCTGCATGGAGAAGAGCCATTCCTGCCTCTCACGGAGGATCCTGCTGTTCCATCTCTGCACACCCCTCTGTGCTCCTGCTTGGGTCCCATCTTCTCTCAGGTGTGGGGAGCAGGGCTCAGGCTCCATCCGCTGTGGCCCACAGAGGGGACCCCAACGGATGTTGGGATACAGGACCCAGAAACTAAAGTCCATGAGTTTGGCCATGTCAGACCAGCACTGAGACAGCCCCCAGCCCCCTTCCCCCCGAGACAGGAGCCTAGAAGGAGGGTCAGCGGAGCCAGGAGGAGGTGTGCCCAGATGCCACTGTCGTTACCAAATCAGCAGCATCTGCCCAAGCCCCCTAAAGACAGGGAGTCGGACACAGACATGCTGGTGTTTCTGCAGGGGTCCCAGGGACAGGAAACACAAGGGAGTGGGAGGGAGGATGGCAGGACCTCAATCAAGGAAGAGCTTGGAAATGTCTAGAACAGGGGTTACAGCTCAAAGGCCTGCAAGGGGCAGGCAGCTAAGAGACTCGGGTGAAGAGAACCAGGAGTAAGACATCTCTTGCACATTAAACACCCAGGAATGTTCTTCACTTGCACCAAAAACATGTGGCTTCTCGGTCTATTTTTCTTCCTTGCACTTTTGGGAAAGAACAGTATTTTTTCTGTACCCAAGAAACAGGCCGGTAACAGCGTGATGACAACGGGCCCAGTCCCTGGTCTCAGTGTGGAGGGACACCAGGGGGTGCAAGGGACTGAGGCTGCCCGGGGGGCTCCCTCTTGGCTGAAAGGGGGGGCCACTCAGCTCTGATAAACTGTTACCATGTGGGCCCTGGGTTGCAAAATCTTTCAATTTTTCATGAAAAGATGGAAACCCAGATTTTTGTGCTCTCTCTCCATGTTTAAACGTTGGTGTAATTTTTAAAAACACACTGGGCAGGCCAAAGAAAACATGTCTGGCCTTCAAGTGCTTCGTTTTCCGTTCCCAGACCCCAGAAGTTCTCAGGTGTCTTGGGTTTTAGGGGCAATTTCCTGGATGGCAAGGGGAGTCAGCGTGTGGGACCACTTGTGGGGTTGGCACCTGGAGCACCGAGGGGGCTGGAGCAGGCCTCCTCTGAGCTCCTGGGCTGCCTGAGGTGGGGTCAGGCAAAACGTAAAACAGAGGGGCCTGTGACATCTGCCAGCCCTGGACACCAACCTGGGAGTCCCAGCAGCTTGCTGCTCCAACTGGGCTGCGGCCTGACTCCTTCTGGAATTCCCTGGTGCCCACGCCTGGGCAGCAGCACGTCAGGCCTGGCCTGTTCAGCCCTGCCCAGAACATCGGGCCGCCCGTCACCCTCCTGGAAGAGCCTTCAGCTGGGAGTCAGGAAGGAGCATGAGCCTTGACTCTCGGCCCCACTCCCAGCAAGCTGGGTGATCCTGGGCAGGTCCTGTACCTCCCTGTGCTTTGGCCTGGCACCTTGTTAGTCTCCAAGTCAGAACACACGGTCTGCTGTGGTAGAATTGTGGCTCCAGCTCTGTGAAGCCACTGTCCTGTCTACCACGGTTCCACGGGCCTGGGGCTGTGCTTCCCGGGGGTGCAGATGGGATGATGTGTTTACACAACAGGGGTGACGCAGGAATAAGCCGAGAAGGGTACCTGGGGAGTGTTGGGGGGTCAGCGGCTCAGGGACGGAATCCTGGAGGGGGTGGAGCCTGAGCTGAAAGCTGAAGAAGAGCTAAGTCTGTGAGGGGCTGGGACATCAGGATGGAGCCCTGAAATTCCAGAATGGAGCCAATTCCTGCAGCCCAGCCAGCGCAGGCCAAACCACACCACAGCACACCACCCCTGACTGCTTCGTCTAGAGGCCCACCGGGTACACCCCCAGCATTGCCTCCTGGGACGGCAAACACGGCCAGATGTGACCCCACTCCACCCGACCCTGAGTCAGGACGGCCACTGCCAAAATGAACCTGGCATTCTCCCTTTCGGAGCCCAAACCAACCTTCCAGAACAGTGCTGTCTAGGAGAGCTTCCTGGAATGATGGAAATGGTCTACACCACCGTGTCCAGTTGGGTAGCCACTAGTCACACGTGGCTATTAAGCCCTTTGAAATGTGGCTAATGTGGCTAAAATATTGAATTTTTTATTTGATTTGATCTTAATTAATTTACGTTTAAATAGCCACATGTGGCTCAAGGCTACCGACTTGGACAAGACAGTTCTAGAACTTGTCGATCCATCGCTCGCTCAAATGTAAGCAGCGTCTGCCTGAAACAAAGCCCATGGACCCTCCCTGGCCTGAGCTCCAGGTCCCGCCCCCGCCGTGGTTAACCCCCAAGCCACGGTGGGCACTGGGGCCACTCTAGGCTCAGATTCCATGTCGAGCTCCACGACGTCGGGAACCTCACTGAGGTCCTCAAGAGTGAAGGACTAGCCGCTGGCAGGAGGTGGGGTCAGAGTGTGATGCCCACATCACCACTACTTTCCCCCAGGAGACGTCCCCATGTCCTTTGCTTAGCTCGAGGGAGGAACTGTTTAGCACTGACAGTGAGCATTTTCAATGAGCTTGACCCTGAGCCAGGAAGAAGGGGCAAGAACACAGCTATTGTGCCTCCGAGAACCTGACCTGGCCTCTCCTCACCCTCCCATTAGCAAGATGGGCACACTGAGGCTCGGGACACAGTCTCATCAGCAGGAGGAACAGGCTGAACAAGCCCAGAGTCTGGGCTCCCTCCCCTGGTCCTCACTCTCCAGGCCCAGGAGGGCTGGGGTGGCGTGGGGGACACGGAAGACAAGGCAGCTCCTTACCTTCTCTTAGTCAGCCAGGCCTACCAGAACAAAGTACCAGACACTGGGGCACTTAAACAACAGAAATTTATCTTCTCGTAGTTCTGGAGGCTGGAAGTAGATCAGAGTGCTGGCAGGGTTTCTGGAGAGGGCTCTCTTCCGGGCTTGCAGACAGCTGCCTTCTTGGCACGTCCTCATACAGCCTTCCTTCTGTGCCCACACGGAGAGACAGTGAGCGAGCTCTCGGGTATCTCTTCTCAGAAGGACACTAATCTTATTGGAGCAGGGCCCCACCCTTGATTTCATTTAACCTTAATTATCTCCTAAATGCCCGATCTCCAAATACAGTCCCACAGGGGTTGGGGCTGCAGCATATGAGTTTAGGAGGACACAACCATTCAGTCCACAGCATCCTTAAACATGTCATAGGCTACTGAGAAGAGACACTCAAGCAACTGGATGAAAGACCAGCGATGACGGAAGAGGGCTGAAATAAATATAAGCCCGTGAAAAACTGTATAGAACGTTCCCAAGCTGAAGGAAAGGAGAGGGGTATCAATAGCCACGTCCAAGGCTAACAGAGGTGGGAGGCGGAGGGCTCGGAAGGTTCCCAGAAGGGGACCCTTTTATGGGGCCTCTATGCTAGGCCCCAAGAACAGCAAGGACTGAGAGAGAAGGCAGCACCTCCCAGAGAAGGGCCCCACACAGACAGCATGCAGGCGAGGGGTAACACAGCAGGGTCCATGCCCCCCCATGCCCCTCTGCCTCTCAGGTACCACAGGTCTATGTCCACAGGCATCCTGACTCACCTGTTAGTGAACACCACCCGCAGGGCCTTGGTGCTGGGCCTCGGAACAGCCTGAGCAGACCAGCAGCCTGGCTCCCCGGGCCTGTCTGCACCCCGGGGGATCAGTGCGACTGCCGTGTACCCCGGCAAGCCCTTTCCTTTGGGGACTCAGGTCCAAATCCATGAAATAAAAGAGCTGAACTAAGATGTCAGGCTCCATCCAGCCCAGAGCGGCTGAGAACTGGGTATTCATGCACTGTCCTTCTCCACCAGGAAGGGCAGGGGAGACCCAAGCGGTGCTGTCCCAGACCTCAGGGCTGGGGCAGGAAAGGCAGCAACAGACCACACTGCCCCCAGCCTCCAGCCCTGCCCCTCCCTGTCTGGCTGCAGAGAAGCCATCAGTCTGCTGTCCTCAATGTGCCCAGGCTCCCCCAGGCCAGGGTGAGCTTGGTCAGCAGCAGCAGGACTTTGCTTATTAACCGGACTGGGGTCACCAGCACCTGCTCCTCCCAAAGTATTCAGACACCTGGCGTGGGGGTCAAGCCATGGCCGAAACACGGTGCAAACCCCCCACCAGAGCTGCTGCATTGCCCTGTGCTCCCGGCTGGTGGCAACATGCATTGCCCAGACTGGGGCATCAAATCTACACAAACCCTCAGGGGCCGGTTCAGCCCCTCACAACCCACCTTCCACCAACAGCTCCTGGAGGGCCGGGCGTTTTGTTTACATCTGTCATCACCTCTCCAAGCTGCCCGGAGCAGCCTGGTGACAGTCCAGGGCTGACCGGCCCTGCCCTCTGTGAGGAGGTCCAGACCCCAAGGGCCTTCCACGGGCTTTGGGCCAAATATTGCACTTTTATTAGAATTCTCCCTTGGCTGCTGCCAACATCCCCAAGGCCATGTCCGATGTTGCCCAAGGCATCGAGACAGAGAAAGGAAGGGAGAAAAAAGAAAAAGAGAGAGAAAGTCATCAGAACATAACAATGCAAAAATGCAATTCTGATGAGCTGCCCAAGTCAGTGTCATCACCCCATTTGGCAGATGAAGAAACTGAGGCTCTGAGAGGTCGATACCCTGCCAAAGGCCGGGAGCTGGTAAGTGGATAGAATGTGCCGCACATGAGTGGTAAGGGGAGAGGGGTCAGCAGGGCCTCTGTGGTGCCAACGTCCTCTGCCCACACAGGAGGTGGGTGACGTCCAGGGTGATCCTCTTTGGCAGCAGGGAGAAGCCTCTTTCAGAGCCCTCAGAGGGTCTCATGGGCCAGAGGGTGTATTTATGGGGTCTGGCACACTTTATCTCTGGGACAGCTGTGAACTCCATGCTCCGGCTGGCCTGCAGGCCCTGGGGAAGATGCTGCTCAGGCCCAGCTGGCCCCCAAGGCTGGACCCTCCCAATCAGCCATGCTCAGCAGGAGGGTGGGAAGGTGGGGTGCTCAGACCTCGGACAGTGTCCAACATTCATGGAGGAGAGAGAGCTCTGGACCTGGGAGGGGGCAGCCCCTGGGGCAGGGGCCCAGCTTTGAGGGCTGGGCACACCGGGGACGGGTGAGGGTGGGTCTGGCTACCTAGGCCCCAGGGCCTGGCAGACAGCTGCCTTCACCTGCACGTGGGGGGACGGAGGGGCAGCTGGCCATACAGATGAGCAAATACCAGATACGAGAGCAAATAAATTCAGGGCCTTAGCCATGGTGGGCCGACCACAGGCTGGGTGCTCTGGAGGTGGATGACCCCTAAGACCCGTGCAGACCACAGGGGACCTGCCAGCTGGCTGGAGAGGTAAGATGAACGGTGACAAAGAGCCTCAAACAAGAAGACAGCCAAATGCCTCAGGGCCTGCACACGTGTGCACCAACACACATGCACCCCCAGAATGGAAGGGGGCATAAAGGTGTCCTTTCACCCATCAGGCTGTCTGATGACACGCTGGGGGGTGGGGCTGTGGGAAGCAGGCCCCAACACCCCGATGGGAGTGGAAACCGGAACCCCCCTCTGGAGGCCCCGTGGGAGGACTCTCCAGACACACATACACTCTGACCTGGGGTTCTGCTCCTAGGCATTCCCCCCCAGCATATCCCCACGTGTGCAAAATGACATCTGTGCGCCAAGTTGTATGTTACAGCATTAACTGTAAATCAAAACAACAAAGCTTGGGAACAAATGTCCATCATTGGGAGACAGGTAGGAGATATGACAGTCACCTGTTCCCTGGAAAACTGTGCAGCCATTAAAATGAAGGACACGAACTACTGCTAGGATGAATGTCAGCTGAAAAGGCCACAGTGCGGAACAGGAACAGTGAGCACGGCTTAATACCAATTTAAGTATTAAAAAAAAAAAAAAAAAAAAGCAAATTGGCATAAGTTTCCCCGGCTACCCGAAAGTAGGGCGACCCTATGAAACTTCTTGTAAGCCAAAATGGTGTAGCTCGAAGAAGCAATTACCATTAATTTCTGTGGGAAATTTTTTAAGTGTTCCCAGACCCAAAAAATAACCACCCAAAATAAACTGAGACAAAGCACAGACGCTCACAGACCCAGTTCAAAGCCACGGCGGCCTGACGCCCAGATGCTGAGGGCAGTTCCCGGGGAAGGAGCTTGGTGGCGGCCCTCTTGCTGCTCGGGATGCATGCTGCCCCTACAGCAGTTCGCTGCAAAAGCAATGCTGAACGCTCTTTTCGCTTTTTCTCGGAAAAGTGAAAATCCTCTTCGGATTTCTTTCAGTTAGCAACAAGAGGTACTAATGTAGGTCTTTCCTAAAAGTGAAGTGGTGTAAAGCAAACTTTCAGATAGCGAGGGAAATGTCACCAAGAATCCCCCCGAATTTCATTGGCTGTGGGGGTGGGGACTGGGTGGCTGAGGAACAGGGGTGGGATACCTTTGTGTATCTTTGGAATTCTAATAAATTGTGAATTTATTACCTATCCAAAAATTAAAAATGAGAAAAACGAAACAGAGAGGCAAGGAGGCCTTCCTGCAGGAGGCAGCAGGACTGAGTGGAGCGGGGTGTGCTGAGAAGGTGAAGGAAGGAGGGGTGGCAGGGGCATGGTGTCGGGAGCCAGACAGTCCTGGGGTCAAACGCCAGCCCTGCTGTTTACCAGCACCGTGACCCTGGCAGTCACCAATCCTCTCCTCCTTCCTGCCCAGGGCTGGGGGACATCCCAGCCAGAGCCTGATGCCAGGAGAACGGAGGAGAACCAGAGGATGACGGGGCTCTCCCAGGCCCGGGTGCAGCCTCTCTTACCTATCTGTAACCCTCTATGTGGGGGGACATGGGCTCTGACCCTGGTGATCTGTCATCCTAAAGCTGACTCTGGCACTCTGCATTTTCTCCATGCAGGGCTCCCAGTAGAAGCTGCTGGAAGCTGCTGGGTCACCCCACTAGTAAGCCTGGGCCCTGCAGGGGTGGGTAAGTGATGATGGGGGAGGTTTCCCAAGATCTCCAGATGCAATGTGAAGACAAACAGCCCACAGAAGCCTTGCTGAGACCTGGCCTGCACTCAGGCCCCCGGCTTCAAGACCAGAGCGTAAGGCCCAGTCGGAGAGGCCCCAAACCACAGCCTGTGCATCTCCCAGAGCCCCACACCACCCGGTGGCACCTGAGGGTTATGGAGTCTGGCAGATGCTTAGGGAAGCCTCTCTGGTGATGGCCGACGCCTGCTGAGCATCTCCTAGATGCCGGGCACTGGACACACGTGAGCAAAGGAGATTCCCACAATACCATGGGGTCAGCAGCACCACCCCCATTTTCCAGATAAGAAAATTAAGACTTACTGAAGTGAAACAGCCCTCCAAAGGTGGTGTTATCGACTGTCTGTGTACCCCCCAAATTCACATGCTGAGGCCCTAATGCCCAATGTGATGGTATCTGGAGGTGGGGCCTTTGGGAGGTGATTAGGTTTAGATGAGGTCATGAGGATGGGGCCCCCATGATGGGATTAGTGCCCTTATAAGAGGAACAGAGAGAGATCTCATTTGCTTTCTCGCTCCGTGCGCATCCACCGAGGAAAGATGAAGTGAGAACCAGGGAGAAGGCAGCCGTCTGCAAGCCAGGAAGAGAGCCCTCACCAGGACGTGAACCAGTTGGCACCACGATCTTGGACTTGCCAGCCTCCAGAACTGTGAGAAAAAAACTCTTGTTGTTTAAGCTGCCCAATCTGTAGTATTTGTTATTGCAGCCCAAGCAGACTAAGACAGGTGGCACAGCGAGGATTCAAACTCCGATCTGTCAAGACTCCAGGACATACGCTGTTTCTCACTGACGATCCTCTCCCCACAGCAACCCCACCCCTTGCCTTTCTTCTCATCCTTGCTAGCCTGGATTTGTTGTCATTGCTCAGTGTGTATTTTATTGGATTGAAATACACACAATATAAAATTCACCATCTTAACCATTTTTAAGTGTACAGTTCAGTGACATTAAATACATTCACATCATTGTGCAGCCATCACCACCATCCATCCCCATAACTCTTTTCATCTCGTAAAACTGAAACTCTACACCTATGGAACAGTAACTCCCCATTCTCCCCTCCCCCAGCCCCTGACACCCACCATGCTACTTTCTGTCTCTGTGAATCGCATTACTCTAAGTACTTCATATACGTGGAATCATTCAACATTTGTTTATTTGTGACTGCCTTATTTCATTTAGCATAATGCCCTCAAGGTTCATCCACGTTGTAGCACATGTCAGAATCTCCTTCTTTTTTAAGGCTGAATAATATTTCATTTTAAGTATATACCACATTTTGCTTATCCATTCATCCGTCGATGGACACTTGGGCTGCTTACATGTTTTAGCTATTGTGAATAGTGCTGCTATGAACACGGGTGTGCGAATACCTGTTTGAGACCCTGCTTTCAATTCCTTGGGACATACACCCAGAAGTGGAACTTTGCTAGTCTCGGGTTTCCACACCCCATTCTCTCGCAGTCCTTTTTCCACTGGGCTACTTCTCCGGGCCCTTCCCCCAGCTGTCCTCTTCCTTGCCTGCCCTCCCCTCCCCTTTGACCCTTCTCTGGCCCTGGGATTAGGTCGGCACCCAGATCCCGTCCGAGCAGCCTGGACAGAGCCCTTGGGCTCTCCCTCATCACAGAGCCACTCTCCCAGCCCCCACGCTGCTCCACCACACCCTGAGCCACACGGGCCAGGCCTCTGTGCTTCTGCACATGCTGTTCTTCCTTCTGGGAAGTCCCTTCTCTACCTTAATGCTGCAAGCCTGGCTCAATGCCACCTCTCCTGGAAGCCCTCCCTAACCCGCCCAGACTCAACGGTACCTCCTCCTCTGTACCTCAAGCTCCCCTGTGCCTTGAGGGCTTTCTTTTCACCAGACGACAGCATGATCAAGAGCTTCAGAGCTGTCTCCCCCACCATGCTGTCTACCAGTGCAGGGTCGGGGTCCGAGTCCTCACGGAACCAGCACTCAGCATGGAGTAGGCGTCAAAACACACTTGTGAACTGGTGGGGAAGAAGGAAGCCTCGAGGGGCAAGGGCCCACACTAGGTGTAAGGAAACCACAGACAGAAAGAAAGAACCTTCTCCACCGTGCAGCCTCTGTCTCCTCCAGCCCCCGTCCAATGTGCCTGATTCCCCCCTGGCGTGACGGACAAGCCCTTGGGAGGCTAGGGGCACAGGCTTCCCGGCCTAGACGCTCACCTGAACTGCTCCCTTGGGCCCCTCCTTGACCTGCCCCTGACCTTGGTCAGAGAGGGGACGAGGCTGGGAACCTGCCCTCATGAGACAGACACGTGTGTGGGGAGTTGGGTGGTGCTAGAACCTTTATTCTACAGGAAGAATCAGGGGTCCTGGGCTTTGAGAACAGCGCTTCTTGGGGCATTAAGACGGGGCAATTTTCTAGTGGTTGGATTTTTCACAGGACATTTTAGCAGCACAACTGTATACCAAGTGCAGCCCGCGGTACAGGTGGATACCGCGGAATCTCAGCATCTCCATCGTCTCCCAGCCCCGCAGCCCTCACTGCGCTGGGACCCGGGACCAGGCAAGGACTCTGCCCTTTATCTGTCTGACCTCACCACCCCCTCGGCTCAGCCCTGGGACATGGGTGCCATTGCCTTCTCCGTTTTCCAGCAGAAACTGACAACTCCGGGCAGCTGAACTGGGCTAATGTGGACCTCAGAGCTGGGGGAGGGGGTGGGCCAACGGAAGCTGGGGGGGGATCTGAATAGAATTCCTCTGAACTCTGAAGAGTACTGAGAAAAGAGCAGATGAAAAAAAGAAATGCGGTTTCACTGCCTTCAAGCGCAGGTTCTCCTTATCTGGGCTGCCCACTGGGGCCCCTCGGAGGCCAGGCTCGAGGGGCCGATATGGTGCCTTATCATTTACAGGTGACCCTTGGAACACCTCCAGTCTCCCTACTCCCAACGTGATACTCTGCATGGATGACCCATCGCAAAAGGACTGCTCAGCTTGGGGGTCCAGCCTGGGTGGGTGCAAATGAGTTCTCCCCGGCAGTTCCCCATGGGGTCCCCCCCCACCCACCAGAGCTGCACCTGCCCGGGGCCACACCGTGGGATGGGGAGAAATGAATCAGAGCTCAGAAATGAATCCCAGCTCCTGGCTGGGAGGGCTGGGGGGCAACTCTTGCCCCTGCGAGCCCTGCCCCCATGTCCCCAAGGCAGTTAAGGGGGGGAGAGTCAAGGACCCCCAGAACTCCACCACCCGGCCCCATGTCAATGTTCCAGATGCGACTCCAGGCTCCAAATCCTAACCCCTGAGAAGAATGGGTCTGGGATGGGGTTTCTCCCTACTTCTGGGGCTCACCCTGCATCGCTTCACAAAGCTGGGGTGACAACTCTGTACCCATCCTGAGGCCTTTGATGCCACATTTAAACTCTCCCTCAGAAAGCACAGTATGGACATCCTCTCTGTGCCCTGAAGACCACAGAGAAGGGCCAGGCCCCGCGGGGACTCCTGGGAATGAGGAGCATGTAAGAGCCCTGTTGCTCAAGCCCACCTGAGACTGCAAACACGGCCCCCCACTCTTGTCAGGCTTGGCTTTTGGCGACACCTGTTCTCACTGAGGCCAAACATTCCAGGCTGCATGAAACGTGGCGGCCTGGCACTATCGCTGACCCGTCTTATAGACGAGGACCGCAGGGCTCAGAGACAGGAAGGGACCAGCCGAGGCTACACAGCTCGCACATGGCAGCCCAGGACACCGAACTCAGATGGCAGGGACATCTGGAGGCTGTCCTGGTCAGAAAAGAGGGTCACGGGCACTGCAGGGGGATGGGTAGCAAGAATGAACCAGGAAAGAAGAGAAGAAGGCAGGGGCTTAGGGAGGCGGGGGGCCTGAGTCCAGAGGGCAGGGCCTCGGGGGCTACGCTCGGGGCCTGGACCCCATCTCAGAACAGTTCAGACGTGTGCAAGAAGGGAGTAGATTTCTGTGCAAACCAAAGCTGCCCCTCTGCTGAGCAAGAGGCCTAGAGGGGACAAGACCCTCCTCCTGAGGGCCAGGGTCAGGTGAGGGGGCTTGAGTGGAGGGGGATGGAGGAAGCAGTCAGCGGGCAGAGGAGGGGGGATTAGAGAAAGGGCCAGAAGACGGGCTGGATGTGGGGGAGACGGATGGATGTGGGGACACAGAGGAGGGTGGAGCAGGTCTGGACGGGAGATGATGAGTACCATTTGGGACATGCCAAGGCTGGGGTGTTCGAGCGTCAGCCAGGCACAGTGGCCCAGTGCGTGGGGCAGAGAACGGTTCCCAAGACCTTGCTGGGAGCAGAAGCTCACGCCTTTAAAAGGCCGACTGGAAGACACCAGAGCTCTTGGCTCTGACAAGCTGCTTTTATGGTGGGCCACTTGCCTGGCCCCCAAGCTTCTGGGGCCTGTGTCCCTATAGCTGCCTCCTCCCCTGCTGGCCTCCTCTCCCCGGGCCCTCGGGCCAGTGGGCCAGTCCATGTCAGTCCCCACTGCTCGGCCAATCTGAAAACACTCCCCTTGTCAAACAAAACCCAGAATAAGTCAATCCATCTTGCAACTGTCAGATCGGCCCTTCCAATAATTCCGAAGAACAGACTGTCATCGTTGTGGGGGCAGAGGCCACCACTGCCCCTCACTGACACTTGCAGTCCAGCCCAGTGCACTTCGGTAAATAACGTCAACTTCAATAAATATCCGTCGAATTCATACAAATAACCAGCTCACTGTGTGTCAGACAGACACCCAAGACCTCGACGTGAAATTTCCCATTGAGTCCTCAACACAACCCAAACAGGTCGATATTACAACGCCCATTTTTTATTTTATTTTATTGAGGTCACATCGGTTTATTAAAGACGAAGAAACTGAGCACCCTTTGAGGCTCCTAACAAGGTCACAGAACTGGTAAGTGGTGGACTTTGGATTAAAAACACATTTTCTTGGGCCGGCCCCGTGGCTTAGCGGTTAAGTGCGGCCGCTCCGCTGCTGGCGGCCCGGGTTCAGATCCCGGGCGCGCACCGACGCACCGCTTCTCCGGCCATGCTGAGGCCGCGTCCCACATACAGCAACTAGAAGGATGTGCAGCTATGACATACAACTATCTACTGGGGCTTTGGGGGGAAAAATAAATAAATAAAATTATAAAATAAATAAATAAAAACACATTTTCTTTTTTTTTTTTTTTGAGGAAGATCGGCCCTGAGCTAACATCTGCCAATCCTCCTCTTTTTGCTGAGGAAGACTGGCCCTGGGCTAACATCCGTGCCCATCTTCCTCCACTTTACATGGGACGCCGCCACAGCATTGTTTGCCAAGCGGTGCGTTGGTGCACGTCCGGGATCCGAACCGGCGAACCCCGGGCCACCACAGCAGAGCGCGCGCACTTAACCGCTTGCGCCACCAGGCCGGCCCCAAAAACACATTTTCTTGACAATTATGCGCACATCCCCTGAGCAACGGCCCTCAGCACAAGACCAGAGTTAGCAGCAGGAATGAGCAGAGGTGGGCACAGGTGGAGAAGGGCTGGGAGTGGGGAGCCGCCCTGAACCCCAATCTGCTACACATCCACGGCTTACATAGCAGCTGCCTCCTGCCGGCTGGGGGTCAACCCCTCCTTCCCACAGAGCCATGGTGAGTGTAAATGATGGAAAGCCCCACTGTGGCCTGGCGCCTAGTAGGCTCTCAGAAAAGATCTCCAAGGTTAAGCCGTGTTTGTTCTAAATCTGTCATAACATAGGTCACTGCATTGGTGACTTTTGAGATCTAAAGGAAAAAGATTGAACTTCGAGAACAAATTTCCACCCACTGCCTTTCCTGCTCAAGAAATGGAGTAAATCGTGGGGTGGGAGGGTCAAAAGGAAGACAGGCCTGGGGTAGAGGCCCTGAGGGTGGGGAGGAAAGTCCAGGTGGTGTCCAGGAGGGGCAGCCTGGTTTCAGCGGAGGGAAGTTAACCCTACCTTGAAACCAAGCACCTAGCTCGTGCCCAGGGTGCGGGCTGTACAGGAGGAGAGGGGGCCTGGCCTGACCCTCCCTCCTGCCCTCTTCACCTCCGGCAGCCTCAGCTCAGGTCACGTGGCCACAGCCCAGTCTGGGTCAGCGACGGAGCCCGCCCTCCACTGCTGACACCCCACCAGGGCTTCCAGGTGTGGCCACCCCAACGCCGACTTAACACTCCCGGAGCCCACCACTGCAGCGACCACCCATTCAAGATGAGGAGAAACATGAGGTCCATGGGCGCTGTCTCCGAGGGCCCCAAGAACCACCAGAGCCCACACGTGACACTTCCTCACCTCCACTCACACAGGTGTGCCTGCTTAGATGACACCAAATTCCCTCAAGCTTGGTACCAGGAGGACGATGAGGCGAAGCTGACACGGGCCGGGGGCTTTATCCAGGCTCTCATTTCCCATAATGCTGTTTGCCCACAAAGAAACCGAGTCTCCAAGAGGTTCAGTAGCCTAGACTGTGGTCACCCAGCTGGGAAGGGCCTCCAGGCTCCTACCACACTAAGCTAGCGTGCTTGTTTAAGAACATGGACTCTGCAGCCAGGGACCCTGGGTTCCAATCCCTGCTCCTCAGGGATGTTCAGTGGTGCAGCCGCTGTAGAAAACAGCCCGGCTCTTCTTCCAAAGGTTAAATACAGAGTTACCCTACGACCTTAGCAATTCCACTCCTAGATATACACCCAAGAGACATGAAAACACACACTCACACAAACACTTGTGCATAGATGCTCACAGCAGTGTTATTCATAATCGCTAAACTGTGGAAACATCCCTTAATGGATAAAGAAACAAAATGTGGTCCATCCATACAACGGAATATTACTCAGTCATAAAAAGGAATGACACACTGACACATGAGGCTCCTAACAACTCATGTTACATATTACAACACGGATGAACCTTGAAAACATCATGCTAAGTGAAAGTAGTCAGTCGCAAAGAACCACATGTTGTCTGACTCCATTTATATGAAATGTCCAGAACAGGCAAATCTACAGAGACAGAAAGTCAGTTAGTGTTGCCAGGGGCTGGGGGTGAGCTGGAGAACAGGCAATGACTGAGTAATGGACATGGTTTCTTTTGGGGTGATGAACATGTTTTGGAATTAGTTGTGATGGTTGCACAACTCTGTGAATATACTAGAAGCTACTAAAGGGTAGTTTAAGAGAATTATATCTCAATAAAGCTGTCATAAAAAAAATCCTACTCAGGGCCAGCCTGGCGGCATAGTGGTTGAGTTCACGCACTCCACTTTGGCAGCCCGGGGTTCGCAGGTTTGGATCCCGGGCGCAGACTGACGTACTGCTTGTCAAGCCATGCTGTGGTGGCGTCTCATATAAAGAAGCGGAAGATGGGCATGGATGTTAGCCCGGGGCCAATCTTCCTCAGCAAAAAAGAGGAGGATTGGCATTGGATGTTAGCTCAGGGCTGATCTTCCTCACAAAAAAACAAACAAACACCCTACTCTTCACTTACTGGTTTCTGTGATCTTGGGCAAGGGAACTGAACCATTTAGTGCCTCAGTTTCCTCATCTGTGAAATGGGACCAGTAACTGTACCAACATGATAAGGCTTGTGTGAGGATTAAATGAGTTAATACAGAACATGCTCAGAGCAGCTGTCTCCCTAGGTGTTGGCTCTTTCCCTCGGCCTAGATCCACCATCCACTGGCCACAATGCCCTTTGCTTCTGCACACTCGCCAGTCTCCTATCTCTCTTTTTTTAATTTTCTTGAAACATACATAATATAAAATTTACCATTTTCACCATTTCTAGGTGTACAGTTCAGTAGTAAGTACCTTCACATTATTGTGCAACCAATATGCAGAACTCTTTTCATCTCGCAAAACTGAAACTCTAGCCCCATGAAACACTAACTCCCCATTCTCCTCCCCCACCCCCTGGCACCCACCATTCGACTTTCTGTCTCCACGAATTTGACTACTCCAGGGACCTCATGTAAGTGGAATCATACAGAACTTGTCCTTTCTATGACTGGCTTATTTCACCTGGCATAACGTCCTCAAGGTTCATCCACGTTGTGGGATGTGTCAGAACTTCGTGCCTTTTTAAGGCTGAATAATATTCCATTGTATGCAGAGATCACATTTTGCTTATCCATTCATCTGCTGAAGGACACCTGGGTTGCTTCCAGCTTTGGGCTATTGTGAATGCTGCTGCTATGAACATGGGTGGACAGATAAGACCCCAAGCTTTTAAGCATAGATCTCAGAGGTCAGAGTATGTCCAACATATTATATTTAAGGCAAGGATGAGTGTAAGGCATCTAGAGGTGAGTTTCCCCTTAGAAGTTTTAATTTAATATACTCACAACAAACCGAGTGGCTAACGGTTTGGGTTTACTGCCAGCTGCTGGAGATCTCAGAGGGCCTGTCTACTTGTGCTCAAGAGCAGCACAGGCACAACCAGAATCCGACTGTTCCAGCACGGGCGGGACTGGGCTGGTTTACTCAGGCTGGTTCCTCATACCAGAGGTCTGTTCTAAGAAAAAAACATGCCAGCCATGTGCAGGCTCAGAAGAGACCAATTCAGTCCTTTACAGGTGCCTCTCTGGACCCCAGGCGATGACTCAGTGCCGTGGAGCACATGTCCTGAGGCCTGGACATGCACCTGGGGTGAGGACAGAGGGAGACCAGCCCTTCCAACCTACACCCTGAGGCACAGGGGATGCCAGGAAGCCACTCGCCCAGCCCAGGGTGGCTTCCTGGAGGAGGTGGTGCTTGAGCCGACTCCAGGAAGAGGCTGTGTTAGGTTTAAGGACTTGTGAGAGCTGTCTGGCTGGACTAAAGCTAGGGCTATCCCACTTTCTGGTCTGCCCTGTTGTTCTGGGTAATTCTTTTTTGTGTTCCCTGTTATTCTCATAAGTGTCCCCATTTGGATGATAAACTACATAGTCACTGTATTAGTTATCTATTGCATAACAAATTGCCTGAAAACTCAGTGGCTTGAAACAACAACACACTTTTCTATCTCTCACAGTTCTATGGGTTAGGAATTTGGCAGGGGCTCAACTGGACCCTTCTGGCTGAGGATCTCTTGTGAGTTCACAGTTAAGGCTGGGGCTGCAGTCACTGAAGGCTTGCCTGGGGCGGGAGGCCGCACTCACAGGCTGGCTGTTGGTGGGAGGCCTCATTTCCTCTCCACTGTGGTGGGCCTTTCCAAAGGCTGCTTGAGTGTCCTCACAACATGGCGGCTGGCCTCGCACAGAGCAAGGGATCCAAGAGAGAAACAGAGCGGAGTGTGCGCCAGGCAGAAGCTACCCTTTTATGCCCTAGCCTCAGAAGCCTTACAGCACCACTTCTGTTACCTTCTACTCATTAGAAGCAAGTCACTAATCCAGACCCCACTTAAAGGTGGGGAGCTCTAGCTTTTGAAGAGAAGAGTGTCAAAGAATTTGGGACATTTAAAAACTACCACAGTTACTCTAAAAATAGGGCATGTGTGGTATAGACAAAGGACAAAGCCAGAGGGGACAGAAGAAGTCAGATCAAGGAGTATTCACAATGCCAGGCAAGGAGAGTGAACCAGGGGCAGGGGGCAGTCTGAGGAGGGTTTTGAGCAAGGCCAAGATGCGGTCAGGGATTCCGAGTGAACCATGACATCCACCCCAGCACCAACCTGTGGTTGGGCCACAGGGCCTCCACTCAGCCCCTGTAGCACCAGCTGTCCCCTCTCCCTGGGCCTCTGGCCTCTCACTCTCTCCCTTTAGTGGAAAGCACATCTTTTCTTCCCACTGGACAGAAAGCAGCCCCTTTTGTGTTTCCCACTGGGCCCTACACGTGGCAGGTGCATGTTGCAGGGTTTCTGCATGAACAAAACCTACCAATTTGCACCAACCCCAAGCTGTGGTCACACCAGCCACAAGTCACAGCCTGCACTCTGCATATACCTTTCTTGTTCCAGCCTCCAGGCCTTTGCTCCTGCCCAGACGGCTCTGGCTGTGCTAACAATTTGCACCGCCCTGGACGCAGACGGAGCGGTGGGGAGGTTGTTTGGATAATTCAGCGGAGAGATGACGAGGACGGGCCACCGCAGATGCAGTGGGCATGGGTGAGGAGGCGTGGACCACGCTGAGCAGCTGGATGTGGGGCAGGCCGAGGACGACCCTGTGCCTTCCATACCCGGTGCCTGGGAGCTGGGGTTGAGCCAGCCTCTTCCTCTGGGGCAGCAGCAGGCCATGACTGTCCCGGGCAGGCGTGGGAAATGGCTCTGGGGCCCATCCTGTGGTCTCTCAACCCGCACCCCTCCCCTGACCCACCTGTGCCCACCCACTCCTGCTCCCTGCCAGCCTGTCTTCCTTCGTCCCCAGCACCTCCACCTCCTGACATCTTCCCATTCTACCCAGCCTCAGCTCAAATGGTGCCGCCTCCTCTAGGAAGCCTTCCTTGCTTGCAGCTCTGGGGTCCTACAGGATTTTGGCTGCCCCTTTCAGAGGCCCTAAATGACTGGTGTCCTTGGCTAGGTTCCTGGAGGACAGTGACAGAATCTCCACTTCCTAGAATCAGAGTGTGATTGTGTGTGCATAGGGAGTCTCCGAACCCTGGACTTTTAAACTCTGCCCCCACAGATTGGCGCTGGACAGCTTAACCAGGGCATTTTCTCTCAGCTAGCGCTTAGCACAGCTTACAGCGGACCAGGCACTATTTGAAGTGCTTGTCATGCTTTGTCTCCTGAAGCCCTCACAACTACCTAGGCAGTAGACAGGATCGTTATCCCTGCTTTAAAGGTAAGAAACTGACAGCACAGAGAGGTCAAGCAACCTGCACAAGGTCACACTGCCAGGATGTAGCAGTGCTAGGATCCCCCCTGAAATGCTGGGTCCCAGGGCTCTGACTCCCCTGCCAGACTGCCTTTCCCTAAACTGCAATCAAACAGTGGCCTGAGCCCAAGGCACTCAGGAAAACAAGGGCTTTGGATGGACTTTTTGCAATTTTGAACTTTTCTCCCATAAATGCCTCTTGCGTCTTTAACGCTCACTGTGGCTTGTTGGCAAGATCGCCCTCAGGCAGCGACACGAATGAACACATGCAGGCCAAAATGTACCCGAGACCTGCGGACAGCGGATCTGGCCCAGGTGGGCAGCATGGGTTTCTGTGGATACGTGCTCACTGCAGACTCTCCTAGGTGATGTATTTGCCAATCAAACGAGATGGACTTTCTAGGATAGAATGCAGATAAGAGCATTTCACGGGCAAAAAGAGCATGCTGCAGCTTCCTGCCACCTGAATGCATTTCAGGATAAGGATTTTGCCCCTGCCCCCCCCTCCTCGCCCTGCTATGGCCTCTCAGTGATACCTCTGCTAAGCGGTTCCTGGGGATGAGGCGTCCAAACCGGTGTGCTTTATGCCTGGCCAAATGGTCATCAGGACAGGTTCCACGGCCAGACTTCTTGGGTTTAAATCCCAGCTGTGTCACATTACAGCCTCGACTTGGAGTTGTCATCACTGTTTTTACTTTATACTTATTAGAGTCATGCATCGCTTAATGACGGGGACACGTTCTGAAAAATGTATTGTTAGATGATTTCGTCGTTGGGCAAACATCACAGAGAGTACTTACACAAACATAGGCGGTACAGCCCACTACACACCTAGACTATGTGGTACTAATCTGATAGGACCACTGTTGTATATGTCGCCCGTCATTATGTGACACATGACTGCAACTGTTCCGTTTTGTGTTATGGGGTCACAGAGAGGAAATCCGAGTCCCAGAAGAGCCACACTAGCCTCCCCCTCCCCGTGGCTACAAGCCCCCAGGTGGCAGGCCCCAGCTGCAGCCGTGAGTCCTGATTGGTCCATGATGGTCTCATTCCCTGTGCCAGTGACTGGTGTAGGCACGCTCATGTGACCCAATCCTGATCAATGTGATGAGGAAGTCTGTCCAGGAGAGGGGTGTGTTCCTGGAAAGGTCTTCTCACAGACACCGGGGAGGCAGCAACCCTTTCTCTCCCCTGGACTTCCTCCCCACTGCCCATAATGCCTGGACCTGCCCCAGCCAGTAGTCAGAGAGCCACAGCATCATGCCACAGACAGCCAAATAAATAGAAAGACAGGAAGACCTCGGTCTTTGATGACATCATCAAGCCTTCAAGTCAACCAACCACAGACTAGCCCGACTCATAACCTCTTATCATGCAAAGTTCAAACTTCTGATTGTTGACACCAACTAAGTCATGGCTTTTTGCTATTTGCAGCCCAAAACATCCTGCTGATAGTCCATGGTTGGTCACATTTCATCTTCTTAAGGACACACTTAATCTTCTTAAGATTAAGCCCATTAGGGCCGGCCCGTGGCTTAGCAGTTAAGTGTGCGCTGCACGCTCCGCTACTGGCGGCCTGGGTTCGGATCCCCGGCGTGCACCGACGCACCGCTTCTCTGGCCATGCTGAGGCCACGTCCCACATACAGCAACTAGAAGGATGTGCAACTATGACATGCAACTATCTACTGGGGCTTTGGGGAAAAAAAAAAGGAGGAGGATTAGCAATAGATGTTAGCTCAGAGCCGGTCTTCCTCAGCAAAAAGAGGAGGATTAGCATGGATGTTAGCTCAGGGCTGATCTTCCTCACAAAAAAAATAAAAAAATAAAAAAAAATAAGATTAAGCCCATCATACCAGAGAAGAGTCTGAGCTCAGCTGTGCACTCACGGAAGACTTCCTGGAGGAGGTGAGGCTTTAATGGAATCTAGAAGAATGAGCATACAAAGGGGGTAGGGCAAGGAGTAACATTCCAGGCAGACAGAACAAAGGCCTGAGGTTGGAGACATCACAGGGTGTGTGTGTGTGTGTGTGCGCGTGTGTGCACACGTGAGAAATAATCTGCGTGGGTGGGAGCCATGAGAGATGAGGCTGGAGAGAGAGGTGGGTGGGCTGCAGCGGGCCCAGAACCTCAGGTTTAGCACAAGGGCGGAGAGGACGCTCACCCAGGGTCTCACCCTCCAGCTTTGTGCCTAGAATAAGTGCACTCAGCTGGCTTGCTGCCCCCTATTCCAGCCACACCCACATGCTGCCCGGAGAGCCGGGGCAGGGTCCCTGGCCAGGCTTCTCCAGGTGTGATTCTGCCTGCCTAGCCTCTTCCAGCCCCCAGGGCACTCGTCAGAGACTCCAGCTGAAATCTGGGTCACTCCCTGCATGAGTCGGACATCCATCAAACAGGCAGTTACTAAGCGCCTACAAAGCAGTGTGCTAAGCACAGCCAAGAAAGGAGCTGGTTCAAATCCCACTTCTGTTTCTTCCCAGCTCTGTGACCTGGAGGAACCCATTTTACTGCTCCAAACCCACTGTCCTCACCTCTCTGTAATAGACGGTGAAACAAAGAGAGCTTTATTATCTAGGGGGATGGGGGGTGTATAAAAAGATACACAAAAGCTTCCTGAGAGTAAGGTTTATAATCCAGGTGGGAGAATGAGACAAGCAAATGATATACTGCTATGGACAAAAGTTGCGAAGTGACAAAAGGTTAAGGTGAGGATGCAGTAAGTCTAGATGGGAGGTGGTGAGGGACAAGCATTGCTGGCAGAGGAAAAGGCCCACAAAGGCAGGCGGAGGACATACAGAAAGCCCACAGGCTCCACTCTGTGCTCCTAAAGCCTTTAGAACAGCACGCAGCCAAGAGAAGGACTGGCCATAACTGGTGAACATGGGCGTCTTCTGCAACCTGTGATAGCAAACCTCTCTGAGTTTAAGCCAGAAAGATGGAGATTCAAATCCCAGCTGTACCACTTACTGCATGACCTTGAGCAAGTCACTTAACATTTGAGCTTTTGATTCCTTCCCTGCAAAGCAGGTGTAAAACCTAATTCCGAATCGTACCATGGTAGACACAGGATCTGGGACCAGGATTCCCTTTCCCACCTAGCTAATTCCTATTTTAAAGCCCTAAGGTCGAATGCCACCTCCTGCAGGAAGCCTCCCAGGCTCCCTCAGGCAGTCCCCCAGACCCCTCAGCTACCCTACTAGACTCCTCTTCCCTGACTCAACCCTGCTGTATTGTGATCGCCTCTTCCTTCTCTCTCACCAGACTCTGGGCTTCAAAGAGAGAGGGGCAGGGTACTTCAACATCTCTTGGACCCAGGGGCACCTGCACACAGAATGGGTATCTATCAATGCCATACCCCTCCCCAAGCACCCACCCAGGTAGACACAAGAGGGAGGAAGTGACTAAGCCTGCTGGCGGTGGAGGGAAGTGGGGTTCAGGGAAGTTCCACTAGATCTGGAGGGTTGAACAGAGATTTCCTGGGGGGGAGGTGGGGTTCCAGGCAGAGATGGGAGACGCACGAGCATTAAAGCATGGAGGTGTGAAGAGAAGGATAAAGTAAACTGTGGGTCACCAGAGTTTTTGCCAGCCAGCCCTGGTGGTCTAGTGGTCAGATTCGGCGCCCTCACCACTGCGACCCGGGTTTTTTTTCCCGGTCAGGGAGCCACACCACTCGTCATGAGTTATCATACTGTGGTGGCTGTGTGTTGCTGTGACACTGAAAGCTATGCCACCGATATTTCAAATACCCACAGGGTACTCCATGGTGGACAGGTTTCAGCAGAGCTTCCAGACTAAGACAGACTAGGAAGAAGGACCTGCGCACCCACTTCCAGAAAAATTGGCCATGAAAACCCAATAACAGCGGAGCATTGTCTGATATAGCGCCGGAAGGTGAGAGCATAGCTCAAAAAGACGGGGCAGCGTTCCGTCTGCTGTACACAGGGTCGCTAGGAGTCAGAATCCACTCGACAGCGCTAACAACAAAGAGTATTTGCCAGGGAGTGACTAAAGATGAGGATTCGGGATCCAGATCCCAAAAGACCTCAAATGCCATGCCAAGGATCCCCCCTGCAGGGAGCGATTGAAAACCTGTAAACAGGCAGCACTGAGATGGCTGGGGTGGGGGATGCTGCACTAGTTTGGGCTAAACTTAGGTTGGGGGTGGGGTGGGCAAAATGACAGGTCTACAGGCCACCACTTGGGGGCAGGTCCTGATGGAAGAATCAAACAGCACCAAAGTTCTACCTGGATGACTGATTATTAAAAATAGCTTAAAGACTATATCCACATCCTACTAGCTCTTTTGCTTGCTAAAAAGCCATTGTCCACAGCCACTCCCTGCTACACACAGCAGCTCTGTGAAAACCAGCGGGCCAAGCGGTGCTGTCTCCATTTTAGAGATGGACAAACTGAGGGCCAGAGGAGGAAAGGGACCTTGCCACGGTCACACAGGCAAGGAGGGGGCTAGCTACAACCTGAAGCCAGTGTCCTGGCCCAGAGTGCGGAGAGGCAGGCCTTCAGCCTTCTGCCAAATGTGCTCAAGCACTTCCTACAGCCAGACCCTGGAGACATGGAGACAACCTTTGACCTCTGAGTCATCTTGAGACTGGACTGGTCACCTGGGCCTCAGACCAGCTGCCTCCTGCACAGAGGGAGTTAAGTTCGACCCACTGAGGGGTAGACTTTTGCTGGTCCGACAGGTCAGCAGGGGCTCACCCCCAAGACATGCCTGTCTATGAGCCCTCCAAACTGGATTCTGGGGTGGGGGCAGGAAGAGGGCCAGTCCCTCCATAAACGGAAAGGGGCAGAGGGAGTCACCCTTTGCTGCCTTTTAAGAAGCCCCCAAATGCCCCCCCATCCCAGCACCCAGGCCCCGCACAGCCGCAGCCTGAGTCATCATCCTGGTTTGAATGGTAGCCGAGAAATCATTCAGGGGGCTGCCTGGGGCTGAGGGCCAAGGGTTGGAAAAACAAGGCCGTTTTCTCTTACCTCCAGCCTTGGAATCTCAAGACAGGCTAGCGGGTGGGGGGCAGAGGGCAGGTAGATGCAGGATGGGCACAGGATGTCAACAGCCAGAGGGGCCTGTGAGGGCGGGGGGGGGTTGAGCATCCGAGCTGTTGGCTTTTGTTTTCAAATGACCTGTTTAATAATTACCTTTTCAATCAAAGGAGCCAAGGCCCAGCAAAGGCAAAGATTTCAATCCTCCATACCCCACCAAGCAGCCAGAGAAGAAAGTAAACAAGATGCCACTGGCAGATCTCGCTAGGTCTCACAAACAATGGTGGGACCGAGCTGCCCGCTCAGACACACACATCAAAGTGAGATTTCCAGGCAAGAACTTTAACAGGCAGATAAGAGCCTCGGATTGAATTATCTCCCTGCATCCCCAGAGCTCAGGGCCCAAGGGGGCAGCCTAAGGGCCCATCATTTTAACGTTAACCTTGACCTGTAATTTATTCATTCATTTTCGGAGGAGGGAAAACCACGGCGGCCCCAGCCCCTGAAAAACCCAACCAGCAACTACTTCATCCCTTCGAACAGTCACAATGGTGGACAAACACGGGATTTAAGTTACAGCACTAGATTGCACTCACACTTCACTGGGCTTGGGCTCCTTAAAAAAACACCCTAATCCAAGCCCTTACCGGGGCTCACAAAGTCAGATCCTTACCTGGAAATGGGAAAATCCAACTTGATTTTTTTTTTTCCAACCTCCCAAGGCCTTCAACTATTTTTCCCCCTGCAGCATCCAAGCCCGGCCTCAAGGCAGAGCCATAAACAGGCCTGCTCCTCCCCCTTCCAGGGTTCAGCAACCCGCCCCCCCCCGCCCCACCTCCCGGACCCGGAGGAGAAAGAACCACCGCGACCCTCACCCCCAGCCCCTCCCCTGCCCGCCCCCAGCCTCCCCCGCCGTCCGCAATCCTCGCAGGCACCTTGAGATAAACACCCACTAATGATTTTATGATTTTCTGCTCTGGGTAGCCGCGCTCAGCAGAACCCCTCCCTCCGCCTTGGCGACGGGGGCCAGCCCAACCGAGGGATTGGGGGATGGTGGGGTGTTAGTTTGTTTTTTCCACGGCCGCGTCCCCACACCTGTTTTTCATTCATTCATTCGTTCGTTCATTCATTCACGGATTCGTCACTGCAGTCTCCCCGGCCCTCCGGATCTCGGGGAGGAGATAGGAGGGAGGGGGCTGAGATAAGGGGAGACAGCGGCGGGGGTGCATCGGAGGGGGGGGTCGGGGCTGAAGGACCCCGTTCGAGGGCACATTGAGTGGCTTTGTCAAAAACAAGGCGAGCGGCGGGGCGGGGGCGCTCCCCGCGGCTCGAAGTTGTTTTCCGAGCGGCGGTGGCGAGGACAGCCGCCCGGGTGCGCCTCTTTGTCTCTCCCCGGCCGGCGCCGCGTCCCCGCGCGCTCACCTGGTCTTGGAGGACAGGAAGGCAAGTTTGATCAGGCCGTAGGTGAAGAGCGGGATACTCTCCTTGGCGACGCTGGCAACTTGCAGCCGGTGCTCCAGGATGTGGAGTTCCATCGTCCGCCCGCGCTCCACGGCGGCTCATCGGCGGGGGGCGAGCCGCGGCCCCCGCCCCCTGCGCGCCCAGCCAGCACCGAGCGCTGCGGGCAGCCGGCCCGGGGACCGGGAGCTCGGCGCCGGGCGGGCCGAGGCGGACAAAGGGGAGCCCGCCAAGCCGCGAGGGGCCGCGGGCGGCGGGCGGGCGGTGGGCGAGGGCGGCAGCGCTGGCGGAGCAGCGGCACACGGCGCCCGGCGCGGAGAGCAGCTGGTGTTCGCTGTAACAAACAACTTGCCACTCAAACGCCGGCCCACTGGGCATGCGCGGCCACGGCGGGGCGTGCCGGGACTTGTAGTCGCGAGCGGCCCGGGCGCCGCCGGCTACTGATGTCAGGGGCTGGGCAGCCGCGCGAGCCCCGTGCACGGGAAATGCACGGGCGCGGGCCCCCGCAGGCCCACGGGGGAGGCGGAGCGCAGAAATGGGGGCCTTTCGAGCCAGCCTGAGCCTCGGTGCAAGCTCTGTCGCTCAGATCTGGGGACTAGGCGCTTTGAGGTGCAAAGCCAGCAGCCAGCACAACTCTAGCTCTGGAGGAGGCCCGAGTCTGGGAGGGGAGAGATTTGGAGAAATCGGTAATTATCGTGCAGAGAAGCGAAACAGAGATGGGTGCTGGGGACAGAGATGGGGCCGAGGGGCCTACGGGGGTTTCCTGGAGGAGGGGACATCCAGGCTGGGTTCTGAAGGATGAATGGGAGCTCTCCGAGGAGGGGGAGGGGGCGCGCGGGGATGGAGGCCAGCGGCCTTCCAGGCAGAAGGAACAGCGTGTCCAAAGGCACAGAAGCGTGAAAGCGCCCACGGTGCTGTGTTTGGCTTTGTTGGAGCGGAAAATGTGAGGGAGGAGAGGCAAGAGATAAGGCAGGCGCAGTAACCAGGAGTGCGGTCGAGAGGGGTCATGTGTGCAGAGCTAATGAGGTGGCCGTTTATCCCGCGGGACAGGAGTGATAGGGACTGCGAAGGCCGCGTTAAGGAGAAGCCTGAAATCCATCTGAAGGGCTGCCGACCCCAGGGCCGATGTGCCCGTGACAGTGTCCCGAAACAATGCCCCCTTAATGGCTGACTGGTTTTGACATGTTCTAGGTTAAAGTTACTGGTGCTTCGCCCTTTGGTAGAGTAATCTGGGGCTGTGATGGGTCAGGTTCACCTACTGGGGCAGGCTGGGACTCTCTTTTGAGGAAAATTCTGGCTGTGCTCTCCCAGCGCGCCTCTGTTAGGTAGGAACATATTAGGCTTCCTCGTTTCCACAAAGGGGTGTGAAGCCTGCAATCTGGTAGATCTTAGAGCATGCCTATCTCCTTCCTCTTTATTTTCACTAAAGAATTTATCACCTTCTAATAAAGAATATATTTCTTCTTCTTGTTTTTCGGCTTGTCTGTGTCCCTCTTCTAGAATCTTCTAGAATCTCCACTCCATGAAGGCAGTGATTTTTGTCTGCTCTCTGCTGTATTCCCAGTGCCTGCAACGTGACTGACGTGTGAGAGACACACAGTCAACATGCATGGAATGCATAAATGCATAATCTATTCCTTTAGAAGCTGGAGAAATGCAGCCCAAACAGAAATGCATTTAGAGGCCAGGCAAGTAACAGATGTGTGAAGCAGGTGGGTATCTGACCGTTGGACATGGTACAAGGGAAAGGAGCCCTGTCTGAAGGCATACAATTCAATTTTCAGGAAACAACCAACAGGTGAAACCAAACAAGCAAGGCTAAAGGCAGGATTTGGCCAGTTTTCTGACTTCTGCTCTGGATGGGCAAGTCAATATTTTTCAATCTGCAGGCCATGACCCTTGAGTGGATGGTGAAATCAATTTAGCAGGGCATGACGAGCATTAAAAAAAAAAATTGAGGGCCGGCCCAGTGGCTTAGCGGTTAGGTGAACGTGCTCTGCTGCTGGCAGCTCTGGTTTGGATCCCGGGCGTGCACCAACGCACCGTTTCTCCGGCCATGCTGAGGCCGCGTCCCACATACAGCAACTAGAAGGATGTGGAGCTATGACATACAGCTATCTACTGGAGCTTTGGGGGAAAAAAAATTGAATGGAAAATGGCATAGAGCTTTGCACGTTATTATTATATATATTATAAATATATATTATATGTAGGTCATTATTATCTTTTCTGTGTTTTGGGAAACTTTCTTTTTTTTATTTTTTTTTTGTGAGGAATATTAGCCCTGAGCTAACATCTGATGCCAATCATCCTCTTTTTGCTGAGGAAGATTGGCCCTGAGCTAACATCTGTGCCCATCTTCCTCTACTTTGTATGGGACGCCGCCACAGCATGGCTCGACAAGCAGTGCGTCAGTGCGCACCCGGGATCCGGGCCGGCGAACCATGGGCTGCCGCAGCCGAGCTCGCACACTTAACCGCTTGCGCCACTGGGCTGGCCCGGGGAAACTTTCATTTTAGACAGAACATGTTCCCCAGGACCTGATCACATAACTAACTTCCTAATGATTGGCTACATCCACCTAAATGTTCACAGGCTTGGGCAACCCAACCTGTTCAAACCTTTCCTCATCGTCCAACCCACTCAGACCTTGTCCTCTTCTGCCCGTGATCCCTGTCTTGGTTAACGACACCGTCCCCAATCCCTCGAGTTACCAACCTGGTGTGGCACATTGTATTTGTGGCCGCAACAAGATCTGTCATTCTACACGCTCTTCTCAAAACATGACATTGACAATCGTCCCATTGGGAGATAGGTATATGTTCCCTCAATTCAAGCCGGCCTGTGACTACGGAGGAAATGACACCCCCTGACACCCCCTTGCTTCTGAAACTAAGTCATAACAGCTGACATTGCTTCCACCTGGTCCTCTTGAGATGCTTGCCCTTGGAACCCATCTGCTGTGCTGTGAGGAAGCGTGGGCCACGTGGACAGACCACAGCGAGGCGTTTATATTGGTCAGCGAGGGCTGTGTAACAAAGTACCACAGACTGGGTGGCTTAAACAACAGAAGTTTATTGTCTCACGATTCCGGAGGCTAGAAGTCCGAGATTAAGGTGTCAGCAGGGTTGCTTCCTTCTGAGACCTCTCTCTTTGGCTTGTAGATGGCCACCTTCTCTGTGTGTCCTCACACAGTCTTTCCTCTGTGTGTGTATCTGTGTCCTAATATCCTTGTCTTATAAGGACACCAGTCATATCACATTAGGGTCCACCCTAATAACCTCATTTTAACTTAATTACCTCTTTAAAGGCCCTGTCCCAGAATACAGTCACATTCTGCAGTACTGGAGATTAGGGCTTCAACATATGAATTTGGGGTGAGGGGCTAGACACAATTCAGCTCATGGTAGTTTTCCAGCCAACAGTCCCAGCTGAGGTTCCAGCTGACAGCCTGCATCAACCTCCAGATATGGTGAGGAAGCCTTCAAGATGACTCCTGCCCCAGCCTTTGTCGGACACGAATGCGTGAGAGACCTGATCAAGAACCACTCTGCTGAGCCCAATCAGCCTCTAGAACCATGACAGATAAGAGTAAAATAATTATTGTTGTCTTATACCACTACATTTTGGAGTGGTCTGTTAAGCAGCAATAGGTTACTAGAATACCTTGGAATCAACCTGGTTGGGGTTGGGAGGATGGTGAAAGTTGACCAAGGAATCATTCTAGAATGCTAGTTCTTGCTTCCTGCCCCCGCCCCCCCCATATCTAACCAATCACCAAGTCTTAATGATTTTATATATTGCACATCTCTGTAATCCAGTCTCATTCTCCATCTTGCCCATCATGCTCCCATGTCAGCTCACAGCATCCTGCCCTAGATGGTTACAGTGGCCTCCTAATGCCCATTCCACCCCTCCTCATGTTGCCAGGGTAGCTGCTCTAAGCTGTGTCCCTACCCCCATAATTCCTCTGCTTGATGCCCTTTAGGGGCTGTGAGGAAACCGCAGGTCTCTTAAGAAAACGGGGCCCAGATCCGCCACAGTTGGTCTTACGTACAGAGAAAGGGGCTTCCTGGCTCCTGGACCCACGCTCTCCAATATGGTAGCCATTATCCAAACATGGCTACTGAGCACTGGAATTGTCGCTAGTGCCATGAGAAATTGAAGTTTTAATTTTCTTTGTTTTAATTAATTTAAATTTAAAAACTGATACTCGACTCAGTTATTGGAAAACGTGCAAGTATGTTTGGAATAGGGTGACCAACTATCCTGGCTTTCCTGGGACTGAGGTTTTTGGGATGTGGGACTTGCAGTTTTAAAACCAAGCCTCGGTTTTGGGCAAACTGGGACGAGGTGGTCACACTACTTTGAAACAGTTGGTTATGGAATCTATGAAATCTAAATACAGATCAAGTGTTGTGGATGAATATTAAGCATCCGAATAGAGATGTGCTAGAAATGTCAAATACAGCCTGGCTTTTAAAGGCTTAGTATAGAAAAAAGAATGTAAAACATCTCGTTAATAATTTGTTATGTTGATTACATGTTGCAATGATAATATTTTAGATATTGGGTTAAATAGAATATATTATTAAAATTAATTTCATCTGTTTCTTTTTACTTTCTTAAATTCAAAATAACATGTGGCTTGCATTATATTTTTATCAGACAGCACTGCCCTAGAGCAGTGGTTCTCAAACGTGATTGGTGTCAGAATTAGTGGGGGCATTTGGCAAAAATGCCCAGGCCAGGCCCTGTGCTGCTCCAAGGAGCCTGGGCCTCTGTTCTTTATTGGCTCTCCAGGCCCCCTTCACCCCACTGTGGCTGAGTGGGGTGTGGGGTGTGGACTCCGGTGACCCCTTTTCACTTAAGCCTGGAGTCTCTGGACCCAAGAAAGCAGCACCCAAAGACAGGCAGGACTTCTCAGTCTGCCTGGCTAAGGCCTAGCGTGGGCTTTATCAGCATGGGCTGCTCAGACGGGGTGGAAGTGGAAAAAAGAAGAGGTTGGAGAGGGTCAGGAGAACACTATTTGGTCAAGAGCGGTCTTTTTCTGGGGCTCAGGTTCTTTCTGGATCCGTCTCTAGTCCCTAGGTGAGCTGACCTTGAATCTCCTCCTCTGAGTTTGACAAGCAAAGCCGAGGGCCCTGGGGAGTCGTTGAGCGTTCTTGAGCAGGGCAAGAGCCCGATGAAATGCATGCCCCTTTGGCCTGTTCTGAGGGAGCCCAGGCCTCAGCCACCTCTCTTTCCCACACTTTTCCACAGGGCTGGAGGAAGAAGAGATTTCTCTGATTCTTTGCTAGAGATGCCCCTCCAACATGCTCCCCTGCACCCCCACAGGAAAGGATTCCTGGTCCCCAAAGTACAGTGGACTGGATACATGGAAACAGTCACAGCTTAATCCCTACCAGCCATTATCTTTATCTCGGGGACAAGGTCTTCCTTCTCCAGTGCTCCCAGGCCTGTCCAGCCAGGAGCCCCCAGGGGCCAGAGGCAGCCTCTGTGCTGCAGACACAGACACTAGGTGCTGCTCAGCCCCACTGCGGTAGAGAGTGTGGGATGTGAGAAACCAACTAGCTGGCCAGCCGACCAGCATGCATCCTAGAGAGCCAGACCCGGTCTGAATTTGGCTTCTATTCCTTTCTGTGCTGGCCAGTTGGGTCTTCTTCCTCTCCTTCGGTTTCCTTATCTGTAAAATGGGCATAATGGTGCCTCTGTCATAGGGTGTGCATGCTTGTGTGCGTTGGGGGGATTAAATGGAAGAATGCCTTTGGGAAAGCATCCAGCACTGTTCCTGGTGCACGGTAGACACTCAGTAAATATTTGTCGAATGAATAAATGAACGAATGCATGGGTGACATGCATTTGGCAGTCTGTCCTTGAGGGCGGGCCCTCTCTGTGGCTCCTACTCTCTACTCCTTCCAGCTCCTGGCTCCCCTCAGTGAAGGAGGAATAGAAGGAAATGGGTGGGTCCAGGGCTTCTCCATGATGCCTGTATTGTCGCATCTGATCCTCTAGAGAGGTAGGGATTCATATGCCCATTCTACAGATGGGGAGACTGAGGCTGGGGGGAGGAGCCTGTGGACACAGCTTTTCTTGGGTCTCTCAAGGCCCCACGCCAGGCTGACCACACAGAAGAACTTAAGGAACGTGCATTAGTTGAATAAATGAGTGAACATTAGGTGTCACGGTGACTGGGGGAGCCCCATCCCCTTTCTTTTTTTTTTTTTTTTTTTTTTTGGTGAGGAAGATCAGCCCTGAGCTAACATCTGATGCCAATCCTCCTCTTTTTGCTGAGGAATATCAGCCCTGGGCTAACATCTGTGCCCATCTTCCTCTACTTTGTATGGGACGCTGCCACAACATGGCTTGACAATCCGCCCAGGTGCGCACCCAGGATCCGAACCTGCAAACCCCAGGCCGCCAAAGTGGAGAGCTCGCACTTAACTGCTGCACCGCCGGGCCGGCCCCAAGCCCATCCCCTTTCTTGTGCTGTCCCTGGGCAGGGCTCGGGCAGGACAAGAGGCCACCAAGTCTTTCCCTGTTCTCTCTCTCTCCATCTTGGATCATTTCCTTCAATACCCTCTTCCTGCCTCCTTCCGCTTCCTACAGACCCTCAGCCTATGCTTTCAGCATTTTTTCTTTTATTTCTTGTCATAATCCATGACTGAGGACCAGCCTGTGTAGCCTCTAAGAACCAGAAGGTTGACACGGTGGAAGATAGAGGCTGAGGGGCCTCCACGTCCCTGCCACTCACACTCACATGCCTCAATTTCCTCATTTGTAAGTTGGGGTTGTTGTAAGGATTCGGGGTGACAGGCCTGACCCATGGGAAGTGTGCAATGGGTGTGAATGGTTGCTGTTATTACTTTGCCTGTCCCTCAGGCCAGCCCTACTGCAGCTCTTTAATACCCTGGGAACTGATTCTGGAGAGGACCAGGGCCTGAGATTCTGAAGGTGTGATTTTTGTAAATTTTGCCTCAATTTCATGATCACTAAATGCAAGTCTCTGGATGGCTGCCTCCCAGGAAGGTGGTGAGATGCTGATCATTACATCATTGAGATGGGAAAATGGTAACTGAGTCCTGTGGATGTGATACACAGCCAGGTTTGGATTGTAAGCCCAGGGAGGGCGGGGCTGGGACGACGTGTGGCCTTCCCTGCAGTGGTGTTCATTCAAAGCTTGTGGAGTGACTCACAAGGCATGTGTGGTGACTGGCAATGGGGGAGTCGGGTGTCCTGGGGGGCCTGAATGACCCTAGATCTGATGCAACCCCAGAGTTCCTTCTCAGCAGGTCATAGGAGAGGGGGCTGTACCCAGGGCACCTTTCTGGACATTGCAAAGATGATTTGCTCTCTTAGGAAGCAATCTGGTCTCTTTAAAATCCTCTGTGAAGACACAGAAACATCAGCAGTGGACACTGCTGGGTTCGCCCATGAGACATTAGCCTCGGTGGAAAGAGCAATTTATCAGGGCATGTTCCTTCCAGCAATGGAGAATCTTTCAGAAGTTGATTGCAGTTCATGCACCAGCCTTTCCGAAGGGTTTTATTCCACTCTCAAATGAGATAATGAAGCCCTTTAATTTACTGTTCAACTCCCAAACAGTGTGAGCGTGTCAGGCGTCGTCCATGCCCCAAGCCCGAGGAGATGGAAGGCTGGACCAGGCTTAGGAGGCCCAGCATGCTGTTGATGGCCTTCTCAGTGGAGCTGCCTATCTCCTGGTGGGAGTACCAGGCAGCCTGGGTACATCCCAATCTTGCAGTTTCCTTCCTGTGTGTCCCCAAGCTAGTCACTTACTCTCTCGAAGCCCCAGTTTCATCATCTGTAGAATGCAGAGGATAACACCGATGTAAGTATTAGAGATGATATCGCTAAGAGGGCAGTACCTGGCATGTGGCAGATGATCAATAAATAGCAGTTGTCACTGTGTAGTGAAATGGAGCCCTGAGGCCCAAAGTTCTCAGAGGAGATCGTACTTGCTGCTGGTCCTGGGGTCTTTTGGATCCGTGGCTCTGCACTGGAATCTCACCATCAGCACCAAATAAAACAGCCTGCAAGGCCTTCCCCTCCTGCTCATCTGCCCATCCCGTCCCGACCGTTCAGTAAAGCCAGCCCACTCAGGCAAATAGATGATGGGTGGATGGGTGTAAAAACCCAGCCATGGGCAGCATCGGAGTCTTCTCTGCACCTTGCCAAAGCCTCTTTCAAGCTCCCATTTGGACTCGGGAGCTCCTTGAGCTCACTGTCCCTCGTTCTCACCTCCTATTGGACATGCATATTATGCAACGCGTATCGTGGTACAGGCTCTAGGTACATCTAAGGGGCACCATTAGATTTGTGTTTATTATAATACTTTCCCCAAACAGCAGTCAAGTTGCTTGCTGTTTCAAAGCCAGGATATTATGATAGTTTTCCAAGGATGGAAGTAAAGCAACCTGAGAAAAGGATGTTTTCCAATTGGCCCAAGGGTCAGTATGTGTGAATGGCTGGCCCTACCTCCCCCACTGCCTCAGTGGCCTTCCCTCACTTACCACACTCCCTTATGGTAGGATTCTGGCCTTTGCCCTCTGCTTCCTGCTCTGGCCTGGGGGGACCACCTACAGGGGCCCCTCAGCCCAGCACTCGCACTGTTGGCCCTGTCTCAGATGGACTTCCTGACCTACTCTTGTCTCCTCGGTTCCTGACCCCAGATTAGTCCCTGTGGACATCCCTCCTCCCCTCACTCTGCACACGTAGCTCTGTAACCTGCTCCTCTTGAGCATCACTCAGACTCACGTCGGTGTCTGTGCTGTGGCGAGCTGATAATGGCTCCCAAAGATATCCCAGTCCTAATCCCTGGAACCTGTAAATGTTACTTTATATGGAAAAAAGGATCTTTGCAGATGTGATTAAATTAAGGCTCTTGAGATGGGGAGATTAGCTAGAATTATCCAGGTGGGCCTGATGTAATCACAATATCTTTACAAAAAAGATTTGACCCAGACAGAAGAGGAGAAGGTGATATGACCACAGACGCAGAGGCTGAAGTGATGTGACCACAAGCCAAGGAATGCCAGCGGCCATCAGAATCCAGCCACCAGGATTCTCTCCTGGAGCTTCCGGAGGGAGTGCAGCCCTGATGACACCTTGATTTCAGCCCAGTAATACCGAGTTTGTATTTCTACCCTCCAGACCTGTGAGAGAATAAATTTCTGTTGTTTTAAGTCACAAAATTTGTGGTTGTTTGTTACAGCAGCCCTAGGAAACTAATACAGTGTTCTCTCATCCTCTCTGGGAAAGTGCCTTGCCTCGTCCAGCTTGTCTCTCGGTCCTGACCCTGTTCTGGTCGCCATGGTCCTGGCCCTGATGGGAGCTCCCTCTTCCTTCGCATGGAGCCTAGACATTTAATGCTGCAGTGCCAGATCTCAGTCCTGATGGGAGGTGTGGAGACCTTTGTATCAGCTGCATATGCGTTATCTGCTGGCGATCAGCCACAACGCTCACTGGGTGGTAGACTCCAAAGAGAACCTCAAGCCTAGCCCTCCTCCTATAGAATAATCAAGGCTCGTTATGGGTGGGGAACATACCAGACAGTTCACAAGAGCGTTTGCTGAGGTCCTACCGTGTGTTAAGCTATGTGATAGGCACATGATATACATTATCTCTTGTAAGTTACCTTTCTCCAGTCTGGGGAGAGAAACAGGGTTACGTCAGTGGTAATAAAAGTATTCCTCTGGCTTATTTCCTTCCTGCTATAATGGGACCTCTATGCCTTTCAAAGTTTCTGCTATTTAGTTCCAGGAGCCCCAGGGCATGTCTCACTTGTGCCTACAAACATTCTCCCACCATGTGGTATCACCATTTCCCTCCTCCTGTGGTCGATGTCAAACTCTCTGCTGAGCCCAAGGCACATGTGCTGTAGCTGGAGTCTCCTTGCTCCTCTGTGGCCCCGACTCCTTGGAAGGCCGAGGGCCTCTGCTGCATGAAGGCTGGCTTGGCCACAGCCCAGGCCTCTGGGCTGCCCCCATCTCAGGAGTTTCTTCTCCCCACTTATCGCTCCAGCCTCGCTGTCTGTGGTCACACAGCTACAAAATGTGCCACGTCAGCTCTCAGAATTGTGCAGAGGTTTTAGGGAAAGGGCTTGCAGCAGACTGTATTTTCCCAAAACATCTCCCATCCCACATGGTCTTTGTGACTTTGACGCTCCTCTCTCTCCTTGAGTCTAGATGGACTGTGACTATAGCAGAAGTGACACAATGGGTCATAAAGAGTGATGTAGCTTCCACTGGTTTTCTTGGGATGCTTGCTCATGGAACCCAGCCACGATGCTATGAGGAAGCCCAAACAGCACATGGGGAGGATCTGAGGTTCCCCGCCTACAGCCTGCACTTGCCTTCCAGCCATGTGAGTGCGCCATCTTGAAAAGTGGATCGTCCAGCCTCAGTCAGCCACCCTAGCCAATGCTGCGTGGAGCAGAGATGAGCTGTCCCCTCTGAGCCTTGCCCAAACTACAGATTTGTGGGTAAAATAAATATTTGTTGTTGTTGAAGCCACTAAGTTTGGCATGGTTCATTTCACTGCAATAGACCACTGATACACGGTTCTTAGAGTTTTCTCTTGCATTCTCCTTTCCCGGGACTCTGACATGGATCCATGGGGCTGAGCCCAGGGCCAGCCTGAGGCACTGATTTGGCTCCGTCCACATGGGCCTTACATTTCTCTTCCCTTAGGATGAATCTCTTCCTGGGAAGCTCGTGGGTCCCTCTCGCAAACTGACCCACGGGGGCAACTTCACTGGTCCTTTGGAATTGACTGGGCATCCTTAAATCCAAAGGACCAGAGTTTAGATTAAAGCCAGGACATCTCCTTCCCTTACTTCTTATCCTCCATTTCTAGTCAAAATCTCAGTTATTTTATGAGAAGGAAACTGATGTTCAGGGAAGTTGAATCACTCTCCCCTGGGCATACAGCTGTGAAATGGAAGATCAAGATTTGGACTTTCCACTGCCCTGGAGGCTGCTTCCCTGTGCTGTGTGCAGAGGTTGATACTCCAGAGGGGTCCTGTTGCATCTCAATAAGGCCCCAAGCCACTTCATCACCCCCTCACAGACTATACATTCAAATGGTCAATAACAATGTGAAAGGGGGGTCAATCTTATTATAAGCAGGGAGATGCAAATTAAAACCCAAAGCATACCCCTACTGTGATTGACAGCAAAGGCTCATTGCTCAGACCACCTTCCATGGATTTGTGGCCCCACTGTTTGAAGGTCTAGCCATATTGGACAACTGTGAAGGGCCCTTCCAGCCCTAGTGCTCCCTCTGAGGTCATTGGGGCACACCTTCTCCTTCTGCTGGCTCTTGCTTCCTTCCTAACCACAGGTGTTGATCTCAAGAGTACTTTCTAATTAGCATTCTGCATGCTAAACTCCATCTCTGAGTCTGTTTCCTGGGGAACCTCACTGGTGTAGTTGTCACTGGCTAAAATATTTTGAAAAAATTAAAAATAGAACTACAATGTGATCCAGCTATCCCACTACTGGGTGTTTATCCAAAGAACATGAAATCAACAATTCAAACAGATTTATGCGTCCATATGTTCATGGCAGCATTATTCACAATAGCCAAGACGTGGAAGCAACTCAAGTGTCCATCAACAGATGAATGGATAAACAAGATGTATATACACACAATGGAATACTATTCAGCCATAAAAAAGACAAAATCGTGCCATTTACAACATCATGGATGGACCTTGAGAGTATTATGCTAAGCAAAATAAGTCAGACAGAGAAAGACAAACACCGTATGATTTCACTCATATGTGGAAGGTAAACAAACACATGGATTAAGAGAACAGATTAGTGGTTACCAGAGGGGAAGGGGGTGGGAGGGAAGGTGAAAGGGATAAAGGGCCAGATATGTATGGTGACAGATAAAAACCAGACTATTCGTGGTGAACATGATGCAGTCTATACAGAAACAGAAATATAGTAATGTACACCTGAAATTCACACAGTTATAAGCAAATATGACCTCAATAAAATAAAATAAAATAAAAAATTTTATCTATCTAAATTTCTCTTCCTTTCTTCCTAACAAGTAAAGCCCTATCCTGTTTTTCATGTTCTGAAACTTTGAAAACCGGAAATAGACTCACACATATATGGTCAGTTGATTTTTGACAAAGATGTAAAGGCAATTCAATGAAGAAAGGGGAGTCATTTCAAGAAATGGTGGTGGAACAACTGGACATCTATATTAAAAAAAAAGTAAGAAAGAAAGAAAAGAACCTTGACTACCTATACCTCACGACTTATACAAAAATTATCTCAAAATGGATCACAGACCTAAATGCAAAACCTAAAATTAAAATACTCCGGGAAGGAAACATAAGAGAAAATCTTTGTGACCTTAGGTTAGGGAAAAGTTTCTTAGATATAGCTTCTATATCCATGAGCTATAAAACAAAAATATGCTAAATTAGATTTCATTAAAATTAAAAACATCTGATTTTCTAAAGACTCTTTTGAAAATGGAAAGACAAGCTATAGACTGGGAGAAAATATTTGCAAAACACATGTGATAAAGAACTTGTATCCATAATATAAAGAATCCTTGAAACTCAATAATAAAAAAAAACCCTATTAGAAATGGTCAAAAATTTGAACAGCCCTGCAGCCAAGAAGACACATGGATGGCAAAATAAGCACATGAAAGGATGCTTAGCAACATTAGCTATTAGAGAAATGCAAATTAAAAACACAATGAGATACCACTAGACACATTACAATGATTTTAAAAGCAAAGAAAGAAACAGACAACCTTGACAATACCAAGAGCTGGTGAGGATGCAGAGCCACTAAAACCCTCATACAACATTGTACAGAAAATTTGGAAAATGGTTTGGCAGTTTCTTACAACAGTAAGTATACACTTAACTTATGACTCAGAAATCCCACTCCTAGGTGTTTACCCAGGAGAAATGAAAACTTACGTTCTGACAAAAACCAGTCCACAGATGTTTACAGCAGGTAATTGCCCCAAACTGGAAACGACCCAAATGCAGTGTAACTGGTGAATGGATAAATAAATTAGCACATCCATACAATGGAATACTATTCAGCAATAAAAAATTGTTGATACACTCAATAATAGAGATGAATCTCAAAGCATTATGCTACCTGGATGAAGCCAGACTCAAAAGGCTACAACGGTATGATTGTGGGAGTTAGGAGTGGGGGGAAGGGATTTGCTGCCTATAAAGGGGCACTAAGGAATTTTGGAGGGTCATGAACTGTTCTATAACTTGATTGTGATGGTGACTGCACAACTGTATGCGTTTGCCACAACTGACAGAACTGTACAAGAAGAAGAGTAAATTTTTCTGTATGCAAATTATCTCTCAATAAATTAGACTAAAAAAATTGAACCCAAAAACATTTTAGATAAGTGTATCATACTGTATGTATCCTTCTGCAGCTTGCCTTTTTTTGCTCACCATTAGTGAATTTTAAGATTTATACAAGTTGACACAAGGTGTATAATAATGATACATGTAGCTCTTGTTCATTCATTTTAACTGCCACATCATATCACTTATATACTACACCTTAATTTGTTTATCCATTTTTCTGCTGGTGGATATTTACCTTGTGTCTGTTTTTTTTCCTTCTGTTTGAAACAATGTTGCCATAAACATTCCTGTAAATGTATTCTGGAGAGCAGGTGCTGAGATTTCTCTCTAGGAAATTTACCTAGAATAGTCAATGGAATAGGTGGGTCAAAGGTAGTGAGCATCTTCACTTTGCTCTCCAAGGGCTTGTAGTAACCGACACTCTACCAACAGGCAGTGAGAATTTCATTTCTCTCCATCTCCGCCTATGACTGATGTTATCAGACTTTAACTTCTGCATAGCTGATGAATGTAAAGTGGTGTCTCATTGTTGTTTGATTTTGCAATTTCCCCAATTACCAGTGAGGTTGATTCATATGTTTTTTGGTCATTTGGGTTTTTGCTTCTGTGACTTGCCTCTTCATATTCTTTGTCTGGTTTTTTTTTTTACTTATTTCTATTTTTTATAGTCTTTTTCTTCTCGATTTATATGAAGGTTTTTTTCCCCCAACCTTTTTCTAGTTATAGTCCCTTGTATGGGTAGCAAATATCTTTTCAGTCTGTGGATTGTCTTTTAACAATTTTAAGAGTATCTTTTGTTGATAGAAATTTGTAATTTTAATGTGATTGAATTTATTACTTTTTTTCTTTATGGTTCATGCTTTTTGTGTCCTTTCTAAGAAATCTTTCTCTACCTCAAGTTCATAAAGGATGTTTTCCTGTAAACTTTTGTTTGTTTGTTTGTAGGGAAAGAGTCGCCCTGAGCTAACATCTGTTGCCAATCTTTTTCTTCTTTTTTTTTTTTCCCTACCCAAAGCCCCAGTGCATGGTTGTATATCCTAGTTGTAACTCATTCTAGTTCTTCTATGGGAGCCGCCACCACAGCATGGCAAGTGACAGACGGACGATGTGGTTTCGTGACCAGAAAACGAACCCAGCCAGCCTAAGTGGTGACAGCGCCGAACTTTAACCACTAGGAGAGCGCTGGCTCTCCTGTAAACTTTTAAAACTTTTGCTTTTCATATCTAAGTCTTTAGTTCACTTGGAATTGATTTTTTTGTATGATGTAATATAGAGATCTGATTTTATTTTTTCCATATGTATAGCCTTACACCATTTGAAGAGTCCACCCTGCCCCCACTGATGTATATACACTTTTGGGCTCTCTATTCTATTTTATTGGTCTACTTGCTATCCTTACATCTATACAACACCATCTTAGTTATATAATGTAATACACTTTTCTATCTAATAAATCTGTCTAGGACTATTCTTGGCCCTTTCCTCTTCTATACATATTTTAGAAGCATCTTGTCAAGTTCCCAAAAGACCCTTATGGATATTTTTTTGAAATTCTGTTTAATTTATAGATAAATTTGGGTAGACTTGGCACCTTCATGATATTGAATCTTCCTGTCTGTGAATGTGGTATGTATTTCTTTATTTACTCAGGTATTCTTTTGAGTCTCTTAATAATGTTTTGTAATTTGCATCATAAAGGTCTTGCACAACTTTTGCTGGATTTAGTTTGTAGTTTTTTATTTGTGGTTTTTAATTTCCTTTTTAAAATTTTTGGCTATGATAAATGGAATTGTTAAAAATAGTATATTCTAGTTATTAGTGGTAGGTACTGTTATTGATTTTTATATGTCAATCTCATGTATAGCAATCTTGCTGATTACAAGTTTGTGAATAGATTCTGTTGGATTTTCTATGCAGACAATCATACTTTCTCCAGATACACTTTTCTTTTTCAGTTAATGTCTTTTATTCCTTTTACTTGTGTTGGCTAGGTACTTTAGTGTAATGCTGAAAGGAAGCATCCCTTATTACTCTGAGTTTAATTGAATTGTCTCTAAAATTTTACCCTAAAATATAATATTTGCAGTAAGTTTTGAACAAATACTCGTTATCGTATCAAGGACATTATATTCTATTTCTAGATTGCTTTTTTTTTTTTTTTTAACTTTTTAACAGTGTAAATGAGTATAGAATTTTAGCAAATGCTTTTCCTGGAGCTATTGAGATGGTAATATGCTCTTTTTGTTCTTTAATCCTGTAATGTGGCATATTACATTGATAGATTTACTCATTATTCATGAGATAAACCCCACCTGGCCAGCAACAATTATTATATAATTTTTTTCACTGTTAAATTAAATTTACTGCTAAATTAAATTTGCTGATATTTTGTTTAACATTTAAAAATATATATGTTCATAAGTGTATAATGGATCTATAATTTCCTTTTTTAAAATTATCCTTGTCTGGTTTTGCTATCAAGGTTATACGGGCCTCAGAAAGTGAAATAGGTAGCTTTCATTCTTTTTCTATCCTCTGAAACATTTTTGTAAAAAGTGTATATTTTCTGGTCCTCAGCATTTGGGGAAAATTTGCCTCTAAACTTATTTGGGCTTGGGATGGTGGAGGCCAACTTCTGAATTGATTAAACATATTTGCTAGTGTAGTTACTGTTTGAATAAATAGCCCCCTTTTCATTCCTTGTATTGCTTATTTATGTCCTTCCTTTTTTTTTTCTTGCTTAGGTTAACTAGTAGTCTTTTTATCTTTTTTTTTTTTTCATTTTCTAAAACACCAGCTTTTGATTTTGTATTTGATAGGATATAAATCTGACTGCTATAACAGGCACCTAAAATTATTAATAACTTAAACAAGTCATGCATTTATTATTACCTGTTATGGGCTGAATTGTGTCCCCCCCACCAAATTCACGTGTTGAAGGCCTAACCCCCAGTACCTTAGAATGTGACTGTATTTGGAGATAGGGCCTTTAAAGAAGTAATTGAATTAAAATGAGGCCATTATAATGGTTGGGCCCTAATCTAATCTGACTGGCATCCTTATAAGAAGAGGGAATTTGGGTGCATAGAGAGACATCAGGCATGTGCACGCCCAGAGAGAAGACCATGTGAAGACACAGCGGGAAGGGGGCCATCTGGAAGCCAAGGAGAGAGGGCTCAGAAGAAGCCAACCCTACCAACACCTTGGACTTCCAGCCTCCAGAATGGTGAGGAAATTAATTTCTCACATTCAGGCACCCAGTCCGTGGTATTTTGTTATGGTAGTCCTAGCAATGAATACGCTATCTCACATAAAATGTCCCAACTTTTGTGGAGGCCACTGGGGGCCCAGGCTCTTTCTATTTTAGTGTTCCACCATCCTCAGCATGCTCTGCCATCCTGCCTACATTCCAGCCAGGTGGAAGAGGGAAAGGGGAAGGGGGAGTGCACTACTTCATTATAAAGGCATGACCCAGAGTTTGCAAGCAGCACGTGCACACACTTCCATGTTTCACGTCTGGCTGGAAAGTTTGCTGAGTGGCCATGCACCTCCTAAAGATTCTATCACATTGTAGGAGAAAGAGAGTGGAAATCAAGGCAAGAGCAGTCTCCGCTATACTTTTTTTTTTTTTTTAATTCCTTTCTTTTTCTTCTTTGTTTTCTAGCTCTTTATTTCTGATCTATCTTTATTATTTCCATCTTTGTACTTTCTTTAGGTTTTCTCTGGTGTCCTTTTTCCAGCTCCTTTATTTGATCATATAACATTTATTTTTAATCTTTCTTGATTTTTAAATACATGAATATAAGGCTACACATTTACCTCTAAAAACTATTTTGGTTGCATTATAAAATTGCTACTTCAAATGTCATTTAGTTACAAAACATTTGTAATTTTAAGTACAATTTCCTATTTTACCGAGGAGGTATTTAGGATGAATTTTTAGATTTCCAAAATTTTAAAAAATCTGTTTATTCTTGAGTCCCATTTTAATTGAATTGTGGTCAGAGAATGTGGTCTGTATGGTATACTTTTTTTTGAAATTTGTCAAAACTCTCTTTATGACCTAACACATGATAAATTTTTAATGTGTGTGTGAAAGTTATGAGTATTCTCAATTTGTTGGGTGGAGCATTAGATATATATTGTATATATGATTAAACTTATTATTTGCATTGTTCAAATGGCATATATTGTGATTAATAATATATTTGGACTTATCCCACCTCATTGTATGTTTTTTAATTAATTTTTTTCCCTTTTTGTCTTCTATTGACCACAGATGTATACACCCACACATATATACACACATATTTTGAAGTAGAAAACTATGCTGGTTTGGAAGGTTGAGATTATATTTCTCTTTTTTTGGTGGTTATGCTTAATTTTCAATAATTTTAAAGATTTCCTCTTCTCCTTAATTTTATGTGGCTTAGTCATGCTGTCTATTCTTGGAGCGTATTTTTGATTTGAGGTCTCATGTCACTCTTTAGCTCTCAAAAATTCTCATTGATGTACCATTATGTATTGCTTCTCCATTGTTTCCTCCTTTCTCTTTTTCTGGAACTTCTGTTAGACATAAGTTGCAGTCCCTCCATCTCTCCTCCAGTTCTCCTAACTGCTCCTTTGTGTATTTTATCCCTTTGGTTCTTGGTACACTCCTGGTGGTCAGAATACCTTTGGTAACAGAACGGTGATCTGAATGGGGGTCCATGGAAGGTTGCACTCAGAAAGTGGTGTATGAGTCGAGATCTGAAGGGTGCCAAGATGTCATTTAGGAACAGAGAAATGTGTGGTAGGGGGCAGTCCTCCAGGCAGAGGGAGCAGGGTTTATAAAGCTCCCAAGAAGAGAAAGTACACGACATGCAGAGCAAGGGCATATCAGAAACTGGAAGCTACCAGAAGCCTTTTTTTTTTTTTTTTTTTTTTATCAAAAACATTTTTTTATTGAGGTATAATTAACACATAGTATTATATTAGTTTCGGGTATACAGCATAGTGATTCAAACAAAAACATTTTCATAAACATTCAGTTATCAGTCACTTTCATTCTCAAATTGGACATTATTTCCAATCAAGTAAATTTCTTTTTTTTTTTTTTACACTTAAAATATTTTATTGCAGTAACATTGGTTTATAACATTGCAAAAATTTCAGGTGTACATCATTGTACTTCTATTTCTGCATGGACTACATCATGTTCACCACCAAAATACTAATTACAACCCATCACCACACACATGTACCGAATTATCCCTTTCACCCTCCACCCTCCCCCCTTCCCCTCTTTAAGCCAAGAAAATACTTGATCCATTGGCAGATCTTTCTGGCTGCCTTGTGGAGCAGAGAATAGGAGCAAGCAAGAGCAGGAGTGGGGAGACCAGCCTGGAGGCTATTGCAGCCTGGGTGAGAGAATGGTGGTGGCCGGGACCAGTGAGGTGCAGTGGGGATGGAGAGAGAGGATGGATGGAGAGATATTTAGGACACAAGCTGGGTGGTGATGGATTGCATGGGGGTAGGCTGGTGGTGGTGAGGGAGTCCAGGGCCCAGCTGCCACTAGGAGGGGACAGAGGTTTGGGCATGAGCCCTTGTCTTGCTTACCCTTGTCCAGGTGAGACCCTCCTGCACAGAATTCACCTGCCTTTTGCTTGAGCCATTTCAGAATGGCTCCCAGGGTGGGGTCTTGAGTGGGTCCGGTGTCCTGTGGGCCCCATGAATCCTGTCTCTACCCAGCACTAGCCTCTCCTCTGACCCACTGGATGTGTTGAGTCGATCCTTCTGGGCTTCTGCCTCAGCTGGGATGAACCCTGTGGTTATACCTCCGTCCCAAGCCCTGGCCTAGCTGCCCAGGCCTTGCCAGACCCCATTCTCAGACCCCTTTCTGATTCCATGTCTTCAGGTCCTGCTCTAATCCAGGCAGGCTGCCCGGAATAGAATCCTGTGCCAGCACCAATTCGAGCAGCTTCCCTCCCTGGAGACTCTGCTGCTGGGCCACACCCCACAATGGCCAGCTTGGACATCCCCGCCAGCCTGCTTGAGCCAGGCTTCCCCAGCCCTGGACCACCTCCACGCAGGCTGTACAACGAGGTGGCCACAGGTGGCCCCCCGCAGTTCTCAGGTTTCTCCTCTTTTTCTCTGTTAGTTTGAGTTCCCTCAGAAGCAGGCCCTGAGACAAGGATTCAAGTGCAATTGGTCCCAGAAACCCAGGGAGGGGCGGGGAGATGCGAGACAGGGAAAGGAAGGGAGCCAATAGAGGGCCGTTATTAAGCAAGTTGCCGCTGGCAGCTGAGCCAAACCTGGTGGGGACCTCTGAGAAACAGTGTAGACGCAGGGAACTGGAGCTGTCCCAGCTGCGGGGTGAGGTTGCTGAGGTGTTTATGCATCAACTCCCTCAGTCACCTGCGAAGGGCAGCCCCGGGGGGGCCTTTCATTCCCCAGCATTCGCCCCTGTCCCAGTCGAGCAGAGCAGACTCGGAGGCTAGAGAAAACCCTCAGCCAATGGGCTTCATTGGCTGCAGCTGCTGTATCCTGGGCCCTGGACTGGGGAGTCTGGGACACCCTCTCCACCTAGACTAGAAGCTGGAGCTCCTGTTTCACCATCTGCAAAGCGGGGACAATGCCTGTAGCCTTGTTGTGAGCACACTGTGACTTACACATGCAGAGGGCCCCAGCAGTGCTGGGTGTGGAGCAGCCTCCTTCCACTGGGGAGGGTGGGCAGCCCTCTGTGCTGTGCAGATGTGCCCTAGATGCCTGGGCAGCAGACCTGAGGCTCTGAGACAGATGGTGCTCTCCTTCACGTTGCACACCTCTCCATCTCTGGCCACTGGGTCCTGCTGATGTGACATCCTTATTCTAAAAACAGACATGTCACACCTCTGGTGGATTTGCAGTCCCCTGATAGTGGTCTTGTCTGGCACATAAATGGCTTCTGCCTCTGTGTATGGCTTCCCAGGGCCCAGGAGAAGGCGGGGGGGGGGTTGCGTCCACAGGGGCTGCTTCAAGGGAGGGGGAGGTGCTAGAGTCAGAGCTCGGTCTGTCTGGGAGGTCCAGTAGTGGACTGCTGATGCCTCTGCAGGCTGACTGAGGGGTTCCTGGGGGGTTGTTTCATTCTTGGCCCCTCCGGCCCCTTGGCTGCTTTGGGTGACAACCCAGATTGTGCCTTCAAGGCCAGGGGCTTCCTGTCCAGAGCAGAGTGGCTCCACCATCAATGGAGGCCCTCCACTTTAGGGACACTGAGGCCCTGGGTGCGTGGAGCCCAGGCACCCTCCCTGCTCTCCCCCCAAGAGGCTGCCTGCCCCAGACACCCTACAAACCAGCCACGAAGCGTGGAGCAGGCCATGAATGGCCCAGGCATTGGTACCCTGGGGTCTCCTGGGTGCCCTGGCACCCTGGCCATTCTGTTATCTCTAATGTCCCTCAGCCCTTTGCAGTCAGGGTCACCGACACCTCCCCACAAAGGGGCAGGGGGTGCTAGGCCCAGTCCTGGCCGGGGCAGAGCATGGACCAGCAGCCTCTGCGCCTCCACATTGCGGTTGCATTGGTCTCATGGCCTCAGGCCTGGTACCCAGTGGGTGGGGGAGCCCTGGGCACCTCTGGGCCCACTTACATAAGGCCCCCCTTCCCTCGTCAAGTGCCCCCAGCTACAGAGGGCAGCTCCTGCTTTAATTTCCCATCTCATGTGCCAGACCCTCACTGGAGCTGTTCCTCCCTGAGATCTAGCCAGCTTGGCTGGGCCCCTGATGCCCCCTCCAACTCCTGCCAGCCCTGACCCCAGGGACCATCCCTGTCCCTTGGTCATTCGCTAGGAGCCTATACCACTGAAGACTCAGTTTCCTGACTGTTAATAGGGGTGATGTTACCTGCCCGGCAGAGTTGTTGGAAGGGACAGTGCTAACATTTCTAACACATCTAACCCACTCCGCGGGGTATAGCAAGTGCCCCGTGAAAGGGGGCGGTGATGGTTCCTGGTGTTAATAACTGCGTGCTCCATCTCTCTGCCTCCCACCCAACTCTGAGAGACTCTGCTGCCGTGACCCCCACAGAGAGCAGCGCTGCCTGGTAGAACTTTCTGCAGTGATGGAAATGTTCTGTGTCTGTGCTGCCCAATGTGCTGGCCACTCGAGTGCACGTGGCCCAGGCTCTCTTGAGCACTTGAAGGGTGGCCAGTTTTTAGAAACATTTTAATTAATCTGAATGTAAATAGGGGCATGTGGCTAGTGGCTTCAAGACAGCACAGACTTTGAGAGTAACCCTGGCCTGGTTCATTCCTTAGACAAATATTTATTGAGAGCCAACTTATTGCCTGTTTAGTTGCTGGGACTTCAACAGTGGACAAGACAGGCAAGGTCCTTGCTGTCATGGAGACAGAAAAGGTTCAATAAATAAATAAGGTAATTCAGACAGTGATAAGGGATGTGGAAAATCCCAGGGCACCATTAAGTGCTACAGCAAGAGTGTGTTTGCTGTCCATTTTTTTTTTTAAATCTTAATTTCCTTTATTGGATGAAATGATTCCCTTTCCTTTATTTTCAAAATTTTCCGATATTTCCAAAATTTCCTACTCATGTAGAGAAATTCCATTCTATCCATTTAAGCAGATTTTGTTATGTTATTTTGCCTCTTGGTGGACTAGTCCTGTTTATTAAGTGTTTTTTTTTTTTTTTTCGGCTTTGTGAGAAAGCTTTATTTAAGCTTTAAATAACACATAATTTTGGTTACTTAAGTTATTCCAAGACAAAGAAAATGAGGAACAGCACCCCAATTTATTATGTGAAGTCATAGTAACTTAAACAGCAAAACTTGATGTGGTATCAAAAAAGAAAAATACATACCAGTGTCACATATACATAGAGATGCAGAATTTCTAATACCAACAAATAAAATTTAGCAATATATCAAAAATAATTCACTTTTAGCAAGTAGGGTTTATTCCAAGGATGCAAATGTGGTTTGAGAAGTTTATCAATGTAATTTGTTACATTAGCAGATTACTAGAAAAAATATTTTCAGTACTGTAAAAACGTTTGATATAGTCCGTGTTTGTTTAGTTTTATATGTCAAAAGGCTTTGCATTTGTGTTAGTCTGCTCAGGCTGCCATAACAGAGCCACAGACTAGGGGGCTTAAATAACGGAAATTTGTTTTCTCAGAATTCTGGAGGCTGGAAGTCCAAGATCAAGGTGTTGGCAGGGTTGGATCCTTCTGAGGCCTCTCTCCTTGGCTTGTAGGTGGCCGTCTTCTCCCTGTGTCCTCACATGGTCTTGTCTCTGTGCCTGTCTAAGGGTGTCCGAATTTCCTGTTCTTATAAGGACACCAGTCATATTGGGTTAGGGTCCACCCTAAGGACCTCATTGTAACCTAATCCCCTCTTTAAAGGCCCCATCGGGCCGGCCCCATGGCTTAGCGGTTAAGTGCGCACACGCTGCTGCTGGCGGCCCAGGTTCGGATCCCGGGTGCGCACTGACGCACTGCTTCTCTGGCTGTGCTGAGGCCGCGTCCCACATACAGCAACTAGAGGGATGTGCAGCTATGACATACAACTGTCTACTGGGGCTTTGGGGGAAAAAATAAATAATAAAAAAAAAAAAAAAAAAAAGGCCCCGTCTCCAAACACCATTCCGTCCTAAGGTCCTGGGGTTTAGGGCTTCAACATACAAAATTTGAGGAGATACAACTCAGCCCACGACAGTCTTCAACCAACTGGTGTTAATGTGCATCTCTAACGTGCATTGACCTCGAGTGGCATTGAACCTCAGCTACTCAATTTTACAGCTTGCAAAGCTTATGCCCTTGGTAGCATCTTTCTGAAAGCATTTCATGTATGCACAATGGCATTTGGCAGACCAAGCAGAGCCATCACCTCAGCCGGGTCACAGGGATGGATTCCATTTGGCTTTGCTTTCTGCTTGCTTGACAGCTGGCACCTAAGTAAAGAAAAAAAGTACTCTCTACCCAAATTCTTTCCACAAACACTGACTTCACGCTCTTGAGAGCCTCTTGATCTCCTTGGACACGGTTTACAGAGGAAGGCCTGCCAGCAAACACCCTGATTGTCCCCGGGCATTAGTGCACCGAAGATCCATCTGCTGGTGGTAGATCTTAGCATCTCTGTGGATGTGGCGGCCCATTTTTGAAACAAACAATATGAGATACAAATTAAATACAAAAATCTAGGACTGAATGCTGAGCAGAGTTGTGCGTATTAATGACATAATTGCTGGTGAATTACACCCCCTGAGAGGTTGTATTAGATCAATCCATATGGCCCTGCAAGGTGCATAGGGCGGAACTGTGCTTGATTTAGAGACACTAGGTTTGACAATATATTTAGCAAGGGACTCCTACCAGGAAGGTCTGAAATATAATCTGTTCTGAGAGCGAGGCATCAAAATCTTTGTATACACGTTTGGTTTTATTGTAACAAGGCAACTTGCACATCTTAACATTGAAAATGGAACATCTTTTTGCCTTTCCAGTGAAACCAAAAGAAAAACAATGAACGTTTTATAATGGAAAGATGTTAAGCATTTGCAAAAGTGAAGCAAATAGTACAATGAACCCCCACGGACCCATCACCCACTTGAATAATGATCACCATGTTGCCAATCTCGCTTCATCTGTTCTCCCCCTCCTCTCTTTTTGTTGGCTGGCAGGTTTTAAAGCAAACCATAGACATGTCATAAAAAGAAAATTTAAAAATAAAACAGGACAAAAATCCCAATACAGAATGTCATTTCCAAATGAGATCCTTTAGGTTCTGCTGATTCTCTGTCAGGTGGCAGGACTCCAGTCATCATTAGGAGAGGACTTTATTTTTAAAGTGACAGTTTGAATGGCAAGAACATCTGTTAAGCATCACCCAAGGAGAAGCTATATTGTCAAAGTGCCCACTTAACTCTCCCAAACATCTCAAACCACGCTTTGCTGACCTACTGCAATCCTACTTTTTTTGTTTTTGTTTTACACAGAAAGAGTAGAGATAATACGTGTTGGTGTTGGCTTGTCGTCCACATTCACATGGATACAGTGGCGAGGAAAGAAGGAAGAAGGCTGGGGTTCTGCCTGCCTCCCCGCAGGTACCTGGCAGCCTCCAGAGGCCAGCAAGGCCAGGAGAGCAGACAATTGTCTTTTTCCCGTCGAGCACAGAGGTGTGTGGAATCTATAAAGGTTTTGTTTATTTAAAAAGGTACTTGGAACAGAAAACACACCCCCTCAACTCCTGGTCACAAGTAAATTGTGTATTAAGGTGTGAAGAGGTCAGACGAGAGATGGAGGAAGTGCCAGGTGACTAAATATAAAAGAAAAGAACAGCCCATCCCCTTGTTGTCGGGGCCAGGAGAAAATTAGAACAGCCAACCACAAAAGGAAGATTGGACTCTGGCAAAGTTTTATCCAACTTCCTCTCTCTCCTCCACCTCCCCATCATCTTTGTCTTCTTTCCCTTCATCTTCATCTCCTCCTTCTTCAGTGTCCTCCACGGAAGGTGGCCAACACTCCCTCCTTTGTGCCCCTCTCCCTCCAACTCTACTTTCCCATCCTCTCCTTCTGGTTCTGGTTATTACCGCTGCATAACGAATTACCCCCAAATGGAACAGCTTAAAATAACTTTTATTTTGCTGTCTCTTTTGTAGGTCAGGAATTGAGAAAGGGCTCAGCTGAGCAGCGCTTGCTTGGGGTCTCCCACTTGGTTGAGGTTTCTGCTGGCTGGGAATGCAGTCATCTGAAGACACTAGGGGGCCGGCCCTCCAAGATGGCGCACTGGGGAGGCTGGCAGTTGATGTTGATTGGCTGTCAGCTGCTCCACGTGGCCTCTCCAGGGTGGCAGTCTCTGGGTGGTTGATTTCTTACAGAGTAGCTAGCTTTCCCAAGAAAGCCAGGTGGAAGCTGCATGGCTCTTTCTGACTAAACCTTGGAGAGTCTCAGTTACTTCCGCCATACTCTATTTGTTGAAGCAGTCACAAGCCTGCCGAGATTCAAGGGGAGGGGACCTGGACCCCACCTCTTGATGGAGAAGTGGCAAGGCCAGATTGAGGAAGGCCATATGGAATGGGAGAGAGCCCTGTGGCCACCTTTGGAAAACGCAAGCTGCCACACCTTCTGTATCAGTTCTGTAGTGGGTTTAGTGGCCTATCCTAACTCATCTGCATCTGCTTCAGCATGGCCAGGGCACCAGGAAAAGAAGTTTCTGCTTCCTGCTGCCTCTTCCTGCTGCCTCTTCCAGCCCCCAACTTGATGTTTGGCCAATTTCTTCTCAGATTTCCACTGATTTCAGTTGACGTTGAGGATGGCTCACCATTCTCTGTCAGACGAAACCCTATGGAGAGGATGCTATTTCCAAGTCAGGGTCCTCATCAAGACAAAATTTTACTTAGTAACCCAATTTACTGTTAGTACTTCAGCTCTGGTCAGAAAACGCAGAGCCCTTCACATTCCTCCCCCGGCAAGGTGGACTCGCAGAGGGGTGACAAACGCCGCTTCCCAGGACCCTGGGATTTGGGCGCTCAGGTCTGACATGTTCTGAAAGAATGGCCGGTGGGGTTATTATGCTTTGGTTCTACTTTCAAAATGTCCTCCCTGCGTGTTTATTCTTCTCTCTTTTCACTCTGGTTCGTCAATAAGCTCAATGATTCCCTGTTGCTCTTTTCTTCTCTGAGCAGCAGATTATCCGCCAGCATTGGAGTTAGGACTGGTCTCTGTTGCTGGTGATGTGTTGACTTAGGTTTAGGGGCCTTACTGTCAGGAAAATTCATAGAACCCATGACAGGGAGATGCCCACACTTCAAGGGGCAAGGGGCCTATGACTTCTTGAGAGATGAGTGGAGTGTCTGGGGCAGTGTCTGCGTAGTGGACATTCTGTGGGTTCCTGGTGCAGCTCCTGAGCCTGGCCCAGCCCCCTTCTCCAGACTCATCTGTTCCATTCCCACCCATATGCTGATTTGAACTCAGTAATTTTGGGAACATAAACAAGGCTGGTGTGGCTGGAGCAGAGTAGAGTGTAAGCTCCTCTTTAGCAGTGACAGGTGGGCGCTGGGGGCCCTGAGGACCAGAGTAAATTGTTTGAATTTTGTTCCAAGTAAAATGGACTTGGAGCGGAAGAGTAACATGATCTGATGCACATTTTCAGGAAGATCAGTCTCATCAGTACTAAGTGTCGGCAAAGATGTGGAGCAAGGGAATCTCCTCTGTGCTGGTGGGAATGGGAGTTGACACTAGAGAGACCAGTGCTGGAGCTGGCCCGACACGGACCCTGCGACCCAGCAACTCCACTCCTGGTGCATGTTCTAAAGAAATGCCTGTGCGGGTCACAGGGATGTTCGTGACAATGTTGTTCACAGTGACTCCAGAAGGGCCCAAGTGTCCATCAGCAGGAGAATGGGCAAACGCATTGTGGTATATTCTTCCCATGGAATGAAAAAGAACAAACCATTGCTACATGCAACAGTATATATGAATTTCACAAACATAATGATGAGAAAAAGCAGTAAGACACAAAAGAGTATAAAGTAGTCCCCCCTTATCTGTGGCTTTGCTTTGCATGGTTTCAGTTACCTGTGGTCAACTGCAGTTCAAAAATATTAAATGGAAAATTCCAGAAATAAACAATTCATAAGTTTTAAGGTGCATGCAGTTCTGAATAGTGTGATGAAATCTTGCACTGTTCCACTCTGTCCCTCCCACACATGACTCATCCCTTTGTGCAGTGGATCCACACTGTGGACGCCACCTGCCCGTTGATCACTTAGTAGCCATCTCGGTTATCAGATCGGCTGTTGCAGTATCACAGTGCTTGTGTTCAAGTCACCTTTATTTTACTTAATAATGACCCCAAAGCCAAGAGTAGTGATGCTGGCAATTCGGACATGCCAAAGAGAAGCCATAAAGTGCTTCCTTTAAGTGAAAAAGTGAAAGTTCTTGACTTAATATGGAAAGACAAAAATTTGTACACTGAGGTTGCTAAGAACTATGGTAACTTTTATTACAGCATATTGTTATCATTGCTGTATTTTATTATTATTGTTGTGAATCTCTTCCTGTGCCTAATTTATAAATTAAACCTTATCATAGGTATGTATGTATAGGAAAAAATGTAGTATATATAGAATTCAGTACTATCTGTGATTTCAGGCATCCACTGGGGGTTTTGGAACGTATCCCCTGTAGATATAGGGGGACTACTGTATACAATATGGTTTCATGCATATCAAGGTCAAAAACAGGCGAGACAAAATGATGTTATTCAGGAATGCATACGTAAATGGCATAGATGGTAAAATTATAAAGAAAAGCAAGGAAAAGATTATCATGAAGACAGGATGGTGATTATTCCTGAGGGGGAAGAAGAGGGGTGTGATTGAAGAGAAACACACAATGGGGAGGGGCAGAAAAAAACAGAGATGTGCAGGAAGCAAGGCCTTTCCTTCTTTTCAGTGGACACTGTTGTGCCTGTGTGTGAAGTCTGGAGCAGTGGCAGCCATCTGGTGACCTTAAGGACAAACACCAGCAGTGACACTGAGTGTGGCAGAGAGAAAAGACAGAAAGTGCCTGGGTCCCTGATGACATCATTAAACCACTGAAATAACCCTAGAACTGCCTACTGTTGGACTTCTTGTTATGGGAAATAACAACTCCTCATTGTTTAAGCCCTTCTGAGTTGGATGTTCTGTTACTTGAAGCAAAAGCATCATTAAAGTAACAGGTTTGGGAAGACTGGGCTTGGGGAGGGGAGCTTAATTCAGCTCCCCCCTCTGCAGTTTGCCCCCTATTGATCCCAGGCAGTTGTGTCCCCATGAGGGAGGTCAAAGGCCTGCCCCACCGCCTCCATCAGAACAGGGCGACCACCTCTGTCAGGAGGAGCTTGCTCAGACAAAGGCAAGGCCTTGGGTTTATGGCCCACTTCACAATGCCTTGAGACATTGTTTATAACTTGCAAGGATTGTAATTTTTAAAGTGATAAAAGTACATTAAATTGAGGCAAATTCCTAGCTAATATCAAATATACTCTGACAAAAAAATCAAGTCTCGGAATCTGCCCACATGTACTGCCCAGGAGTCTGCTTCATTCACGTACCTCAGCAATTCTAGAGGGGACCCTCGCCCATGCCATGCACAGTAAGGGGCTCCTCTGCAAAGACCCTCTGAGCTTCCCAATGGGAACTGAGAACTAGGGGCCCAGGAGAGCTAGTTGATCTGACCCTGCTTGCCCGCCAGGGCTGGCTGCAGGGAGAATCCCCTGGTCCAGGCTGTGTACCATTTGCACAAGGCATTCTGTGCAAATAGCAGCATGGAAGCATCCAGCGGGCGTACACAGGCCCAGCCTGGGCCTCGAGTCCCACACTCCTCCAGGAACTCCCAGGAAGCGGAAGTTAGGAAGAACAGAACTCACCGCCCCCTGCCATCCGTAGTAGTGACCCCAAGACAAGGTGGAGGAACTGAATGTTGTTGGGAGACTTGAGAGAAAAGGAAAGGATCATCTGTTGTGGGTATCTGTGTACTGGGCACTGTGCCAGGTTCTGAGCAGACGTGACCACCTTTGCTCCTGGGCCAGCCCTGAGTGGTAGGTGTGAGAATCCCCTGTTTTAAAGAAGAGGCAACTGAATCTCAGAGAGGTTAAGAGACTTGCTCAAGATCACACAGCTCGTTTTCAGTGGGTTTGGATGCAAACCCACAACCGTCTGATTTCACAGTCTGGATTTTTTTTTTCTTTATGTGTTCAGGTTATTTTTGTTTTTGTCTTTTAGCAAAAAAGAAGCCATGCAACCTCCCAAGTGGAGAAGCAGAACGGTGATCTTTCTGAAACACAGCATTTGAGTTTAAGTAGTAGAGGAAAAAAACCACGCTCAGGAAGTGAGACCAAGAGGAGCTGGCCACTCCCCAGGTGCTGATTCAAGAACCTAGAACTCCTTGACGGGAACCCCCTTCAACCCCAAATCTGCCACCTGGGCCTTCGTTCCTTGGACTGTGACCGAGCTCAGAGCAGAGACCTTGGCATCGCCTGAGTCCTGATAGCCCAGAGGCTCTGAGCTGGTTGGACCGTTCTCTGAGAGCTGGAGGAATCAAAGATGGATTCTTCTCTGGCTCAGCTCTGAGCCCCATAGCTTCCCGCACTCTCGTGCTATGACAACGAAAACACACAATTCTGGCAGAAGTGAGAGTGAAATGCCGTTTGTACATCGCTGACAGGAATATAAACTGGTTTCAACAATCTGGGAAGCCATTTGACATTGCAGATCAATAACCGAAAAACGTTCATAGCCTATTTCCTGGAATTCATAGTAATTCATAGTAATTCCAGGAAATAATCAGAAATGTGGACAAAGATTTATAGATAAACATATTGTATTCATTTAATTTTTTTATTCAATTTATTTAAACTAAAAAAAGAAAACCCAAAACAAAACAGTTCACCCATTTTTCCTACCCCTGCCCCTCCACCTCTGGCAGTCACCAATCAGTTCTCTGTATCTAGGAGCATTTTTTTGTTTTTTTTTTTTTTGTTTTAGAGTTCACATATAAGAGAGATCATATGGTATTTGTCTTTCTCTATTTATTTTTAATTAATTTTAATAGCAAAATATTTGGAACAAAACCTACATATATCGGTCAGTTTTCTTAGTTGCAGACAACAGAATTCACCCTAGCTAGTTTTATGCAGGAAGAGATTTATTACAAAACAGTAGAGAGCTCATAGAATCTTTGGAAGGGATTGAGAACAAGCTCTACACTGGGTTTTCAGAACAAGTTCCAGAACAGCAGACTGGTCCAGAAGGGAGCTGCTATTGCTGCTGACTCTACACCATCCCGTCTCTGCCATGGCCACGAGTCTGATGCCCCTGCCAATGACCTTGACCGTGCAGCCTCTGCAGCGCAGCAAAAGGAACATTTCATGACCCATCTGTTTCTTCACCTAATTCATTTTCTGCTCAGTTTAACCTGTTTGTCTCTGAGGGGCAGAGTGTAACTCACATGTCCCCTGATGGGAAGGCAGGCTGGGAAATGTAGTTCTAGTGATTCAACCTGGGGATCGCAGTGTTCAAATCATGGCGAAGGTGTTCAAAATATTTTGGGCAGCCACAAATGACATATATCCTCCTCATTCCGTCCTCTACCCCTCTTGTTTGCCCAAACTCAGTGTTCCATAAAAAAAATAGACTTTATTTTTTAGGGCAGTTTTAGGTTCAGAGAAAAATTGATGGGAAAGTACAGAGTGTGCCCATATATCTACTATGCCCACACACGACAGCCTTCCCCACTATCAATCCCACCCCAGAGTGGTACATTTGTTATAATCGATGAATCTACATTGACACATCCTTGTCACCCAAAGTCTATAGTTTACATTACAGTTCACTCTTGGTGTTGTACATTCTATGAGTTTGGCCAAATGTATAATGACATGTTTCTACCATTACAGTATCACACAGAATAGTTTCACTGCCCTAAAAATCCTTTGTGCTCTGCCTATTCATCCCTCCCTCCCTGCCAACCCCTGGAAACCACTGGTCTTTTTACTGTCTCCATAGTTTTGTCTTTTCCAGAATTATATAGATGGAATCATACGGTATGTAGCTTTTTCAGATTGGCTTCTTTCACTTAGTGATGTGCATTTAAGGTTCCTCCATGTCTTTTCATGGCTTAATAGTTCATATCTTTTTAGTGCTGAATAATTTTCCATTGTCTGGATACACCACAGTTTATCCATTCACCTTCTGAAGGACATCTTGGTTGCTTCCAAGTTTTGTCAATTATGAATAAAGCTGCTATAAACATCCATGTGCAGGTTTTTGTGTGGACATAAGTTTTCAGCTCGTTTGAGTAAATATTAAGGAGCATGATTGTTGGGTCATATGCTATGGTAAGAGTAAATTTAGTTTTGTAAGAAATGGCCAAACTGTCTTCCAAGTGGCTGTACCATTTTGCATTCCCATTAGCAATGAATGAGAGTTCCTATTGCTCCACATCCTTTGGTATTGTCAGTGTTTTGGATTTTCACCATTCTCATAGTTATGTGATGGTATCTCATTGCTATTTTAACTTGCAAGTCCCTGATGACATATGATGGGGAGCATGTTTTCATACGTTTATTTGCCAGCTGTATAACTTCTTTGATGAGGTGTCTGTTCAGATCTTTTGCATATTTTTTAATTGGGTTTTTCATTTCTTATTGTTGAATTTTAAGAGTTCTTTGTATATTTTGGATACCAGCCCTTTATCAGATACGTGTTTTATAAATATTTTCTCCCAGTCGGTGGTTTACCTTCTTATTCTCTTGACAGTGTCTTTCCCAGAGCAGAAGTTTTTAATTTTAATGAAGTCCAGCTTATCAATTTTTCTTTATGGATCATGCTTTTGTTTTATAAAAAGTCCTCACCAAAATCAAGGTCATCTAGATTTTCTCTTATGTTATCTTCTAGAAGTTTTGTAGCTTGGCATTTTACATTTAGGTCTATGAACCATTTTGAGTTAATTTTTGTGAAAGGAATAAGGTCTGTCTCTAAATTAATTTTTTTGCCCATGGATGTTGAGTTGTTCCATCACCATTTGTTGAAAAGACTATCCTTTCTCCATTGAATTGCCTTTGCTCCTTTGTTAAAGATTAGTTGGCTATATTTGTGTGGGTCTATTTCTGGGCTCTCTGTTCTGTTCCATTGATCCGTTTGTCTATTCTTTTATCAATACCACACTATCTTGATTACTTTAGCTTTATAGTAAATCTTGAAATCAGGTAGTGTCAGTCCTCCAACTTTTTTCTTCTCCGTCAATACTGTGTTGGCCATTCTGGGTAGTTTGCATCTCCATATAAACTTTGGAATCAATTTGTTGATATACATAAAATAACTGGCTGGGATTTTAATTGGGATTGCATTGAATTTATACATCAATTTGGGAAGAACTGACATCTTGGCAATATTGAGTCTTCCTATCCATGAACATGGGATATCTCTCCATTTACTTAGATCTTCTTTGATTTCATTCATCAGAGTTGTAGTTTTCCTCAGATAGATCTTGTACGTATTTTGTTAAATTTATACTTAAGTACCTTTTTTGTGGTGCCACTGTAAATGGTATTGTGTTTTCAATTTCAATTAAAACAATTTAAATACTATTGTTGATTGCTGGTATAAAAGAAAGCAGTTGACTTTTGTATATTAACTTTGTTTTCTGCAACCTTGCTATAGTAGCTTATTAGTTCCAGCAGATTTTTGTTGATTCTTTGGGATTTTATACATAGACAATCACGTCATCTGTAAACAAAGACAGTTTTATTTCTTACTTCCCAATCTATCTATCTTTTTTTTTTGAAAGGATAATTTTATTCTACTCTATTTTTTTCCCCCCAAGTCACCAGTAGATAGTAGTACGTCATAGCCACACATCCTTCTAGTTGCTGTATGTGGGATGCGGCCTCAGCATGGCCGGAGAAGCGGTGTGTTGGTGCGTGCCTGGGATCCGGACCTGGGCCGCCAGCAGCGGAGTGCACGCACTTAACTGCTAAGCCATGGTGCTGGCCCTTTATTTTCTTTTTGTGTCTTATAGCATTAACTAGAACTTCCAGTACAATGTTGAATAGGAGTGGTGAAAGGGGATGTCCTTGCCTTGTTCCTGATCTTAGTGGGAAAGCATCTAGTCTTACCATTGAGTATGACGTTAACTGTAGGTTTTTTGTAGATATTCTTTGTCAAGTTGAAGTTCTCCCTATTTCTAGTTTGCTGAGTTTTTATCATGAATGGATTTTGGATTTTGTCAAATGTTTTTTCTGCATCTATCGATATGATCGTATGATTTTTCTTCTTTCACCTGTCAATGTGATGGATTACAGTAATTGACTTTTAAATGTTGAACCAGCCTTTGCAGACTGGGAATAAATCACACTTTGTCATGATGTATACTTCTTTTTATATGTTGTTGGATTTGATTTGCTAATATTTTGTTGAGGATTTTTGCATTTATGTTCATGAGATATATTGGTCTGTAGTTTTCCTCTCTTGTAATGTCTTTGTCTGATTTTGGTATTAGGATAATACTGGCCTCATAGAATGCATTAGGAAGTATTTTTTTCTGCTTCTATTTTCTGGAAGAGATTGTAGAGAATTGGCATAATTTCCTCCTTAAATGTTTGGTAGAATTCACCAGTGAACCCATCTGGGCCTTGTGCTTTCTGTTTTGGAAAGTTATTATTTATTGATTCAACTTATTTAATAGATATGGGCTTCTTCAGATTATATATTTCTCTTCGTGTGAATTTTGATAGATTGTATCTTTCAAGGAATAGGTCCACTTCATCTAGGGTATCAAATCTGTGGGCATAGAGTTGTTCATAATATTCCTTTATTATCTTTTTTTTTTTTTTTGTGAGGAAGACCAGCCCTGCGCTAACATCTGATGCCAATCCTCCTCTTTTTTTGCTAAGGAAGACTGGCCCTGGGCTAACATCCATGCCCATCTTCCTCTACTTTATATGGGACGCCGTCACAGCACGGCTTAACAAGTGGTGCGTCGGTGCATGCCCGGGATCTGAACTGGCGAACCCTGGGCAGCCGCAGTGGAGCCTGTGCACTTAACCGCTTGCACCACCGGGCCGGCCCCCTCCTTTCTTATCTTTTTAATGCCCATGGGATCAGCAGTGATGGATGGCCCCTCTTTCATTTCATTATTAGTAACTTGTGCTTCTCTCTTTTACTTAGTTAACCTGGCTAGAAGTCCATCAATTTTATTGGTCATTTCAAAGAAGCAACTTTTGGTTTCATTGATTTTCTCTGTTGATTTCTTCTTTTCAATTTCATAGATTTCTGCTCTAATTTTTATTGTTTCTTTTCTTCTGCTTTCTTTGGGTTTAATTTGTTCTTCTTTTTCTAGTTTCCTAAGGTGATAGCTTAGATTATTGATTTTAGACCTTTCTTCTTTTCTCATGTATGCATTCAATGCTATAAATTTCCTGCTAAGCACTGCTTTTGCTGCATCCCACAAATTTTGATAGTTGTATTTTTATTTTCAAGATATTTGCTTCAAGATATTTTTAAATTTTTTTGACACTTTCTCTTTGACCCATGTGCTATTTAGAAATGTGTTGTTTTATACCCAAATATTTTGGGGGTTCCAGCTATTTTTCTGTTACTGATTTCTAGTATAATTCCATTGTGGTCTGAAAGCGTACTTTGTATGGTTTCTATTCTTCTAAATTTGTTAAGGTGTGTTTTATGGCTCAGAATACAGTCTACCTTGGTGAATGTTTCATATGAGCTGAGAAGACTGTATATTCTCCCTTTGTTGGATGAAATATTCTATAGATGTCAATTAGATCTAGTTGATTGATGGTGCTGTTTAATTCAACTCTGTCTTTTCTGATTTTCTGCTTGTTGGATCTGTCAATTACTGACAGAAGGGTCTTAAAGTCTCCAACTATGATAGTGGATTCATCCATTTCTCCTTAAAGTTCTATTAATTTTTGCCTCACATATTTCAATGCTCTGCTGTTAGGTGCAAACACGTTAAGAATTGTTATGGTTTCTTGGAGACTTGACCTCTTTATCATCATATAATGCTCCTCCTTATCCCTGATAATTTTCCCTGCTCTGCAGTCTGCTTTATCTGAAATTAACGTAGCCACTTCAGCTTTCTTTTGATTAGTGTTAGCATGGTGTATCTTTCTCCATCCCTTTACTTTTAAAATTTATTACTTAAAAAATTTTTAATTGTGATAAAATACACATAACATGAAATTACAATCTTAATACTTTTTTTTTTTTTTTGTGAGGAAGATTGGCCCTGAGCTAACATCTGCCAATCCTCCTCTTTTTGCTGAGGAAGACCGGCCCTGGGCTAACATCCATGCCCATCTTCCTCCACTTTATATGGGACACCACCACAGCATGGCTTGACAAGCAGTGCCTCGGTGCGCGCCCAGGATCCAAACCCCAGCTGCTGGCAGTGGAGCGCGCACACTTAACCACTTGCGCCACCGGGCTGGCCCCCATCTTAATAATTTTTATGTGTACAGTTTGCTAGTGTTATGTATATTTATATTGTTGTGCAATCAATCTCCAGAACTCTTTTCATCATGCAAAACTGAAACTCCATACCCATTAGACAACATCTCCACATTCCCCCTCTATTTCTAGCCTTTTGCAACCACCATGCAACTTTCTGTCTTTATAAATTTGACTACTCTAGGTACTTCATATAAGTGGAATCATACAGTATTTGGCTTTTTGTGACTGGCTTATTTCACTTAGCATAATATCCTCAAGGTTCATCCATGTTATAGCATGTGTCAGAATTTCCTTCCTTTTTAAGGCTGAATAATATTGCACTGTATGTACATACAACATTTTGTTTATCTGTTCATCTGTAGATGGACACTTGGGTTGCTTCCACCTTTGGCTGTTGTAAATAATGCTGCTATGAACAAGAATGTACAAGTATCTCTTCGAGACTCTGTTTTCAATTGTTTTGGGTATATACACAGAAGTAGAATTGCTGGATTATATGGTAATTCTACTTTAAATTTTTTGAGGGACTACCATACCGTTCTCCATACTTGCTGCACCATTTTACGTTCCCTAAAACAGTGCACAAGAGTTCCAATTTCTCACATACTTGCCAACATTTATTATTTTCTATTTTTTTTGATAGTAGCCATCCTAATGGACGTGAAGTGATATCTCATTGTGGTTTTGATTTACATTTGCTTAATGAATAGTGATGGTGAGCATCTTTTCATGTGCTTGTTGGCCTTTTGTATATTTTCTTTGGAGAAATGTCTTTTCAAGTCCTATGCCTATTTTTTAATTGTGTTGTTTGTATTTTTGTTGTTGAGTTGTAGGAGTTATTTATGTCTTCTGAATCTCAATCTCTTATCAGATATATGATTTGCAAACATTTTCTTCCATTCTATTAGTTGCCTTTTTACTCTGTTGATTGTGTCCCTCGATGCATAAAAGTTTTTAATTTTGATGTAGTCCAGTTTATCTATTTTTTCTTTTGTTGCCTTTGCTTTTGATGTCATATCCAATAAAGATTGCTAAATCCAATATTATGAAGTTTTCCTCCTATGTTTTCTTCTAAGAGTTTTACAGTTTTTGGTCTTACGTTTAGGTCTTTGATCCATTTTGAGTTAATTTTTATATGTGTTGTAAGGTAAGGGTCCAGCTTTATTCTTTTGCATGTGGAGATCCAGTTTTCCCAGCACCATTTGTTGAAAAGACTATTGTTTTCCTGTTGAACGGTCTTGGCATATTTGTCTAAATCATTTGACCATGTCTGTGAGGACTTATTTCTGGGCTCTCTATTCTGTTCCATTGGTTTATATGTCTGTCCTTATGCCAGTGCCACACTGTTTTGATTAGTGTAGCTTTGTAGTAAGTTTTGAAATCAGGAAATGTAAGACCTCCAAATTTGTTTGTCTTTTTAAAGATCATTTTGTCTAATCAGAGCCCCTTGAGATTCCATATGAATTTTAGGATGGATTTTTCTATTTCTGTAAAAAATATTGTCGAGATTTTGATAAAGTTTGCGTTTACTCTATAGATTACATTGGGTAGTCTTCCCTTTATTTTTAATCTATCTGCGTCTTTATACTTGAAGTGGATTTCTTATAGACAGTATATAGTTGGGTCATTTTTTTTCTTTTCTTTTCTTATTTTTCATTGTTCCACTCTGACAGTCTCTGGTTTAAATTGGTATATTTAGACCATAGATCTTGAAAGTAATGTTTAAAGTGATCTACCACATTTATTATTGTTTTCTAGGCATTGCCCTTATTCTTTGTTTCTTTTTTGTGTGTGTTCCATTCTTTTTCTGACACTCTGATTTTAATTGAGCATTTTATGTGAATGCATTTATTCTCAGTTCTTTTTGTATCAATTTGACTTCTTTTTTTAGTGATTACCTTGAGTTTTAAATCCCAACATCTCTGCCATATCTGTTTCTTGTTCCGATGCTTGCTGTCTTTTCATACTGGGTTTTGTTTGTTGTTTTAGTATGCCTCATAATTTAGAGGTACTGGGTAAAAGGAACTGGAGTAAATAGGCCTTTAGTGTGAGGTTTTCTGCTTATCTGGCCAGGACTTAGGCTCTGTTTACTGTTTGCTCTAGCTGTAGGTGTCAGAGGCAGAAATTTCCTCTGATGTCCTCGTTTTTGTCTCCCCCGTTGTCTTTGAGATTCTCTAGAGATATCTTCTTAATAAGGTCTGAGATATGCAGCTCTTTCAGTTGTATTTCCCTGTTATTATACAGGATGTGGTGGTGCGGTGTTGGGGGAGAGGAAGCATTCTATAGTCCTATGATTGGGTCTCAGTCTTCTAGTGAGACTGTGCCCCAGGCTGTGACCTTCACAGGTGTTTCTCAATACTACCCCTCCCCCCTTAGGTGAGACAGGAAGTCTAGAGGGGGCTGGAGTTGAGTATTTCTTTTCCTCCACATGGAAGGCTGGAGGAGGCTGGAATTAGGTATTTCCCTTCCCCCCCGCCATTTAGGCTCTAGTAAAATATTCTCTTGAGGGCAGTCCTTGTTAAGAAGAACAGAATGCTCTGGCTGTATTTCAAAATGGCCACTTTCTGCCTCCTGGTGCTGGGAGCATGAGGCTTGAGCACTCTTCCACTCTTCACCGTGAGAAGCTGGTTGGGCTCCAGGTGGTAAAACTTACAAAACTCTCAGACTTGCCCGTACTAGCCCTCCAGCAATTTGTCAGCTACAGTTTAGGTGTTCCTACCCTGGCAATGGTTCATGCGGAAGTTTCTGCTCCTGGGCTACCGTTGTGGTAAGTTGTGATTCTCTGTATTCACCTGCCTGTCTCTCCAATTTTGGAGGCAGCAATTTGCCCTGTGACTTGAGTTCTCGGATGGATCAAGACGAGTTGTGGATTTTCAGTTTGGTCAGCCTTTTTTTCGTGTGGAGGGGAGTGATGACTTCCAAGCTCCTTAAATGCTGGACTGGAAACTGGAAGTCTTCATGTCCTGGTGCAGTTTCACCCACACTGGATCATGGCTGGCCTGTGTGACAATAGAGTATTATGAAAGTGACAGTGGTATAATTTCTGAGGCTGGGTCAGTAAAAAACATTGGCGTTTTCGTGTTGGCCTCTCTCAAATACTTACTCTGGGTGAAGCCAGCTGCTGTGTCATGAAGACTCTCAAACTGTCTTGTGGAAAGGTCCATGTGGGGAGAAGCCAAGGCCTTTTGCCAATACCCAGCACCAACTTGCCAGGCAGATCCTCTGGCCCTAGTCAAGCTTTTGGGTGATGCCAGGCCCAGCTGACAACTTGATTGCAACTTCATGCCAGAAACTCCCACCCAAGCCATTTTCAAATTCTTGTGCTCCAGAAACTACGAGAGATAATCGATGTTTATTGTTGGTTAAGCTGCTAAGTTTCGGAGCACTTTGTTACCCGGCTGTAAATAAGTAATACAGACTAATACAAACTTCTTACTCAGCATAGGAATGCCCTGTGCACCACCCCTTGACTGATGCTTCTCCTGCCTCTGCACAAATGCTTCTGGAAACACTAATCTTGCTGCTTTACTGGACAGCTCATATAATTTCTAGGCAGGAATTTGGAAATATTCATCATTGATCCCCTTTATGGAAGGGCTAAAGAATTTCTCAGTGTCTGCTTTAGTCATCCACGTGAATTTAACTGATATTGGTGAGCCCACTGCAAGGACATGAAATGGTTATTCAAGCAGCTAGCCACCAAAAGGTCAGTTCAGGCCAGGGAGCCAGGGCTTGCTTGTTGCTGTCGAGATGTTTGTAACAGGGAGGAATAACATTTTGGGTAATAGGAGATGGTCTTTCAGTCCTTGAAGACATTCCTTTATCATGCCGAAAAACACAGGCAGCCGAGCATCAAACTAGGGTCAATCTATAAGAGGTGTGGGGAGAAGGTTCAGTGACAGGGACCACTTTGTCACTATGAAAGCATCCGACTGTGTGATGGACTGCTCTGCCAGGACACAAGTTTCCTGTCACTAGATGTTCAAGCACAGGCAGGCCAATCACTTAGAGGAATTATAGAGGAGGAATTCAAGCCCTGATTGATTCTGAAGGTGCTTGGAAGTTCAACTCTGTGATGGCTCTTTACAAAGTCTGCTGTAAAATAAATATCTGTAAATTGAATCCTGTCTTCCTGTTAAATTCTAACATAATTCTAAAATCAGATTTAGGTTTCCATAAAAGAAATTGTCCAGCAGACCAAGTGGAAATGCTTGTGAGCAGGCCCCTGGCACGCTACTGAATGCATATTAAAGCACATTTAGATCTTCTGATTCCGTATGTCCTTCCTCCCTCTTTTTCCATTGTTTCTTCACATACTTGGATCCTGGGAATCCTGTTCTTGGGGATGAACTAATTCCTCCACTAAATATCTATGTCAGGGGTGGCAAGCTGTTGCATGTGGGCTGAGCCCAGCCCACTGTCTGTTTTTGTAAATAAAGTGCTGTTAGTGCACAGGCATGCTCCTTTCTTCCCCATCCTCTGTGGTTGCTTTTGCACTTCAATAGCAGAGTAGAATAGTCGTGGCAGAGACCATATGGCCCATAAAGCCTAAAGTATTTACTATTCTGCTCTTTATGGAAAAAATTTGCTGACTCCTGGTGTGTATTCCAGCCCCCTGTCCCCCGCCCTTTGACCTCGGTCCTGATGATGTCTGCCTGAAGTCGTGCACAAAAAATCCTACCTGATTAGTTTCATGGTGGGTCAGCTCTAGGCTGCGTCAGGCTCACAACTCATCGCCAGGGAGTGGGGGTGACCATGGTGGGGATGCTAATCGAGGTGGGGTCAGGGAGGACCTCACAGATGGGGGAACATTTGAGTAGAGACCTGGGCGACATGAAGAAGCTGGGGAGAGGCTGTGTAAAGGCTTTGAGGTCGGAAAGAGCTTGGTGATTGCAGAGCCCCAAAAGGAGGCTGTTGAGGCTCCCACAAAGAGGGGTAGGAGTGGGGTGGTGGGGCAGGGGTTGCAGGAAGGAGGGCCGGCCCTGGCTGCACAGGGCTTTGGGGATAACAGCTGCAACGGTGGTGGGTGCTGAGCGTGTTTGTCCTTCACATTCAGTTTCCCTTAATCCTCGCACATGTCCAGGGGAGGGGGAGCATCATTGCCCCCATTATATAGGTGAGCAAAGAGAGGCAAGAGAAGTAAAGAACTTGCCCAAGACCATGCAGCCTTTTTTTTTTTTTTTTGTGAGGAAGATCAGCCCTGAGCTAACATCCATGCCAGTCATCCTCTTTCTGCTGAGGAAGAGCGGCCCTGGGCTAACATCCGTGCCCATCTTCCTCCACTTTATATGGGACGCCGCCACAGCATGGCCTGACAAGCGGTGCATTGGTGCACGCCCGGGATCTGAACCCGGGCTGCCAGCAGCGGAGCGCGCGCACCCAACTGCTACACCACAGGGCCGGCCCCCCATGCAGCTCTTTTAAGTGTATAAAGCAGACTCTAAGTAGAAATCAAAAAATTTCCACCCTCTCTAACTTTTAATGAAGTCCAATTAATTACCCATTGTTGGCTTGTTTATTTTTAGAAGCAACGTACCAAACAGCCTGGATATAGGGTATTAGCTGATTTGTCCTAAGGTCCTCACAGTAGAATCCAATCAGCGTTGCCCCCAGTCTGTCCCCAGGGTGGCTCAGGAGGTAAGGGATTGGCAGCAGCCGATTCTGCCTGATCTGCCTGGGCTTCGGGCTTAGGTCTAACTGCATCTCCGTGTTTGACTTGCAGGTTCATTGGGCTCCTGGGCCTCAGGCAGCTCCTCCGTGGCCAGGCCTATGCCCAGACTCTGACCAGCTGGTTGAGAGGTGGCGGGAGAGGGGCTCAGCCACCCTGATAGGGAAAGAAAGGCCTTGTGGGAGATGGAGGCAGAGGAGGTGTCTTTCTGGCTGACTGTGTCCAGGGGCCAGCACACAGGAGGGCAGTGGCCTTGGTGAGCAGGGCCCTGTGACCCCACATTGCTGGCCAGACCTCCTGAGTCTGCAGCCTCCATGGCAGGTGCCAGGTGGGCCATAGGGAGGCTCCTAGGGAGGGACTGGAGACACGGGAGTCAGCAAATGGTCCCCAGAACCCACCTCTGAGCTAGAGGGGGACAGAAGCAACAGACTCTTTTTAAGCTTAATTGGGATATAACTGACAAATAAAATTGTGAGGTATTTGAAGTGTACATCGTGGTGATTTGATGCACATATACATTGCAAAAGGATCCACCCCTCTAGTTAATTAACACATCCATCACGTCACATATTTATCTTTTTTGTTGTTGAGAACATTTAAGTTCTGTTCTCTTAGCAAATTTCAATTGTACAATAGAGTTTTATCAACTATAGTCACCATGTCACACATTCGATCCTCAGACCTTATTCATCTTACAACTGAAAGTTTATTCCCTTTTACCAACCTCTCCCCATTTCTGCCACCCCCAGCCCCTGGCAACCACTTTTCTGCTCTCTGCTTCTGTGAGTTTGACATTTTTTTTTTTTTTAGATTCCACATATAAGTGATACCAAGCAGTGTTTGTCTTTCTCTGTCTGACGTATCTCACTTAGCGCAACGCCCTCAAGGTCCATCCATGCTGTTGCAAATGGCAGGATTTCCTTCTTTCTCATGGCTGAATAATATTCCATTGCATGTATATACCACATCTTCTTTATCCATTCATCTGTCGATGGACACTTAGGTTGTTTCTACATCTTGGCTGTTTTAAATAATGCTGCAATGAACATGGGGGTGCAGATATCTCTTCAAGATCCTGTTTTAATTCCCAGAAGTGGAATTGCTGGATCATATGTCAGTTCTATTTTTAATTTTTTGAGGAACCTCCATACCATTTTCCATAGCGGCTGCACAGAGAGGCTTCCTTTGTCTTCTAGCAAGTTTTATTTGAACTTCCCTCTCCCCACTCTCATTTTTTATTGACTCTCTAAGCAATCCTCCAAAATATAAGTTATAGGTCTAAAATTACTTTTCAATTCTGAAATCCAAAGAGCTCTTTAAACGCAGTGTTTCTTCTTATGGATTTGGCTGTAAAACCTGAGTGGGGCTGATGTGAGGCTAATTAGTCTTTATGTATCCCTAATAATACGGATAATGTGAATATTCATCCACTTTACTGCAGGACTGTCAATGTATTAGATTGCGGGAGACAACTCTAGACATATGTACTATGTAACATAGGGTACATATACTGTATCATCTTTCTAAAATCAAAAATATTTGAGTTCTGAAACACACTGGGCCCTGACATTTTGGATAAGGGACAGGGGCCTGCACTGGCCTGTTTTCATATGGGTAAACCAAGGCTCAGAGTTGGCCCCAAGGCTCATCCTGCTCAAAGAAGAATTCAGGTCCCCTACACTGGTGTCCAGTAATGGAGCAAATGGTAAAAGCAAAGGCAGTGACTTCCTCCTGTCAGTTGCCAGGTCCTAACACTGATTACACAATCAGCAAATTCTCACCATGGGCCCCCCACCCTGGCTTCACCCGTGGACAGACCTCCTTGTTTGTGGTCTCTCAACCCCAGACCATATCCCAAAACTGAACAAGTCTCCTGGTCCTGATCTAGCTCCGAGCCACCCTCTAGACTCAGTTAAACCCGATGTGGGCCCCTCTGAGGGCCACCCTTTGCTTTGATTCTTGGAAGGAAGGAGAGGGGAGGGAGTGAAGCCCACTGAACAGGTGGCAGGAGAGAGCACAAGGATGTAGGAGGGAGGGGCCGATAGGGCAGTCTCAGAGTGGCTTTGGTAATAGTCACAGCATCAAGCCCATTGTAAGCATCTGTCACGGTCCCCCCAAATTCATACGTAGAAGTCCTAACCCCCAATACCTTAGAATGTGACTGAATTTGGAGATAGGGCATTTAAAGAGGTGATTAAGTTAAAATGAAGTCATTAGGGTGGGCCCTAAGGCAATATGACTGGTGTCCGTATAAGAAGAGATTAGGACCCAGACATGTGTGCACACAGAGGGACAACCATGTGAGGACACAGCGAGAAGACGGCCATCTGCAAGCCAAGGAGAGAGGCCTCAGGAGAAACCAACCCTGTTGGTACCCTGACTTGGACTTTGGCCTCCAGATCTTAGAAAATTGATTTCGGTTGTTTAAACCACCCAGTCTGTGGTATATTGTTATGGCAGTACGAGCAAACTAATACAGTAGGTCAAAGATGCCTTAACTCAACTCCACTCCTATCCTCAGAAAGGAACTACAGTCACGCACTGCCTAATGACGTTTTGGTCAATAACGGACCACATAAAAGACAGTGGTCCCATAAGCTTAGTACTGTATAGCCTAGGTGTGTAGTGGGCTAACTATCAGATTTGTGTAAGTACACTCTATGATGGTCACACAGTGGCGAGATTGCCTAACGACGCATTTCTTAGAATGTATTCCTGTCAAGTGGCACATGGCTGTATAGAGAACTCATAAGTTCAGTGGTGTAGTTTTGGGGTCTAAAGAACAATCAGAAGAGTAAGTCTGTCCTCTTCAGTAGACAGATCCAAGAATGTAAATGCCTGTGAGCCTCCTTGGATGAGACATCCCGTGAGCACGGCTTGCTCTGTTCTCTGATGGTGATCTGGCTTTGTGTCCAAACCCCGTCGCTTGCCTCAGGTCCTTGGCTTTGACTTCCCCATTTCACTTGTGTCTCTTCAGCTGGACTTGGCCAACCTTATATCCCTGTGGGCAGTGGTGGGTGGCAGCCACTCCGATGGCCCATGATGATGCACATCTCTTCCCGATGCTGCGTGCAGTGACGTTGTGCTGGTAGCACGCAATTGGCCATGGTGGGAGTAATTACACCTTGGCACACTAGCCATCAGGGCTTTCCTCCTAAAGCTGGTTTATCAGCACAGTGCTGCCAGCAGCCAACTCCCACTGCCAGCCTCCCATGCGCCCAGCCTCCGGTCTGAAGCCCTCCTTGCTGCTCACCTGGCTGACTCCCACCTTGCCCCGCTGGTGCCTCAGGAGGAGGGGCCGGGCTGCTGGCTGGGACAAAGCTGACACAGGCTGATGCCGAAAGACGGACAGGGTCCCGCTACTGAGGGATCTGTCAACAGCAAGGAAACAAGACTCTGATCCCATGGTTGGCAGAATAATGGCCTCCTAAAGATAACCACCTCCTAATCCCTGCAATTTGTGATTGTCACTTACATGGCAGAGGGATTTGCAGATGTGATTAAGTTAAGAATCTTGAGTTGGGGAGATTATCCAGGATTATCCAAGTGGGTCCAGTGTAATCACAAGGGTCCTTGTAAGAGGGAAGCAGGAGGGTCAAAGTCAAGAGAAAGTGATGTGAAGTGGAGACAGAGATTGGCAGACTGCGGATTTGAAGACAAAGAAAGAAAGGGGCCCCCAGCCAAAGAATGCAGACGGGGAATCTAGAAGCCGGAAAAGACAAGGAAACAGATTCTCCCCTAGAGCCTCCAGAAGGAACCAGCCCTGCCAGCACCTTGACTTTGGTCCAATGGGACTGATTTTGGATTTCTGGCCTCCAGAATGCCAAGATAAAAAATAAAGAATTTATTTACTTATATTGAGGTAAAATTCATGGAACGTAAATTTAGCCATGTTCAAGTGTACAATGCAGTGGCATTCAGCACATTCACCATGTTGTGCAACCACTAACTCTATCTAGCTCCAGAACATTTTCATCAGCCCAAAAGGAAGCCGCCACTCCCCTTTCCCCTCAGCCCCTGGCAACCACCGACCTGCTTTCTGTCTCTATGGATTTACCTGTTCTGGACATTTCCTATAAAAGGAATCATACAATCTGTGATCTTTTACGTCTGGCTTCTTTCACTAAGCGTAGTGTTTTCGAGGTTCATCCACATTGTGGCATGTATCAGTACTTCACTCCTTTTATGGCTGAATAATATTCCGTTGTCTGGATACACCACATTTTGTTAATCTGGTTGATGGCCGTCTGGGTTGTTTCTACCTTTTGGCTATTGCGAACAGTGCTGCTACTAACATTTGGGGGCAAGCGTTTGTTTGAATATCTGCTTTAAATTCTAATGTGTGTGTTTTGAGTCACAAAGTTTGTGGTAATCCGTTAAGGCAGCAACAGGAAACTAATACAGATGCTAGACCAATGGGAAAGCCCCCTGCCCTATGCTGAGTCCAAGACTGGAGTGTAGGGTGGAGTCCACAGGCACTGGCCTGTTCAGGACTGACTATACCTGCTTGGACTTGCAGAGAACATTATTCCTGCTGGCCAGCCCCGGCCCCTCAGAAAGGCTGAGTCTGAGACCCAAAGAAGAGAGAAAGCCGAGGTTAGGGGTGAGCAGAGGGGCAGGCTGCAGCATGCCGAGGGGCTTCTTGGCCTCTCTTGTCCCTCCCTTGGCCTCCGTGGGGCTGGCTTAATGGGGATCTCATGAACTCCTGAGCCCCTCAGCAGGTTTAGTCTCATGGGACTCTCCTTTGTGGTGGAGAGTGATCAATGTGCCTTTTGTCGAGGTACAGCCTGCAGGCCTGGCTCTGTCCCCTCCTCCCAATTAGGCCTGCCACCCCTCTGCCATTGCCCTGGCAGCATGTGGCTCCTTTCCCAACAGAAGGCACGGATCATTAACACACGGGTCAAAGACCTTGAACCCGCCATAGTTTCCTCCCAAGACGATGGCAGCATGGACGCTGACCCGGAACCTGGGGCCTGACCGCAGGGTTTCTCTCCCCCGCCTCCCTCCCAACCCCTCTCCTCATTAAAGCCGCCATCCTTCACGGTGTAGTGCCTTCAGACCCGCCTCGCTTTTATCAGCCTTATTAACCTACTTTTTATTCCAAAGCCACATAGCCGTTCCCGGCGGCTCGCCCCGAGGAACCGGCGCTCACCGCGCATCCTGTGCCCACTCCTCTTTGTCCTACCGCTGACCTTTTCTCCTTTCCTCCTCTCCTTGCCTGACAGGGGTTTTCTCTCTGAGGCATGTGATCCCATGATCCATGACGATGTGAAACTTCTTTCTGGGATTTCAAAGAGGGATTTCTCCTCCCCTGCTTGTGAATGCGACCAGCAGTGTGGAGTGAAGTTCAAATCGCATCTTGCCCACTGTGTGACCTTGAGGGGTGTTCTGTTGTCTATTGCTGCTCAAACCAACACCTCAATGTACTGGCATAAAATGGGTCACCCCAAACTTAGTGCATGGCGTGGTTTCTATGGGTCAGGGATTCCGGACATGCTGGGCTGGGTAGTTCTGGGCGTGAGGAGTCTCTTGTGCTGTTCCAGGCAGGTGGGGGCTGGAGGGGTGAGGGGATGGGAGGGGGCAGGAGCAGGAGGTCGGGTGGCTGGGGATGTCTCTTCACGTAGGCACATCAGCAGGGTCAGTTTGGGCTTCCTCGCAGCTCAGTGGCCTCAGGGCAGTCGCTGTCTACATGGCAGCTCAGGGCTGCAGCGTGAATGTTCTAGAAAGCTAGCATCACTTCCACCCTACTCAAAGGAACGTCCTGCTACTAAGATCGTCCCAGAATCAATGGGAGGGGACATGGGCCCCACCTCTTGATGAGAGGAGTGGCAAAGAATTTGCAGCCATATTTTAAAGCCCCCACAAGATCATTTCCTGTTTCTGAGTCTCAGTTTCCACATCTATGAAATAGGGCTAATAGTTCCTCCCTAGAGAGTTGTTGTGAGGGTTAAATTCAGTAGTATATGTGGAAATGTCTGGGACACAGGAGGTGCTCACCCGCCCTCACTCCCAGGGCTCTCAGTGCAGGCGGGAGGGCTGCACTCAGTTGCCTCCATGGCCATACAGGACTCTGCCTGACCCAAAATGTGAGGCATGCATAGGTTAAAAGATTGTGCCTCCCTGGGTTGAGTTGAAAGGTGGAAATTCCCCAGAGATTGCCCATGAATTTCATGCCATGGCATCCTTTGGTATATACGTGAGTAGCTTAGTTGGGGGACCCAGGCAGTCTGTTGCCCACCTGGGCCAGGACATGGCCTTGGAGGGCTGAGTCAGGAGAAAGCTGGGTTTGAGCCCTCTGGTGGCTCCCCATTTCTCTCAGAGTAAAAGCCAAAGTCCTTCTCATGGCTGGCAGGGCCACCCCGCCACTATTCTTTGACTTTACTTCTCTGCCCCTGTGCTCACTCTGCTCTGGTCTTATGGACCTTCTCCCTGTTCCTGAAAGACCCTTGACATTCTCTGCCTCAGGGCCTTTGCACTGGCCTGTCTCTCTGGAGAGCTTTTCCCCAGGTATCGGCATGGTTTACCCTCTTCTCTCATCAAGTCTGTGGACAACTGTTGCTTTCATCAATGAGGTCCACCTGGACCCCCCATTAAAATTCCAGCCTCTCCCTCAAACCCTTGGTTCCCTTTATCATGTTTTGTTTTTTTCCTTATAACACTGTAGTGGGTTTAACCCCCCAAAGCATATGTCTACATCCTAACCCCTAGAGCATGTGACTGTGACCTTATTTGGAAAGAGGATATTTGCATATGTAATTAAGTTAAGGATCTTGAGATGAGATCATCCAGGATGATCTGAGAGGGGCCTATATCCAATGGCAAGTGTCACCGGACACCCACATAAGGGACACCCAGAGGAGAGACCCACAGGAAGAAGAGCAGAAGGCCCGTGTAGACAGAGGCAGAGATGGGAGAGATGCAGCCACCAGCCAAGGACCACCGGGAGCCACCAGGGGAAGAGGCAAGGGATTCTCTTCTAGAGCCTTCCGAGGGAGCGCGGCTCTGCGGACACATTGATTTTGACTTCTGTCCTCTAGAACTGTGAGAGGATACATTTCTGCTGTTTTAAGGCACTCAGTTTGTGGTCATTTGTTATGGCAGCCCTAGGAAACTAATGGAAGCACTTGTTACCTTCTCCCACACTGTATCATTTATTCATTTATTAACTATGTTGACTTGTTGGTAAGCCCCCCTCCCCCACCACCCCAATAGAATGTCACATCCATGAGGGTGGAGGTTGTGGTCTGTTTTGTTCACCGTGTCATTTCTAGTGCCCAGGACAGTGCCTGCCACATAGTAGGCTCCCAGTAAATGTTCATTGAATGAATGAATGGAATGGGAGTCTCTGGTCCAGGAGGCCCCCAGTGAACTCCTATAAACTCTTCAAAACCTTCTTCTCTGAAGCCCATCTTGAGCCCCTAGATGGCCCATTGCTGTGCACACATCTCCATGCACTCACTTTCCTGAATGCACTGTGGTTATCCATGCCCCTGTTCCCCTCCCCTTCAGGTTGCAGGGTTCACAGGGGTGGGGGCTCTGTCTGCCCCTTCTCAGATTCTCAGTGGCAGCACTGCATCAGGGTGGGTGGCAGATGAGGACCCCCCTTCAAGGGGGTAGGGCTGGGAAGACAAGATGGGGCAGATCGGAGAGGGTCGGGTGGTCTGGCGAGGCCTCTGTGGGAGGTGAACCTGAGATAGGAAGGTGGTCCAGGTGGGGAGGGAGGTGAGTGAGGGAGTGAGGACTGGGTGTGCAGGGGACACAGTGAACCAGGTTGGCTGGAGCAGAGGATTCATGGGGGAGGGGGAGCTGCTGGGTTAGGAGCACGCTGGACTCTGATTGGGCAAGTTTCTTTCCTCTGTCGACCCCCCACCCTCCAGGGTTACACGAGTCTGCAGGCCCCCAGGGACCTTCACAATCGTGCTCTCCCATGCCCAGCCTCTTCCTCCCATCCCTCGCTCACTGCTGTAACCACTTTAGTTCCGCAGATGTGCTGGTCTGTTCCCATCTGTGGTAGGCCCTCTGCCCCACCTCCCGACCCCGTCTTCAGGTATAGGGTGGGCCACAGATGTGCTCAGGGAACTGGAACCCTCCTTCAAGCCCAAGAGATGATTTGTGATTGTTCTAAATCAACCATGGTAATCCCATTCCTCTTTACCAGTGATTGGTCTAAGTTTGGGCTTTTGATACAGTTCTGGCCAATGTCAGAGAAAATTGGCTGGGGCTTCTAGAAAAGCATTTTCTTTCCTAATAAAAGGAGAAAGTCGTGTGAGGACAGCTCTATCAGTGTCCAACTGTCTCCTGCTTCCTGCTTCTAACTTGGTTGTGTGAGGATGTGATGTTTGGAGCTGTGGCAGCCATCTTGGAACCACGAGATGAAGTGTCTAAAGACAAAAAGCCCCAAGCTGAGAGGGCAGACGGGAAGATCCTGGGCCATCGATGACATCACCAATTGGCTCCACCCACTCTGAAATCACCCACCTCTAGACTTCTTACATTGTGTCCCTGTTGCTTAAGCTTAGGCTGGGGCTTCTCTGCCTCACACTCAACTCTTCCTAATGGATTCCACATCTCTGAACCTCTGCACGTGGGATTCACTCTGCCTCAGTTTCCTCTCTGTGAAATGAGGATAATAATGGTGACCCCCCATAGGGTTCTTATGAGGATGAAATGAAGTGAAACATGGAAATGCTCAGCATGGTCCCTGCCTCAATAACAGTAACTCTCGTTTACTGAGCTCTTGCTTACTATGTGCTGGCATTGTTATTAAAATATGTCATTTAATTAAAGTGATTTTAATCGCACTTCATTGAAGTACTATGTATTGTAGGTATGTCTCATTTAATCATTGAAGCAAGTTTGGGAGGTAAGTTCCATTATTATCCCCAGTTTACAGATGGGAAAACTCCAGCACACAGAGGTTAGTACCTACATTCAGTACTACGTGTGGGGGTCTGGACTTGAACCTGGGCCGTGGGGTCTGGAGGACCCCTGCTGCGCTTGACCACATCTCCACGCCATTGGGAAGGTGGATCAGATCTGCTGCTACCAACTGGTGTGCGTGTGCTTCTCAGATCATCTCACTATTCAAGAGGCAGGGCCACTGTCACTCCCTTCCCTGGGCCCAGGTCCCAGCTGTGAGGGACTCCGCCCCTGTCCCAGCCCCTGCTGACCTGGGCTCCCTCATGTCCAGGTGCTTCTGCACACACTGTTTCTGAGCCTCCTCTCCTTGGCCTCGGAGGAGATCTCAGGTGTGGCTCACGTGTCTCCTCCTCCACGAAGCCCTCTGTGCCCCTCTCTGGGCCTGCAGTGCTCGCCTGCTCCCCATGTGACATATTTCTCACATAGCTGCCTCTCCCCACCCTGGGTCTCCAGAAGGGGCTCTGTCTCTTCTGTCCCACAGCCTAGCCCAGGCACAGAGCCGGGCACGGGAAAGCGAGTAGGGGGATGGGGCCCCCATCTCATCTATCTCCCTGCACACAACCGTGGTTTCGAGTTTGCATATATTGATTTTTAAAACAATGTTTTTTCCCCTGTCTTAGTCTGTATGGGCTGCTATCACAAATACCATAGAATGAGTCACTTAAATGACAGAAATTTACTTCTTGCAGTTCTGGAGGCCAGAAGCCCAAGATCAAGGCCCCAGCAGATTCGGTGGCTGATGAGGGCCTGTTTCCTGGTTTGTGTCCTCACGTGGCAGAGAGGAGAGGGAAGCAAGCTCTGCGGTGTCTCTTCTCATGAGGGCACTGATCCCATCATAGGGGCTCCACCCTCATGACCTTGTCTGACCCTAATCACCTCCCAAAGGCCCCACCTCCAAAGACTATCACCCTGGGGGTTAGGGCTTCAACTCAAATCAAACTTCAAATTCAGTATGAATTTTGGGGGGGCACAAACATTCAGACCATAACATCTCCTCACCAAATAGTTCTTATGTTCATTTCCACACATTTAAACAAAGCAGAAGGCTTCTGACACAGATTCTTTCCCAGGTGGTGGTGATGGTGGGGATGGTGATGGTGGTGGTGACGGTGGTGGTGATGGTGGTGCTGGTGCTGGTGGTGGTGGTGATGGTGGTGCTGGTGCTGGTGGTGGTGGTGGTGGTGCTGGTAATGGTGGTGATGGCGGTGGTGGTGGTGGTGGTGAAGGTGGTGGTGATGGTGATGGTGGTGGTGAAGGTGGTGGTGGTGGTGATGGTGATGGTGATGGTAGTCGTGGTGGTAATGGTGGTAGTGGTGGTAGTGGTGGTGGTGATGGTGGTGGTGGTGCTGGTGGTGGTGGTGATGGTTGTGATACAGCCCAAATGTTGATGAGTGCTTTAAAAGAAAACTGAAAAAACCTTTATTTTCAAATAATTCTCAACTTACTGAAAAATTCCAAAAATAGTACAGAGAGATTCTGTAAACCCTTCACTTGGCCTCCCTAATATTAACGTCCTATATAACCAAGGTTCAATGGTGAAGACCAGAACATGAACATTGGTAAGATACAATGAACTAACCTACAGATCTCATTCAAATTTCGCCAGTGTCCCCACTCATGTCTTTTCTCTGGTCCAGGATCCCACATTTAGCTGCATTTAGTCGCCTTGAAGGTTTCGACACAGCCATTTGGATACGGCTATAGCAAAATGGACTGGTAGCGATGTAAAGTCACGTGTTCTTGGCTGCCAGGTAATGCCTACAACAGACACCTCTTCCTCCTGTTTACCCTTGATCCGCCCCAGCCATTCCATTCCCTCCCAAATCCCACCACATTCCCAACCTGATCCTCAAGTTTCATGTCTTTCCCCAGCCTGGAGTCGGGCTGGCAATAGGGTAAGACTCAGAGATGAGGTGAGGTGTGTGTGGGGGACGTGTCTCTATTGACAAATTTTCAAGTCTTGAATGTCTGTGGTTACAAACAAAACTCCCATCAGGGCCAAGTGCGTCAACCGTTTCTACCACCAAGTGAGGGCACCAGTGGCCATTTTAGGCTTGTGCCCAGATGGATTTACAGACAGCCTTTGGGGGTCCACCTACTAGAAAGTGCTTCTGCATTCAGAAATCCAAAGGGCTAAACGTTTAAGTTCTTAAAATTGAAATAAGGCCCACAAAAGAATATATACAAATATAACTTATGAAGCATAATTATAAAACAAACATCCACAAATCTATCACTTAATTTAAGAAACAGAACATTTCCAATATCTTTGCATTTTAGTTCCCAAAATGCATCAGGTGCCTAGGGTTCATCACTCTATCGCTAATTTTGATGAGCCCTGGGCAAATATCCTCTGCTCTCCAGACCTTAGTTTTTCTCATCTGTTGTAAGAAGGGCTGGGCTGGGAAGACTTCTGAGGGCTCGTCCTGTTTTGGGGTTCTTATTCCAGGTCTGGATTAAAATAAATTTGGCCAAAGACTCTTAGAAAAAATGTCATTGGAAGATGTTCGATTTACACTCACGTGCTTACGGCCAGAGATGCCCTCAGGGCAGAGATGAGCACGCTTCACGTGTCTTGTTGGTGTTGTGAAATTCGGCGACATCTTTCTGAGACCCGTGAGCTTGTGTCTTGCACTGAGAGGTGGCACTCAGGCTCCCCTGTGGCAGGTGAGGTGAGCTGCTGTCACGGTTCCTGGGCTTGATCCTCTTGGGTTTTAAGCAGCCTGCCCTCCCCGGGTAGCCCTTGTTGCTTTTGCAGAATCCATGCAATTGGAATTTGCAAGCAGGACACCGAGGTCGTCAGCCTCCTATAACCTGAGGAGGGTCTTGGTCAATCTGACAGCTGCAGGTTTTCCTAGGAGGGCGTCATTTTCTGCTGACTGCTGCTGAACACGATCCACCCACATATAGGGGAGGCTGCTCCTTCCATTTGTGCCATGTCTACAAATGTGGTCTCCCTGGTCAGAGCCTTTTCCTGGCCCCTGAGGAAGTCACAGAGGTGGCACTTGAGGACTTCCATGAGCAGGGAGGGTCATTCCACAGCATGGCAACAGGACATCCCTGAGTCTACTTTGGAGACTGCCAGGCTGGGGAGGCACTGTTTCGTAGTGACTGGAAAACGACCTGGCTTTTCTTGGCTACCCTCTTTGTCGTGTGGTCTTGACCTCTAGATTTGCTCTGTGCCTGCAATTTGAACCACATCGAGTGTCTGGTTTCTACTCCCAGACAAGGTCCCTCTTTGGTCAACCACCACTGGCTGTCCATCTTCTCTTCCTACCCCTTCCCCACAACCAGCTCCAGACCCAGGTGGAGACAGGTTTCATTCTTATGGATGGCTCATTGTCATGGGCAGAGGTGGTCAGTTCCAGCCCATTCTCTGTGGTGGCAGGTGCTGTGTGGGCTTCACCTGTCCGTCAGGGCCGAGCACCTGTGAGCATCTCGCTCTGCTGCCTGTTTTCAGCCTATGCAAGCACTTACAGGTATGTCTAAAGGACAACTTGCTTAGACAGCAGAAGGAAGTGTAAATACAGCTAACAGATGTCTGCCTACCAAAGCGGAGTTGATACACACCAGGGAGGCCCATCCGGCCCCTGGCAGGTCCTCAGTCTTGATGTTGTTCTATCACTATATTTGGAAGTTGTGATGGTTAATTTTATGTGTCAATTTTAGGGCCATAGAATGCCGAGATGTCTGATTAAACGTTATTTCTGGGTGTGTGGATGAGGGTGTTCCTGGACGAGATTAACGTTTGAATTGGTGGCCCGAGTAAAGCAGATTGTCCTCAACCGTGTGGGTGGGCATTATCCAACCTGTTGAGTTTCCAAAGAGAACAAAAAAGTGGAGGAAGGGAGAATTGGCTCTCTGCCTGACAGCTGGAGTTGGGACCCTGGTCTTCTCCTGCCGTTGAACTGGGACATACAACACTGGGCTTCTGGTTCTCAGGCTTTTGAATTCGGGCTGGAATTTCTACCACTGGCTCTCCTGGGTGTCCAGTTTGCAGACGGCAGACTGTGGGACTTCTCAGCCTCCATAATCACATGAGCCAATTCCTTATAATAAATCTCATTTTATATATAAAAATAAATGTTTGGGGAGACTTGTAGCAGAGGATCCTTGGGTTTTACAAAGGATTTTCTTTGCATCTGGACTTGGGCAGAACTTTTTAACTCTGAAGATGAGGCTTTGACCCTGCCTGATGTACGAAGTTGGGGCCACCTCACTCTCCCCGGGAGTCTACCTGGGTTTGCAGGAGAGGCTGTTCCTCTCACCTTCCTGCCACCCTGTCACCTTGGATCTTGCCTGGGCGTTTTCTGCCACTGATGCCCAAATGCGGCCACCAGAGAGCTGTGTGTGAGTCAGAGGTTGGAGCCTCCAGAGGGAAGCAGCCCTTGCTTTCCTTTCCCCCTCCAGAGGTGTCTCATCAGCCTTGCTGCCTCTAGGTCTTGTGCTGGAAGAGGTCACAGGTAAGCGGATTGGAACCCAGCAGCTGAGACAAAATTAGAATGCTCTAGAGTGGAAATGCATCAGAGTTAATTGATATTTGCTCAATCTGAAAATTAATAAAGAACCAGCATGCTGCTATGACCTGAGGCTGTGATTCTCTCCCTAATAGTAACAAGGTCACAGAGCGACTTCTGCTTGTCACTGATATCCAATGACAATGTCTTGCTTCTAGTTTGATGGATGTGAATGTCCTGATCTGAGGCCCAGAGGCTGAGTCTAAATCCTGGCTTGGGAATATCTCCCAGAGTAAATGAAGGGCCCTGGAAGGGGCAGAGCAGTGAGTTTTGTGCATGAGGACAGCATCTCCCCCCAGGGGGCACAGAAAAGGCATTTGGGAGAGAAGCAGCACAGCGGAGGGGTCAGACGTGTGGGCTCTGATATCAGACTGCCTCGGTTTAGATCCTGGCTCTCCCCCTTAAAGCTGGGTGACATGGGGCAGGAGGGGAGGGACTTGCCAAAGGTTGGACAGAGAGTTGGAGCAACTTCATCCAGAGGCACAGTGGAAAGACAGAGGCCAGTGTGTGGTGGTCCCATCTGGACAGTGAAGAGTGCTTTCGTTTTCTACTGCTGCTTAACAAATTACCGCAGACTTAGCAGCCTTTAAAACAACACCCATTCACTATCTCATGGTTCTGTAGGAGAGAAGTATGGGTAGGGCTCAGCTGGGTTCTCTGCTCAGGGTCTCAGGAGCCTGAAATCAAGGTGTTCTCCTCTGAAGGCTCGACTGGGGAGAGATCTGCTTCCAGCTCCCTGGGTTTGTTGGCAGAATCCATTTCCTTGTGGTTATAGAACTGAGGGCCCAGTTGTCTTGCTGGCTGTCAACTGGGGACTGCTTTCAGCTCCTAGAGGTGGTTCTCAGGTCTTTGCCAGGTGGCCTCCCTCTGTAGGCTCTCTCACAGTTCCAGGCTCTCTTACCAGGAAGAGCCCTGTCTCTTTCAAGGGATTACCTGATGTATTAGTCAGAGTTCTCCAGAGAAATAGAACCAATGAGATCTCTCTCTCTCTCTCTCTCTCTCTCTCTCTCTCTCTCTCTCTCTATCTCCAAAGTGAGATTTATTATAAGGATTGGCTAATGTGATTATGGAGGCTGAGAAGTCCCACAATCTGCCATCCACAAGCTGGAGACCCAGGAAAGCTGGTGGGGTAAATTCTAGTCTGAGTCTAAAGATCTGAGAACCAGCAGCCCTGATGATGTAAGTCCCAGTCCAAGACCAGGAGAAGACCCAGGTCCCAGCTCAAGCTGTCAGGCAGAGAGAGAACTCCTCCGTCCTCTGCCTGTTTGTTCTATTTGGGCCCTCAATGTGTTGGATGAGGCCCACCCACATTGGGGAGGGCCATCTGCTTTACTCAGTTCACTGAGTCAAATGCTAATCTCTTCCAGAAACACCCTCACAGACACACTCAGAGATAATGTTTAACCAGCTATCTGGGCATCTGATGGCCCAGTCAAGTTTACCCTTAGAATTAACCATCACACCTGATGAGGTCAGGCCCACTGAGGATAATCTCTCTTCCTTAAGGTCGACTGTGCCATGTAACATCACGGGAGTGACAATCCCATTGTATTCATACTCGGGGAGAGGGATTACATAGGGTATATACCCCAGGGGGCAGGTGTGTCTTGGGGACTGTATTTGTGTCCTAGGGCTGCTGTAACAAGTTACCACGAACTTGGTAGCTTTAAACAACAGAGATCTATTCTCTCACAGTTCTGATGGCTAGAAGTCCAAGTCTTGTTGTCAGCAGGGTCGTGATCTCTGAAAGTTCTATGGACGGGTCCTTTGCCTCCTTCTAGCTTATGGTGTTGCTAACAGTTCTTGATATTCCTTAGCTTATAGACATATTATTTCAGTCTCTGCTCCAGTGGTCATACAGGTTCCCCCTCTGTATATCTGTGCCTCTTCTCCTCTTCTTATAAGGACACCCATCATATTGGATTTAGGGCCTACCCTAACACAGGATGACCTCATCTTAACTTTTTTTTTGTTTTTTTGAGGAAGATCATCCCTGAGCTAACATCCGTGCTAATCCTCCTCTTTTTGCTGAGGAAGACCGGCCCTGAGCTAACATCTATTACCAATCCTCCTCCTTTTTTTTTTTCCTTTCCTTTTTTCCTCGCCAAAGCCGCAATAGATAGTTGTATGTCATAGTTGCACATTCTGCTAGTTGCTGTATGTGGGACTCTGCCTCAGCATGGCCCGACAAGTGGTGTGTTGGTGCATGCCCGGGATCCGAACCTGGGTCACCAGTAGCAGAGCGCGCGCTCTTAACCGCTAAGCCACAGGGCCAGCCCAACCTCATCTTAACTTGATTACATCTACAAAGACCTTATTTCTACATTCACAGGTACTGGCAGTTGGTACTTCAACATATCTTTTCAGGGGACACAATTTAACCTGTAGCAGGGCCATCTCAGAACTATGCCTACTGCCGAGGATGACATTGGTTTGGCGCTGTTCAAACTGGGCCCCGCAGAGGAGTGAGTCAGGGCTACCCCAAGAGGGGAGGTGAGGCTGAGCAGACAGGGCTCTGGGCTCCTGGATGCAGCCCTGTCTCCCCCTGGTGCAGCCCTGTAATGAACTGTTTTGTGTGATGTGGGTAAGATTTCATTGGAAAAATAGGTCCTACTGCTAAACATGAGCCTGACAAGTCCTGGATGGGATGGTTTCTCAGGGGCCCTTTGGAGATTCTCATTCTTCAGGCCTCACAGAGCCAGCAGGCAGGGTAGGAGCAGGAGACATGGGCACAGGCAGGATTTTCTGGGCCCACCTCAGAGCTGAGTGCAGGCAGCTTCCATTCCCTTCCACTCGTCTTTCCCTGTCTCTTTCCTCTAGGCGGGTCAAGGGGCGTAGGGCAGGAGGTGCTGGGCCCGCTGGCACTGGCCAGGGACCAGTGTCCACTTGGGGTTTTGAAAGGCTGAGGTGGAGCAGGTTTTCTCTGGGGTAGCACAGGACAGAGGGGACCCCAGCGAGAACAAAATCTGAGGGGCAGAGAAGGGGAGCATTGTGGGGGTTGTGGGAGTCCAAAAGGTCCGAGGCAGGGGCATAGCGAGGTTGTTGACCAAGGGTCAAAGCTGGGAGGAGGTGGGGCTGAGCTGGAGCAGGGAAGGGATAATCGGGGAGGGTCTTGGATGGACCGCCTTATGTGTCTGAGGCTCAGCTGTGCTTGATGGTTCATGTGTGATATGAGGGGTGGGTTGTGCTACTTTAAAAAGCACGTGACATAGGGACCCCCACCCCCATCCCCATGCTCCAAATTTTAAACACCCATCAGAGCCCCTCAACCCTGGGGCTTCACCCTCAGTGCCTATGAATATCTACTCAGGTATTTCTAGATTTCTCTTGGAGAAATCTAGGCATCTAGAAGCAGAGTGGTCAAGAGCTAGTGGTGGGTGAAATAAAGCAAGCGTTGTTGAGAGGTGGAAAAGCTGGAGCTGCAGGTGGGAATGTTAAATGGTGTAACTACTTCAGCAAACAGGTCAACACTTTCCTAAAACATAAACACACCCCGACTGTGTAAGCCGGCCATTTCACCTCTAGGTGTTCACCCAAGAGAAAGGGAACTACGTGTCCACACGAAGACTTGTACGCAGAGGTTTACAGCAGCTGTGCTTCTAAGAGTTCGCAACTAGAAACAACTCAGATGTCCATCAACTGGTGAACTGATAAACACATCGTAGTTTAATCAGGCAACGGAATACTACTGAGCGTTAAAGGAAGGAACTAGCAAGACACGCTACAATGTGGAGGAATCTTATAAATGATGTTGCCGAGTGAAAGAGAAGGAGAGGAACACAGGAGGATTCCATCTATGTAACACTCTAGAAGATGCAAACTCATCTATGGTATCGGAAAGCAGATGGGTTGTTTGGGGACAGGGAGGGACAGGAGGGATTATAAAGGCCTTGAGGAAACCTGTGGGGGTAACAGATACGTTCACTATCTTGATTGTTGATGATGGTTTCAGGGGTGCCTACATGTGGCAAAACCAGTCAAAAAATATACCTTAAATATGTGCAGCTTACTATCTGTCAATTATACCTTAATGAAGCTGTTTAAACATAACAATAACGAAAAGAGCTCATAGTGGGGCTCTGGGTGCCCTGAGAGTTTTCTGGCTGGAGGAGGGTAGGAAGCAGCTCCTCCAGCATCGCATCCCCAGCAGCTGTTTACTTGGCCGCCCGGTGGAACACACCCTCTGTGCCGATGCCGTCTGCAGGCAGCTGAGTATTCGTGCGTCGCTCCAGAATCTTGGATGGGATGGCTGTCAGAAAGCCCTTACGAGGCTCACAAACAACATTTCTTGGCCCCTGGGGGCTGCTCTATGCCTTGGCAAAGGCAGCATTTATGAAAAGTAAATGTCTGGTAAATAATCAAGGGGATTCCTAAATATTTCAAGGTTTTCTTGGAGTGGGTTTTAGAAGCATATGTGGTTTTCATACTCCCACTCACACCCACCCTAGGTGCCCAGTGATTGCAGAACTCACAAGGTTTAAAGTCACTCTGCCCTGTGCTCCACCTCTAACTTTCAAAGCATTTTGTTGGAACTCTCTTTTCTGTCTTGAGGCTGGCTGGGCCCAGCTTCTCCAGCTGGGGGAGCAGGAAATATAGGGAGGGGTATGAGTCTTTGAAGTCTACTCCAGAGGGAGCTGGACTAGCAGGAGACGGCCGGTGGCAGCGGCTAGCACAGGGGTCAGCCTCTAGCCGGTCGGCCCTGGGTAGTGTTCAACATGAGGTCCACGTGCTTCTCCAGTGTGTGGAGCCCAGGTGTGGGAGCTGCTCTGAAAATCGGGTGTTTTTTGACAAAGACCAGCCAGCTTGCTGACACACTGAGTTGGTAGGCCAGAGGACGCAGGCTCTCCCATTCCACATGCATTGGTACATTGGTACAAATGGGGGGCCGTTTGACAGCATCCATTCAGATTGAAAACGCACGTGCCACTTGACTCAGCAACTCGATTTCAAGGGCTTTATAACATAGATGTCCTGAAACATATAAGGAATGACAGGATGTAGAAGGATATTTATTGCAGCATCGCTTGGAATAGTAAAAAAAGAAAACAACACAAATCTCTACCCAAAGGAGAGACATTGAATAAATGATGGTCCACCATGCCATGGACTGTGCAGCCATAAAAAGTGAGGAAGCCTTTCTGCACCCACAGAGGCCCATCTCCAAGGTATATTATTAGTGAGAAAAGCGAAGTGCTGAAATAAACAATGTAAAATGGCATTATTGTTTGTCGTAAAAATATGTACACACAGACGTGGGTATACGCATGGACAAAGAGACAGATAATTGACTAGAAAGGAGGCAGATGGAGGAGAGTTCTCCCACCTCCCACTCTGGCTCCTACCCCAACAGCATCTCCCCATGCTGCAGGGAGGATGGAGGATGCCCTTCATGCCCACCCCAGGGTCAGACCCCTCCTGAGCGAGGCCCAGCCCCTGCTGACACCGCAGAGCCCCTTTACTGCAAGACTGCCTGTGCCCATGTCTCCATCTAACCCCAGGTGACAGCACAGCCGCTGCCTTCCACCCCAGGGCTGAGTCCCTTCCATAGACACTGTGCCCTTGCCCATCACCCCTGCCTCAGCCCCAGGATTGGGGTCCTGCCCCTCCCCTGCCAGCAGATGTTGTTACATAGCATCATTGGGGCATTGATCACTCATACAGGGTGTGGGAGTTCAGAGGTGGGCAATGACTTACTGGAGACACACGGCTGGAAACACAGGAGGCAGCAGAGTTTGTGTTTTCACTGCTCTGATCCTGGAGAAATGCTCAAGCAAGATGGGCACAGTGGGCATCAAGCCAAAGGTGGAGAGGCTGCGGGAAGAGGGCTGGCTGAGGGGGTGATTCAAACCAGGAAAGGGGGCCAAGGGAAGGCTTGTCTCCAAAGAGGCTGTGACCAAGCTTTCCTCAGGTTCCTGAACTTTCTTCTAGGCCCATCGATGTACTTCCTTGTAAAACCCAAGTTTAGCAAGAACCCTGCTGAGTCAGTTTATCGAGAATCCCCCACCTCCCATATCTGATCACTCTCAATATCTAATTGAGTTCCTCATCCCCCACCATCCCCCAGGTGAGGTGTGACACTCCAGCCTGCCCTCAGCAAGAGTCCTGTTAGGTCAGTTTTGCCAGAACTGCCCTTACCCATGACATATCCTCTTATTAATTTTCCATCCACCAACCCTCACCCTGCCCCGGGGCTATAAATCCCCACTTGCCCCTGCTGTATTTGGAACTGAGCCTGAGTCCATACCGAGGTCTCTTTTCCACTATTGCAATATCAGTTTTTTATCACTTTACTGTCCAGCTCTGGTTTTCTCTGACAGTGGTTCCCCCACATGTCCACATCCTAGTCGCTGGAACCTGTGAATGTTACCATACATGGCAAAAGGGATTTTGCAGATGTGGTTAAGTTAAGGACGTGAAGATGGGGAGATGATTGCAGTGGGCCTAGTGTAATCACAGGTCCTTAAAAGATGGACGTGAGGCAGAAGGATCAGAGGAGGAGGGTTGATGAGGGAAAGAGAGGTTGCAGTGACGTGAACGTTGACTTTAAAGATGGAAGAGGGCCATGAGCCAGAGCCAAGAAATGCAGAGAATTTCCAGAAGCTGGAAAAGACAAGGGATGGATTCTCCTCTCGTGACTTCAGAAGGAGCAAGGCCCTGCTGACACTTTGATTTTAGCCCAGTGAGACCCATTTTGGACTTCTGACCTCCAGAATTATGAGATCAACAAATTTGTATTGTTTTAAGCCACTAAGTTTGTGGTGACTTGTTACAGCAGCATAGGAAACTAATACAGGGATCCAGCAAAGTGATGTTCTCAGTGGTAGTCAAAGCCTGAAAAGCGACATGAATGAGTCAGATATTTGGAGTAGAAATGGAGGCACATGACTTCCTTTCTGCCTTCATATCCAGACACGTATTTTCTTTAGTCACTGGGCCAGGCCCTTGCTTGGGCCTCAGAGATGGTGGTGATAGTGATGATGGGGGTGGTGGTAGTGATGGTGATGATGGTGATGGTGATGGTGGTGGTGGTAGTGATGGTGTTGGTGATGGTGGTAGTGACGGTGGTGATGGCGATAGTGATGGGTGTTGGGGGGTTGGATGGGGGGTCAGAGGAATTACACTAAACTTCCCAGGGCCTCTACCTCTCATCCCTCCCATGCTCACCCCCACTCCCTCCCTGGTGCCTACAACACCCTCCTTTGTTTTTAGTCTTCCCACATCAGACAGTCCTCTGAGGGCTGGTTCAGCATTTTCCTCCTCCACAGAGCTGTGCGGTTTAGTGGAAAACAAAACACAAGGTCTGGAAGCAGACACATCTGTGCTTAATTTTCAAATTGCAAAGAGACTACAATGGAGGCCACCACCACACTTTTATCCTGGGCCACCTTTCCAGCCTTCAGAGGGAACTGTTGGCCTGAGGGCCTTAAGGGCTCCAGGGAATTAAGATTTTGGGAGCAGAACTGGGCAGGGGAAGGGGAATAGGCTGGTGTGTTTGGGGAAGGCTTCATGAATATAACTCATTCCGGCTCCAGCCCCCAGTGCAGACTTGGCCCACATGCTTGCTCATGAGTGTGTGTTGGACTGAGATCTATTGTTCTGGCTTTGGCGCCATCCCAGCTCTTAGCTCTGAGCCCTCAGTTTAGACTCCACAGACCCTCACTTCCACCATTCTCAGGCTAAGCCTTCAGCCCCCTTATTCTCTGTCCTTTTATTGTTACTCCTGAATTGTTCCCAGCCCCAGAGCATTCCAGCTGTCCGTTTCCTGCACTCTGCACCCAATGAAAAATATCACCCAACCATGGCAGGGCCAGCCAGGACTAGGGTGAGGCGAGTGAGGTGCCAAGGACATGCAGTTTAAGGAGACACTCACTCTTAGGGGGGTGCAAATGCAGGGTTGGTCCTGAGAGTGACACCTTCTTAAATTTTGCCCCTTGGGCCCCTCACTCACCTCACCCTTGTCTACCTGCTGTAAAGCTTAGTACTGCTACAAATGATTCCCATTCTCTCAGTTCAGTTGGGTCCCCAGTCTTGCCTGGTCCGCCTTCCATATGTCACTAACCAGTGTCCTTTGCCATTTTCTACAATGGCTTTTAAAAACACTCCCAGATCCGTAAGCCCCTAACTTCTTGGGAATGACCTTGCCTCCTACTTTATGGAGAAGATGGAAGGTGTCAGGAATGAACTCGCTCATTCCCTCCCCGCCCAACTTCACCTACAAACAAATCCTGCCGTGGTTCTTAGCATCTCCCATCTCATCTCTTCCTGGCTGAGAGGCCAGGACTTCCACCTGTGTTGGGATCCCTTCCTGCCACCTCCTCAGAGCCTGGTCCTTCAGGTAGCCCTGCTTTCTCCTGTTTTGTCAACTTCCCACTCTACTTGCCCTTCCCTTCTTCATTTAAACAGTCTCAAATATCTCCCATATTACAAATAAAATCTCCCCTCACTTCCAGGTCTCCCTCTAGCTACTGCCTCTTTCTCTTTCCTCCCTGTTCATGGCTTCCCTGTTCACTTCCCCCTGCCATGCCTCCCAGCCACTCCTCAGCTCAGTGAGGTCTAGCTTTTGCTCCCTCGCTGCCTGAGGGCATCCTCATCAAAGTCATTTGTTGCTGACCCTAATAAGACTTTCCAGTCTAAGCCCTCTCAGTGGGATTTGATCCTGAGGGCCATTTATCCTTCTAGAAATTTCCCTCTCTCTTGGAATATGCTCACCACTTACTACTAGCTTCCTCCTACTTCTTTGATGGTTCTTTTCATCTCCTGTGCAGCGACTCCTTCTCTGTTGCTTCTCGCATGTTGGTGGTGTTGGTGTTGCTAGGTTCTTAATCCTCAGCCCTCTCTTCTTCTCACTGTGTACCCTCTCCCTTGGTGACCTCCTCTTTCCCTATGACTACAACCAGCACCAAATACTAGTAACTCCTGATGGCAGATGCTGTTGGTTGCCCACTGACATCCGTTGCCTCCCTCTTCTTTCTTCTTTGCTTCTCTTCCATGGAGAGCATGGAAATAGCAGACATTTGCTTCTCCAGCCTCCCTTGTAGCCAGGGTGCCATGTGATCCAGTTCAAAGCAGTGATAAGTAAAGGGAGGTCTAAGGGGACTCCTTGGAGAGATTTTCCTCCCTGGTAAAGAAGAAATGTTCATGAGATCTTCTTCTCCTGGCCCCACCCCTCTGATCTGGTTGTGTAAGGATGTGATGTCATTTGCACTACTAGCCATCTTGTGGCCATGGGGTAACTAGCTTGGGATTAAAAGCCAACACAATGAGGATGGCAGATGGGAAAGTTTGGCCAACTGTGAAGTTAGAGGGAAGAGTTCACACAAGAACACCCTCACTTCTCACAGTTATTGCACATTTGAGGGGTCCTGAAAACAACCCTCAGGTTTGATAATTCAGTAGAACTCACTAAAAGCTGTTGTACTCACAGTTATGGTTTATTACAGTGAAAGGATATGGATTAACACCAGCCAAGGAAAGAGATGCATGGGGCAGAGTCCAGGAGGGTTCCACAGGCAGATCTTCCAGTGTCCTTTCCGCATGGAATCAGGACAGTGTTACTCTCCCAGCATCCATATGTGACAATATGCATGGAGTATTGCCAACAAGGGAAGCTCATCTGAGTCTCAGTGTCCAGAGTTTTTATTGAGACTCCATCACATAGGCATAATTGATTGCTCACGTGGCTGATCTCAGTCTCCAGTCTCCAGCTCTCTGGAGGTCAGCTGATACCATGTGGCCCAAAGCCCCCGCCCGAAATCCCATTGTAACTATCTGCATGGCCTGGGGCTCCCAGGAAAATGAAGACACTCCTATCAGGCAGGACATTCCAAAGGTTCAGAGATTACCTCCCAGGCAAGACTTTGTGGACAAGATTAAATTCTTTACTACACAGTGGATGGAGTTGAAGGAGAGAAAGAAGCTGAGCCCTTGATGATATTGCCCAGCTGCTAAACTAGCCCTGGGGTCATCTACCTTCAGACTTTTTGTTAGGTGAAGTGACTGTAAATGTCTTTCTTGTTAAATCCATGGGTTTTGGTTTTTTTTTGTATTTGTGGCACAAGTATCCTAAATGATGCATTCCCAAATTGATAACTCCAGCTTTATCTCTGGAGCTCTGGATGACATCTACTTACTAAATGGGTTCTTCAAACTCAACATAACCCATATTAATCTCCCTCCCTCTCCTCCTAAACCTGCGTTTTCACCTGTGTTCATCTCTCAGCGAAGGGTACCACCTTCCATTTAGTTCCTTAATCCAGACACGTGGGAGTCAGCCTTGACCCTTGCCTCTCTCTCAGAGGTCACTAATCTCCAAGTTTAATTGAGTCAGTCTTCTAAGCCAGTGGTTCTCAAACTTTAGCATGCCTTAGCATCACCTGGAGGGCTTGTTAAAACCCTGATGGCAGACCTGCAATGCAGAGTTTTTGATTCAGTGGGTCTGGAGGGGGTTCTGAGAATTTGCATTTCCAACAGGGTCCTAGGGTTGCTGCTGCTCTGGGGACCACTTTGAGAGCCACTTGATGGAATCATCTGTCTCCACATTTCCACTGTTGCTGCTTCAGTTCAGGCCCTCTTTTCCCTCCTGGACTCCCTGCCTTTGCCATGATCGCTCCCTCCCTGAGGCTCCACCCACCCTCCAGAGTGATCCATCTAAGACACAAGCCTGACCATGCCACTTCTTTTCTTAAAACCTTCCATGGCTCCCCACTGTCCCCAGGATGCAGTCCAAACTCTGTCTCATGATGGGAAAGTCTATCATGAACTGGCCCTGGTTCCCTTCTCCTAACTTGGCACCATCTTTCCCTAGTTACTCCCTAGGCTGTAATCCCACTGAGTGACTTGCTGGCCTTGTAGAGTGTTGCCCTCATAAAGCTCTTCCTTCTTGCCACGTGATTCTTCCTCTTGCTGTTCCTCTCTCCTCTTTAAGGGGTGGCAGAGCTTTCCTTCATCCTCAGCACTCAGTCCTGGTGCCACATCCTCAGGACAGGTTAGATGCTCTTTCTAGGACCCTGTGGTTTTCTCTGTCAAGTACTCCCCGTGTCCTTGCCTGAAGACCCCCTGAGGTTGTTGATTCATCTCTACATGCCCAGTACATTCTGGGTACCTCGAAGGGATTTTTTTATTTTATTGAGGTCATAATGTTTTATAAGATTGTGAGATTTCAGGTGTGCATTATTATTTTCCAGTATTCTGTATAGACTGCATCGTGCTTACCACTGATAGTCTAACTTTTATCTGTCACCATATGTATGTGCCCCTTTACCCTTTTCGCCCACCCGCTCTGGTAACCACTAATCTGTTCTCTTTGTCCCTGTGTTTGTTTATCTTCCTCCAAGGGTTTTAATGAATGGATGTTGGATCCTTTCCTTGGGCCACCAAAACTGCCCCACATTTGTCCCAGCCCTGCTCTGCTGGGGCCATGCCAGGACCCCAGGCTGTCAGAGCTGCCCAAGGCCAGTGTTGGGGTGAGGGAGAAAGGCTCCTCCCCCTTAGAGCCCTCATAGAGGGAAGGCCTGGGCCCTTATGTGATGCTGAGCAAATGCAGTGTTACCCTGTAGCCTTTCCTCTCTTGGACACTGGTGTGAGCCTGGGGGCCAAGTGAGGGACAGGCTTAACCGGCAGACGCTACAGTGTTTGGGATCCATGCACCCTCTGCCATTTAAGGCATTGCTGCTGGGACAAATGAGCATCCCTGGCTTCATTCCCCTTAGGATGACTTGTCTCCTGGGAGGGCTCTTTTGGTCCAACCTCTTAGTCTGCTCGTGTGAGTTCGTAGGACACGTGGCTTCAAGGCAAGGCTCATTAGGATTTTCCCCCAAAATAGACTCGGGGAGAGAATCCACATCCTGAGAGGACTGGGGGGTGATGGTGGCAGTGTAATCTGGAGTGGTCCACCACAGCGTGGCATTTACTGAGTGTTTGGTGTTTTATCCTGTTAAAAACGAGACAACAGGCCCCAAATGGAGACACTAAGCCTGATGTCACCAAACCGAGTCTTAGCTTAGTTACAGTTTTGGCTCTCCCAGAAATGGAATCTTAAACCAGTCAATCAGGACTCGCCTGATCAGCACTAGGTGGGTCATCTGCCTGATAGACCCTGCCTTCCCCTATAAGGAAAGTGACCTTGCAGTAACCGACCCTCCTTTATGCCTAGTACAACTTCCTTCTCCCTGCTCCCTTCCGCCTGTAACATCTCTCACTCGCACAGCTTGTACGCCCTCCTTTCTATCTGCTTGATTGGACGCGGCCTGATTTATGCAGTTGAATAAAGCCAATAGGATCTTGAAAATTTACTCAGCTGAATTTTGTTTTTTTAACAATACTAAAAATCCTCAAACATTTTATATTTCACTCTATAATATATCCACACTTGCTTTATAAGAAAATATTATTTAAACCCTACTCTGCAAGTATGGCCTATGGCCCAGGAGCTTGGGGATACATGGGAGCTTGTTGGAAATGCAGAACCTTGGGCCCTACCCATCTACTGAATCAGGAATGCACAGGCCTAGTTCCTGGGTCAAGGTGGCTTCTTTCCCCTTGAGATGAATTGTCTCCTGGGAGGGCTGCCGTGGCCCATCCTTTCCGTCTATGAGATGTCCCTGGATGTTAAAGTTTGAGAAGTACTTTGAATTGGATTATCACTGAGTATGATGTGGGGAGAGGTGCCCTCTTTACCCTGTGGGTACCAGCCCCCTTGGGGCTCACTTACCCCAGTTTGAGACTCCCTGGCCCAAGTGAAGGTTGCCACTTCATCACATGCTGGAAGGTGGGACACCCTCTCTTGGTCCGCCTCCCAGGTGGGTGGAATAGGATTGGGTACCTGAAACTCTAGTAATTGCTAACATTCACTAAGGCATAGAGTGTACCAGGCACTCGGTGCTTTTAGCTCCTTTAATCCTCCCGTGAGATCCGTATTACAAAAGAGGAAACTGATATTTGCAGAGATAAAGAACTTGGCCATGGCACAGAGCTTGGAAATGGCAGAGCCACACATGGCTGTCAGGCAGAGAGCACCAGGGAGGCCTGTCAGTGGGCAGTCATCTTAGTCTCCAAGCTCTGACATACCCACCTTCGTCACAGCTAATTCCCCCTGTGTTTGGAAAGAGAGGAGAGGAGAGGAGTGGGTGGTCCTACACAGAGGAGGAACCTGCATGGAAGGGCACTTAGAGATGGTTCAGGCCAGTGACTCTCAGAGCCTTGTACCAGGACCAGCGATGTCACCACCGCCTGGAAACTTGTCAGAAATGCAAATCCTGGCATCTCTTCTCCTGGCAGCCCAGCTCTCTGGGGGTGGATCTGCTTTTTAACAAGTTGTCCAAGGGATTCTGATGCCTGCTGGAGTTTGAGACCCAATGATCTAGCCCAACACCTTCATTTTATACCTGGGGAAATTGAAACCAGGAGCAGGGAGGGGGCTCGATCACAGATGGTTGAAGGAAGACTCTAGCTCATCAGTGCTCTGTTCCCACACTGCACTGCTTCTCCAAAACACTCTGATATTTGAGCTCACCATGCATATATCGGTGTGAATGGGTCAGATACAATGGGAACTTCACCCCCTAAATGAAGCCACACTGTGAGGCCTGACTCTGGAGGGGTTAGCAAATGACTCTTTCCCAGCTGTGCCTCGTGACTAGCTCCTTCTCTGCTTTCAAGAGGCAGTATGCTCCTTGTGGGTGTGTTGTCTACCATGTGGCTCACCTAAGCAGATCTTGCTCTGGGGGGTGGGAACGCACAAAACCAGACATGCAGATTTGGGTTCTCATCTTGACTTCCTCATTCAGGAGCTTTGGGACTTTGAGCAAGTTACCTTAACCTCTGTGGGCCTCCACTTCTTTAGTTAGATGGAGATGTTCTCTACCTACGTAGAATTGAACCAGCCAACTCCGACCATCCTGGAACCGGCCCATCCACAAATGCCCTTCCCTCCCTCCTAGGACGGAGACCCTCCAGACCTATTGTGGAGGAGAGAGGTGTAGTGTCTGAATTCCCGGGCTTGGGAGGGGGGTCGGATGCAAAGTAAATACAGTGTCAAATGTCATTGCTACAGGTAATTAAGCAGAATGACTGCAAACTGTTAATAAAAGAGAATGCAAGGTTTGCTCAGGATGAGCCACAGAAAGGACCACCCACCCACAGTTACTTGAGCATCAATCCCGCAGTTCAGCCATTTTCTCCAAGGGGAAACAATTGCTCTGTATTATTGTTCCCAAGTGCTGATCTGAACAAGCACACTGAAACCTTGAGCACAGGCAGCGTCCTTGTGGCTGCTCTGGCCATTTAAGCAGCTATATTTTCAGAGCACCCGAGAGGCTCCATGGACTTTGCTGACTTGAGGAAATATGTTACCTTATTGCTGCAGATCCCGTCTCGGGAGTGTGTTGACTATTGCCGCCATTTTATGGATGGGGAAAATGGAAGATTATAAAGCGTAAGCTGTTTGCTCCTGGGCACACAGTGAAAACAGGACTGAGTTTTGCTGGAACTTAGAGTTTTTCAAACTAGAGATGGTGGTCCAGTTGCCCACTCCACCTCATAGCACAGCCCAGGGACAGGAGTCTCTGGCGTGACACCAGCATTCCCTCTAAGGCGCTCCTTGGCCTGACCCGGGAAGAGCCTGTGGGATCTTTATCTTGAACTTTCCTCCTTCCCTGCATCCTCATGGCCCACCCACATGGATTCCTTGGCACCAGCCTCTGCTCAGGCCTGCCACTTCTGATACCTGATTTGTTACTCCCTGGAGGTAGCATGACTTAGCAGAAAGAGCATGGACTTCAGAGTGAGGCAGACTAGGTTTGAATCCTGGCTCCACCACTTACTAGCTGTGTGACTCTGGGAAAGTCACTTAACCTCTCTGAGCTTCTAGTCTGCATCTGTAAAATTGGGGACAAGAGTACTAGGGATTGTTGTGTGGACTAAAAGGACCAGGGGTGCAAACCAACGGGTACCTAGTAGGATGTTGTTGTGGTGATGGCAGTGGCAGCTCCGGGCCCTTGGTCTCAGCCTGCCCCGCTGGTGGGGCCTGATGTGGGTGGGCGGGCGTCCAGGGGAGCACCATCACCTGACAGACCTCAGGACCTCCCTCCTCGTGTCTGGCTCCTGCGGGCCTCCTGCCTCCATGCCCTACCCCTCCATCCTCTCCCCCGGGCAAGCTCCTGCTCTGTAGGCCCTCCTGGTGCTCCCGCCACATCCCCAAACCCAATGGCTTTCCCTCATGTTCCTGTGGAGGCAGAACCTGTCTGGGGTCCTCCACAGAGGGAGATACTTTGGGGGAGATGAAGCCTGCAGGAGGGGGAGGGGACAGATACTACGCGCGGAGAAGGAGGGGCGGCAGCTGGGGGATCCGGTACCCGCAAGGCACCCTCTCGGATGCTAGAGAAGGCTTTCTCGCCGAGGGCGCGTCGCACCCCCCAATCGTCCCCCGTCGGGACTGCGAAGGCATTCCTAGATGCCGGGGCTACGGGGGTGTCTGCAGTATGGGTAAGCATAGGGCAAATCTGAGCGTTAGCGGTCAGGGCCACGCGGCCACGCTCCCACGGGCTCGTCCTCTCTTTTGCCATCATGGGGCTCGTCTAAGCTCTACAGGGCACCCACGAGGCTCAGAAGTCAGTGCTTCTGTCCGGTTAAGCGAACGAAGAAACCAAGACACAACAGAGGTGCCAGCTAAACGGTGCCCCTCGAAAGACAGCCAGCGCCATGCTGCTGGCTCGGCCCATCACGATCGTTCAACACACCTGTGTGCCAACCCCAGCGAGGGGGACACACGGCGTGCACCCAGCCAGTCAGTCACTCCCCACCTGGCATGCCAGTGGGACGACGAGGCACCTGCCCCTGCGAGGGGGACAGGCACGCCTCCCTTACCGACTGGACCTCCTGGTTCCTCAGACACACCATCACAGCCGGCCCAGCAGAGCAGGAGCACACACTCACACACCCATACACGTTCAGTCACACTCACACCCAGACACACACTCATACCCTCACATAAAATCACACACACGAAGAGACAGAGGAGAGCTCACTTTTATCAAAAGTGTATTTTGCAATCAGAAAATCGAGAAAGAGGCTATTTTAATTCTAGCATTTAATGTAAGTTTAGTGTCATTTTGAAAAATAGCATTTGTTGTGAATTTTATAGGATGGGCTGGGAGGTCGACAGGGCATCAAGATCTTCGATGTTTAGAGCCTCTAAAGATCTAATAGCGCCCTGGGGATTAGAGGGCCGGTCGAGCCTGAGCTGCATCTCCCAGCCTCTTCTGCATGTTTCTGCCCAGCAGGGGGACTGCGAACAGACTGGTCAGGACCCACATCAGCTGGTGGACAGATGGGGACCAATCAGAGACTGTTGCTGGGGAAACACAGCTCCATGAAAATTCCTCTGGACTGGGGAGGGGGTATCAGCCAGCCTGTCTTCTCTCTCCTCGCCTCTCAGTGGCTGGAGTCCTGTTTCTCTCTCTCTCTCTCTGTGTCATTCATTAAAAGATGTTACCCCATGGATGTCTGTTGTGAAATTGCGTCGGCAGTCATAGGCAGTGGGTCTGTAGTGGGCACAGGATTAAGCCAGCAAGGCTGACATACAAGATGTTTATGGGCCACATATGCCTCTGGGGGTGAATTCAACATGACCCCATACTAACCAGGGGGCCTGGTTCAGTCCAGCATTTTCCAGGACCTTTGCTGGGAGAATGAAGCCTCAGGCTCAGTGCCAGCCGACTGTGGGCAAGATTTGGAGCAGCCCATTAGCCACGAGCAGCAGATCCGAGCTCTGCACCTGCTCTGATGATGGACCCCACTGGGCTTTGGCAGCCGTCTTTCCCGAATTTACCCATGGCTCCGCTTTCATGGCCCAAGCTTGCAACATCTTCCCACAATAAATCCATGATGGAAGTTAATTGCCTGCATCACTTTGCAATTGAACAGGTCCATAAAATGTTTATTAGGTGCAATCTCAGGGACTGAACGGGTGGCCAGTCGCTTGGCTTTGGGCTACGGCTGACATTTGGGGGGTCCCTGGGTGGGGAGGTGTCTTAAAAATTGCTGATGTTGAGCATTCAGATGGATTTTTTCAGAGCTGTTCCAAAGCCTTTAGGAGATAGACTTGGTCATCTACTTGGGAATTCTTGCTGGTGGTTCTTGAAGCTGCTAAACTTGCTCAGTTTCTTCTACGAACATTCAGAGCATTTCAGTTTCTGAGAGATATTTGGAAGTGAGTAGAAACCACTTGATATGTAGTTGCGCCGGTCAGGATAATATAATTATTGCTAACTGCTGCAACAAAGAGCTTGGCTCTCAGTGGCTTGGACAACAAAGGTTTATTCTTCATTCCTGTTACATCTCCAGTGAGAGCTCACAGGAGCCTTTGCCCCATACAGTCACTCAGGGCCCCGGCTGAGGACACGTCATCTCTGAGGTCTTTGTGGAAGGAGAAGAGAAGGATGGATGAGCTGCCTTTCCTGGAAGGGACATGTGTCATTTTTGCTCACAGTCCATTGGCAAAAACTATTTACATGGTTCCAACCTATTTGTAAGTGAGGCTGGAAAACACAGGGGCACACGTGGCATATATGGTCAGCACTGACTTCTCTGTCACGGCAGTTCTCCTCGTGGTAGTGGTGGGCACCATCTCTCTCACTACCTCGCTGTGGGGTGATGTCCACCGTCTGGCCTCCAGGGGTCAGCCCACCTGGGCAAGGTAATGAGATGCATAAGTAAAAGAGCAGACCCAGGGGCATCTGTTCGCTGGGGAATGACTTTCCTCCTACTGATTACATAAAATCCATCCTCCCCAAAGGAGCAGTCGCTCCACAGTGCTGTCCCAAGATGGGACATCAGAAATCACCTGGGAGACTTAAAACAGTTGGCTGTAGGTCCAGAGCCTGGAGATTCTGAGTGGGCAGGTCTGCAGTGGGGCCGGCTTTGGGACACACTCTTGGGCTGGCAATGCAGACAATGGAAGGTCCGTGGGTGAATCATTCTGCGGGGCTAACTTGCAAGATTCCTGAGGAGTGACAGTGCAGCCTGTGCATGTCCCTGCAGACCATGGGCAGAGGCTTCAACAAGCACTTTACAGTTTACAACGCACTTCTGATTACATTCATTTAACTTTTCCCAGGTAGCTACGATTTTCCAGAGTCTCACTTGCTCTCTGGCAATATCCAAATACCAGTTATTATTATTATGGCAAGTGTGTTATCCACATTTTATGAATGAGGTGAGGTTAAGTGACTGGCCTAAAGTTGCAAAGCCAAGTGACCACACTGGGTCTAAAACTTGTTTTCCCCAACTCCATATCAATCAGTCTCTCTGTCATGTCAAGCCACCTCTGATCAGGTTTTCTGCTTCCGGAAGATACTGTGCCCGACAATTCCTGGAGAAACGCTTTCGCTCCACCTTTCCCTGACACATTCTGTTCCAGTTCCTCTGGGTGCAAATTGGACAGGCTGATGACAAAGCTGACATCTGGTCTTTTCTCACAAATCGTGGTTGGAATAAATGATGAGTCCCCCTTTTAGTCAATCAAAGCAAATTTAAGTGCAGAATCATCGAAGACTCCAGATTGTTCAGCAGACACATTGTATGAGAATCGTGGTCAGAGCAGACACCATAGACAGGCTAGATCTGTACATTTATAGTGACAAGCTTTAGGCAGATAGTGATAAAGTGCTTCATACTAAAAGACCAGAATGTAAGTCTTGTACTAAAAAAGTCAGTATAACACAACAACATGAATAAATCTGAAAAACAGTATTCTGTTTGAAAGAAGCTTTACACAGGGGTATATAATGTATGATTTCATTTATATTAAGTTCTAGAACAGATAAAACCAGTTGATAGTGATGGGACTCAGATCAGTGGTTGCTTCTGGAGTAAACACATTCAGGCAACTTTCTAGGGTGATGGAATGTTCTGGGTCTTGTTAGAGGTGCCGGTTACCTGGCAACATGTACAGTCATGTGCTGCCTAACGACGTTTCTGTCAACAATGGACTGTGTATATGACGGTGGTCCCATAAGATTAGTACCATAGAGCTTCGGTGTGTAGTGGGCTATACCATCTAGGTGTGTGTAAGTACACCCTATGATATTCCCACAATGACAAAATTGCCTGATGATGCATTTCTCAGAACAAATCCCCGTTGTTAAGCGATACATGACTATATTTGTCAAAAACGCTTGGCTTGTAAACTTAAGATCTGTGTATTTAGCTGTAAGTAAATAGGTCTAAAGAGAAAAGTCAGTACACTAAGACAATTTTCTGGCATATGGAAGGAAGTGAAGTAACTTGAATGATAATTGTTATTTCTAAGTTGTGTAAAGTCATGATATAGTCAGAGGCCCTAAAGGACATGATGAGGGTGGATAGACGCTCCAGAAACACCAGTATTCAAAGACTGGGTGGAATAAGAGACAGGCGAGGAAGACTGGGAAAATAGTCAGATTGGTAGAAGTAAAGGCAAGTTCAGAGAGGCTGAGTGTAACCCTAAGATTAAGCCTACACGTAACGCTAAACCTATCCCTAGTCCTAACTCTAACCCTAACCCCAACCCCAACCCTAAGACGAACCCTAATTGTAACCCTAAACCTAGCCCAAATCCTAGCCGTAGCCCTAACCTAACTCTAACTTACTCTTAGCCTAGGTCTCTCCTTAATCCTAACCATAAACCTAACTTCAACCCTAAAAGTAACCCTAATCCTGCCCTAAACCTAACTCTAGCTCTAAACCTGAGGCTAACTCTAAGTGAGGATTGACAAATGAGCCTGGTGAAGCTGACATTAAATGTCCCTATTTTATTCTGTTGCCCCTAAGCCAAATGAGCCCAGAGGAGTTGGAAACAATGGAGCAGAGAAGGGAGCTCAGCATCCTGCTGCAGAGGTGACTTTCAGTATAAATCATCCATGAGAAAGCCAACATGCTTTCTAAAAAGGAGTCTAAATGGAATCTTTCCCGAGATAAGGGTATACAGTGTTGTTACCAGCACACACTCTCCAACGGACACCAGGATCATGAGTGTCAGGGCTGGAAGAGAATTTCGGGCCATCCCTAGCAACCCCTCATTTGACAGATGGGAAACTGAGGACCAGCGAGGGGGTCTCAGTGTTGCCTGAGATCACTGGGGGGACTAGAGTCCCACTCTCTGTTCCCCTCAACAATGCCAGCTACCACCATTCGTCAAGTGAGACGATAATGTCAAATGTCAGATCCAGCCAGATCTAGGGTCTCTTATGAACTTCCCCATTGCACAACTCCAGGGGGCGCTATTCATTTTGCATTACATGTGAACAGCCTCTTCTCCACGGGATGACATTTACATTGAAACACTGTGTGAGTGGTCTCCCCTGGAGTTGGGCAATGGCAAAGCCTTTCTTATAAAAGAAAACTGGGATTTATTCTAAAATTATGGAAGTATCTCCTAGAACCCAAGAAAGGCAGGAAAGTGACTGGGCATCAGGAAGGGATGGGACCAGTCCCTGGGCAGTACTGGTCCCAGCCCCTTCTCTACATGTCTGTCTTGTTCTTGTCTCTCTCTGCAGGCTGGTTTTCTTGGTGTGCTCCATTTGTACCTCCCAAGCCGCCCATTACCTGCCTGCCATGGCACATTATCTCGCTGTCTTTCAGTTCTAATTTCAAATGCCTGGTAGAAAGATTCTAAATGGTCCAGCTTGGATCAGGTGATTACCCTTAGTTAATCCGCCAGGGTCAGTGAGGGCAGGATTAGGCAGTGGTAACCACGATGAGTGGTGGTGGTGGGAGAGGGGACAATGACAGGGAGGGATGGGCAGATGTTCCACCTGACTTTCTGTGGCTCTGAGGAGAAGGCTGGGGTATGCCCAGGTCTCTGGGTTTAGGAATGGATATCCCACCAGTGTCTTTAAAATAGATTTTTATTATAAACTATTTTAGACACATATAAAGTATATAAAATAACAGATAACAACCATGGTACCCAGCGTTCAGCTCAAGAAACAAAGCTTTATCAAGTGTTGAAGCCCTTGCCTGCCTCTCCTGGATGGCATCTTCCTTCCTGCTCATTGGCCCCCAGTTTTTTTGGTTGAATCCAAACCCTGCAACTTGGGGTCTGGGAAAAGAGGTGGTGGTGATGGGAGGGGCTGGACTGGGGTATTTGGCAAGGGTGGGAGGGAGAGGAAACCTGATTTTGGGGAAAGGAATGGTTGGAGGAGGTCTGAGAGAGAGATTAGTTTGGAAGGATGTGCCCAGAGAGAGACTTGGGGAACAGACACTGGGGGACAGACAGGGAGGGGAAGACGTTGGGTATGGCCACAAGGCACTACAGAGTCTGAAAGAGGTGATGGGCCCTGACTGTCTGGTCTCCGGGGTGGGGGCTTCCCTACTCTCCCCCTCCAGACCTGTGCCCTGACAGCTATGGGATGATGGCTGGTGGATCCTTGGCACGGCAGACACACCAGCCCACAGCGAACCCATGACTCCTGCAGCTCTGCTCCCAATGTCTCCATCCTCCTCCCCCAGGAGCTGGGCAGAGCTGCATAGAAACTTCAAGGCCCTGTAGCAGACTGTCTTCTCCAAACACGGCCTCTATGAGATTTCCAGCCCCACATGCTCTTCCAGAAACTTGCCACTTCTCCATCAAGAAGTGAAGTCAGGGCCGGCCCTGTGGCTTAGCGGTTAGGTGTGCACACTCCGCTGCTGGTGGCCCGGGTTCGGATCCTGGGTGTGCACCGACACACCGCTTCTCCGGCCATGCTGAGGCCGCATCCCACATACTGCAACTAGAAGGATGTGCAGCTATGACATACAACTATCTACTGGGGCTTTGGGGGAAAAATAAATAAATAAAAAAAAAGAAAAAAAGAAAAAAAAAGAAGTGAAGTCAATTAGAAAAGGTTATTCAGCTTCCACTTGGCTCTTTCTTGGGACACCCACCCTTACAACCAGCGTCCATGCTGTGAGGAAGCCAGGCAGCCACCTGGAGAGGCCATGTGCAAGCAGATGGCTAGCCTCAACCACCACACACATGCCAGGAAGTGAGGCTCAGAGGCTTCCTGCCCCAGCCTTCGAGCTGCCCTGGGGGACACCCAGTGGAACACAGATGAGCTACCCTGATCAAGCCCTGCACAAATTCTGCAATTCATGAGAAAAGAAGTTGTTTTAGGCCACTACCTTTGGGGTGGTTTGTTACGCAGCAGTAGCTAGCTGGAACAGGCCCTTTAGTTTAAGTCACCAACAGAACCTGCTCCGAGGAGCCAGCTTCTCTTTGCTCCCCTTTCCAGGGTCTCTCTCTGTTCTTACAGGGAAAAGAATTTCCATCCTGTTGAATCATTTCAAACCCCAGGAGAGAGCTCAGAAGGGGTTTCCCTGGTCAAGTTCTATGGCATCTTCTGTTACTCTTCCAATCAAAGGCTCTACCCTAATGTAGACCTGGTGGATGGGCTTCAGCTCCATGTGCTGTTTAGTCCCCAGGTGTCCCTCACGCCCAAGATAGGGGCAAGGACACCGTGTCTGCCACCACCCTCTACACCAAATCTTCTGAGCAGTCTTCCTGATTTCACAGTTCTCCGCCTTTGCTCTGCACACCATCAAAATGCCCCAGAAGTTCTAACGCTTTGGAAATACATACCTGAATGAATAAAGTCAGTAAACATTATAAGTCAAATACGCGTGTCACAGAAAACAGAGACTCACACATCTGTGACTCCCAGAGGTGCACCCCTGGATGTGAGCACATGGGTGTATTTTTGAATAGTAAAGGTAAGCATACGGCTCTGGCATAAAAGAGCCAGCAATTGAGGAGCAAGGCTCGGCTGCCACCAGGTTTGAGAGGGACACTGGTGGCCTATCTTCCAGGGGGGCCTCTTGCTTACTTTGCCTTGTGATGTGATGTGGCTTGAAGTGTGAAATTCTTTAGCTATAAAATGTTATTTCAGCATAAAAATGAAGAACAAGGTCAGGGAAAGAAAACCTACCACAAATCTAGCTGATAAAACATTATTTTAGCATAAAAATGAATAACAAAGCCAGGGAAAGAAAACCTACTGCAAATCTATATGCAAAGAGGAATTTTGTTTTTTAGAAAAAGGTGACCATCCCCAGGCGAATGTTTCCTTACACTGTATTAAGGAGGTGGCTGCCGCTCACGGTGGTGGGCTGGAAAATGTCCCCTGATTGGCCAGTCGAAGTGCTAGGAGGCTTGCCAAGAAATACGTGAAAACCTGAAGAAGAATAAGCAATTATGGATCACAATGGACCCTTGGCACGGATGGGAGGGGGCCAGCGCATCTTCACCTTCCACAGAGGATGAATGACAAGAGAGACAAGGCTGACATGCTTGCTGTTTTTCCCTGAAATTTTATAGTTTTCCCTTGTAGTTTTGTTCTTTTCCATAAAAGTGGTTCATTAAATCTAAACCCAACTGTGAGCATTTCTAGTTTCTTTGCAGGATTTCTTTTTACAAGTCGGAAAGCGTTCTTTGTCGGGACTCCCCAGGTCTGTAGTTTTCATCTGTCACATATCAAAGACCTGGAGGTCTCCAGAGGACAGGCAGAGCTTGTTTCTAGAACACTTTCCCGGAGTGATGAGCCGGGACCAGAGGCCTGGGTTGGGTTAGGCTGTGGTGGAGTGGGCCTCCAGGAGAGGGACGAGGGGTTCCCGGAAGAGCCAGGACTTATCCTTGACCCTGGGTTGGAGTAGGAGCGGATGGAGATGGGAACAAGGCTCCCCCGTTCGATACAGTTCAGTTCAATTCAATTTAACCAAGATTTGTTGAGCACCCACTGTGTGCCAGCCCCATGCTGGGCTCTGCCATCCGTGGCAAACTGTCCACCCACAGGAACTCACACTGGCCAGCTCCTGCCTTTACCCTACAGGCCCTTCTCTGCTCCTGATGGCCTGGATTTGACCCCCACCAAGGTCTGTGCCCCATGAAGGGGAGGAAGACTAGCTACCCACTCCTTTCTGGCTGGGCTACAAATTAAATTGACATGAGACCGAATAGCAGGAGAAAATCAAACAAAGCTTTATAAAGCATATATACGTGGGAGAGGACAGGGAAACTGAGTTTCTCGACAAAATGGCAGAGGTTCTTTTCTTAAATAGATTCAGGTAAAGACAAAGGAGGATGTTGGAGGTAGGAGGAGTCAGCTATGAGAGAGTACCAGAAACGCACAGTAAACAAGAATAAGGTTATTATGCAGATTTAAGGCCTCACCTTCCACACTGATAAGTTTCTAGAGATGCAGTCATCCCACTTCTTCCCAGTACAGAGGGGGAGATACCTTTACAAATGAAGATTTCCCTTACAAATGTAAATATTTGGTAAACAGAACTTTGATAAAAATAGTCTTAGCAAGGACCCTCCCAGTCTATCCATACTCAGAGTTATCTATGGTGATGGCCTGTCCTGGGGACAGGCCTGTTATCTTAAATTCTTTTAGGCACTTAGTTGGGGGGGAAGGTCAAAGTGTCTTTCAGAAAATAATGAAGGTAAAGAGACATATTTTGAGGTGGCCAACTCTGATTCCCTATACCTGTTAGCTCCCTACTCTCTTAGTTGCAGAACTTGGCATGAAGTGGTTGCTCAGTGAACATTTCCAGATGGAATGAAATGGAATACACTGTGGTCCAGTAGCTGTTCACCCAGGGGGCCAAGGCTGGGGTAACAATGGGAGGAGAGCTGTCACCACAACCATCTCATGCACAGGAAAGGTAAGGAAGCCTGCTGTTATCTCACAAGATGGGAGGAGGCATTTGATACCATTCAGTAGCAATTCTCTCCGTCCCTGACTTCACTTATTGCACAAACAAATCACAGCAATAATAAAAGAAATAAAAGAAAGTCTGCCTGCAATCTACCGCACTAACGCAGAAGTCGTCCTCATTTTTTGCCCCCCATCTCTCTTCCCTGTTCTTGTTCATGTGCATAGTTTTTATGTTGTAACATCATTTTGTTTTCTGCTTGAAAAAAATCAGGCGTGTTCTTTCAGGTTGCTCTATTATCTTCACAATTACAGGCCCTAATGGCTGCACGATTCCCTATGGGGTGGATGTATCATAATTTACTTAACATTTTTTCCATTGTTGCCTGTACGGGCTGTTCCTGAGTCTTCATCTTGATGATAAAAATAATAAAACTGTCTTTTATATTCAGTTACAAAACAGTTGGGTACATAGATTCAATCCTTCCAACAATCCACAAGGTGAGAGTACTGTTTTGTTACGAAGGATTACTGAGAAAGATGGTGGCCGAGGGAAGGTTAAGAGGCCTTCAGGTGACAAAGGAGGGAAGGAGGCACAGCAAAATTTGAGTCTATTCTTTTTTTTTGAAACCAAATTCTTTATTCTGTCCACAATGCCACTGTATTGCTTTTTCAGATTTTACAAATAAAACTGCAGCGAATGTTTAAAAATAGCCTTTTGAATAATGTCCTGAGGTCAAGTTCCTAAAGTGAGACTGCCGGGTCAAAGGGTGTGAGCATTTTTGAGGTTCTCTATGTACACTGTCCAAATGTTTTGCAAAGGGGTTGTTTCAAGCCATTCTCATGTACATTGTTCCAGGAATGGGTATGAGACTCTTTTTTAACTGCAACCTCTCTAGCATCAAATCTTACAGGGAAAAGAGTTCTGAGCTCATTTACAATGTATAAATGATTCTTGATTGTCATTTTAATTTGCATCTCTTTGATCGCCGTGAGGTTGAACCGTTTAAAAATAGGTTCCCTTTTGTGTGAATGGAGTTTCCTCTTTTGAGGAACATGCCTTTCCGGATGCACTCCCCGCCGCCAGACACATACGGGCCGTGTCTAAGACTTGGAAATGAACACTTTGTTGATCATATTTGAAGCAATTATGGACTCCAGTAGTTCCCTTTTAATTTTAATTGTGCTCCTTCCAGGCCTTTTATGTGTTTTAAACTGATGTTCTTCTCGTTTGTGATTTCTTCTATTGCTCCAAAGCTTGGAAAGTAATAATGTCATCAAAGAAGTGATAATTACTCAATTTAATTTTTTAAGTTCTCTTGTCTGATATTTTTCTGCTCAGCTCTTTGATCTATATGGGAAAAATGATAGTATTTATGGTGCCCCCCCCAACACACACAGGGAATGTGAGAGAGGCAGGATGTTTACGAGAAGACCATGAGTTGCAAATGAATGGCGGGAAGTGCTGTGTTTCTGGTGGGGAGATTAAAGACTGCAAGAAGTGTATGATTTCCAAGTTAGTGTATACATTTAATATCATGTAAGTTTTAAAAATCTACATATGCATTTTTTTTTTTTTTTGGTGAGGAAGACTAGCCCTGAGCTAACATCTGCTGCCAATCCTCCACTTTTTGCTGAGAAAGATTGGCCCTGGGCTAACATCCATGCCCATCTTCCTCTATTTTATATGTCGGAAGCCTCCCACAGCATGGCTTGATAAGTGGTGCGTAGGTCCCCGCCTGGGATCTGAACCTGTGAACCCCAGGCCGCCGAAGTGGAATGCTCGAACTTAACCATTATGCCACCAGGCTGGCACCTACATATGCATTTTTTATTGAGATATAATTGACATAGAACATCATATTATTAGTTTCAGGTGTATAACATAATGATTTGATATTTGTGTTTTTTGTGAAATGATCACCATGATAAGTCTAGTTAACAGTCATCACCATACATAGTTACAAATTTTCTTTTCTTGGGATGAGAACTTGGAAGATTTACTCTCAGCAACTTGCAAATATAAAACACAGTATTGTTAACTATAGTCATCATGCTATACATTACATCCCCAATATCATGTGAACAAAAAGCCCCAAAAGTATTTTTAATGAATTTTTGTCAAAAAGATATTAAAATTTACCTGGAGGAATGTGGTAGATTATATTTTTGTTCCCAGTGAAACAGTCTCCCTTTCCGTAAGAGAACCATGCATCCTGTCTGTTGTCATGTGACTTGCCTGCCTTCCTGTGGGATAGATGTATATCTCATATCCGTCCACATTGGGCCTGGTTACGTGACTTGCCTTTGCCGGTGGCCTGTGAGCAGATGGCATTGTGATGACCCATTGTGACTTCCTAATAGCCTTTTTGCTCCTCCCCCTCTGCTGTGACCATAGCATGTCCCCGATAGGGCCTGCTTCTTCCATCTGTGTCCTGGATTGAGGAGACTCATGGAGCAGTACCACAGTAGCCACCACAGATGACCTTTGCAGTTGTAAGCCACCGAGATGTGGGGCCTGTTTGTTATTGCAGCATCATCTAGCAAAAGCTGACTAATACAGAGAATAAGAAGGCTAGACTATAAGATAATATTTTAATAAAAGAAGAGCATTGGAAGCTATTAAACCTATTAGACCCAATAGTTAATCTCAAATTAGAACCAATTATTTAATAGCATACACTATATGCTAAAGCAGACATCACAAATAATGAGAAGATTATCCATTTATAGTATTGAAAAGCTGATTAGCGCTTTGGAAAATCATTATGTATATGTTTATGCCATGTATCAAAAAATACATGAAGGAAAAACTCTAAAATGAGTAATAGGGTGTTTTATTACTAACATCTTATAATTTTTTGTAATTGTCCCAGTTCAAAGCTTAACACATAGTAGATACTCAAAATATATTTATGGCATGACTAGTAAGCACTCAATAAATATATTTTGAACAAGAATGGGATGTTTTTCTCCTTCCTTCTTTAGGAAAAGAATTAAACTTTTGAAGCATTTTATGTCCCCCCGAAAAGGACAATTAAAAATTATTTTCTATATACCTTCTTTCCTCCCCTGGTATTTTCCAAGGGGCCCTGGAGGATTCTATTTGTTCGGAAAATGGCATCAAGTCCAAAGTCACGTTTATTTCTGTTCTGAAAGTTATCCCAAGTATTTCATTCAGGCTGCAGGGCCTCCCAGCTGTTTTCTCTTGGAGAGAATCTCATTATGGCTGACTGGTGTCCCCACACTCTCGGCATTTCAAGGAGAAAGGTGTTGAATACAGGTTGTTAAGTGCTTACAAAATTGTTGGAAGGGCTGGAGGAAGGAGATTTAGGGGCTTCCACTGCAGCTGTGATCTCTCAGAGGTCAGGCAACTGCTGCTGTCCCCAGGGTCAGGAGGGTGCGGGACACGGTGACACTTGGAGTCCAGACATGGCACAAACCCCTGTCTGTTGGAGCCTGTGTGTCAGGTTGTTGAAGCCTCCTTTTGCCTCCCCTCTATCTCCCAAATCTCATGCATTTGTGTCTCATTGGCTGAACCTAAATTGCATGGAGAACCTTCACAGCAAGGGGGTCTTGGAAAGTAGGTTTTAGCTTTCTATCCCTTTGCACTGGGGGCTGGGGGATGTAGAAATAGAAATGGTATTGCAAATGAATGCTGAGTGAAAATTCAGATTTACCAAGCACACGCCAAACTACCAGTCTTCTCCTCATTTCTCCCTCACTCTTGGCCCCCATGACAGTCCCGACACGAGGGAGGCGTATTTGTTTACTGGCTGGATGAGCAGTGTCATAGCTGCTGCTGTAAACGCTGGTTTTATGTTTTGTTATCAAAGGAGAGCAGTATAGATGGATGATCTGAAGGGATATGGTTATTCCAGACAAGCCACCTAAAATACTTCCCTTGTTCCCCAGGCCACACTAGCCTAAAGGACTGTCTGTGGCCGTGGGCACCAACCTCAGTGGTCTCTGCCTCTAAGCTGTCCTCATTGTATTGCTCAGGTAGGGCTGCCTTAACAAAGTACCACGGACAGGGGGACTTAAACAACAGAAATTTATTGTCTCGCAGTCCTGGAGGCTGCAAGTCTGAGATCAAAGTGTCAGCAGGGCTGGTTTCTTCTGAGGCCTCTCTTCTTGGCTTGCAGACGGCCGTCTTCCCCTGTGTCCTTACATGGTCGTTCCTCTGTGCCCATCTGTGTCCTAATTTCCGTTTCTTATAAGAACAATAGTCACATTGGATTAGGCGTACCCTAATGCCCTCACCTTTTCTCTCTTTAAAGGCCTTATCTCCAAATACTGTCACATTCTGAGGTACCGGGGGTTAGGACTCCAGCATGTGAATTTTGGGGGGACACAATTCAGCCCATAACACTCACCCTCTGATGCCACCAGGCCCCAGCCTGTGTGTCCTCCAGCCCAGGGGACCCTTTTCTGTCCCTTGCGTTTCTGTCTCACCTCTGGGCTCCAAGCAGTGGTCCCGCTGCTTCTGTTCCTTCTGTCAGTATGCGCAGCAGTACCCCAGTCTCTGCCCCAGCTCCTAGGCCATGGAAAGTCCCTGTGGACCCTGGACTCAAGCCCTGCTGTGTGAACTTGGGTAAGTGGCTATATTTTTCTGAACTTAGGTTTCTTCATTTGTAAAGTGCAGACAAGAATGCCTATCCCATAGGGTTGTTGTCTCTAAGATGAGAGAGCGTGGGTAAAGAAGACAGCACAGTGCTTGGCGTATAATAGGTACCCACCAAATGTGAGTTTTCTTCCTATTCTTTCCCCATGAGGACTTCTGAAGTTGTGGGAGTTGTTCCCCTCCTTATGGACCAATCTTGTTCTGGCACTTTTGTGACCATAGCTTTCAAGGAATTCTGAGCGAGTTCCAAGGAAACAGGTTGTAGGACATTTAAAGGATAATTCTCAGGGGATCTGTCTCTCTAACATTTCTAGTCTCTGTCTCTATCGTCTGTCTCTATCATCTCCACTTCTATCATCTCTACCTCCATCATCTCTGTCTCTATCACCTCCACTGAACGAATTCTCTACTGCTGCTGCAGTCTATCACCCCAATTTATTGGCTTAAACAATACAAATTTATCATCTTATAGTTCTTTAGGTTGGGAGTTTGGTGTGGGTCTCATCAGATTAAAATCAAGGTATTAGGGAGCTGTGTTCCTCTCTGGAGCCTCTAGGGGATAATCCTTTTCTTTTCCTATTTGGGTTACTGGCAGAATTCAAGTCCTTGAGGCCTAGGGCTGTCCCCAGTTTCCAGAGGCTGCCACACTTCTTGGTTCATGAGCTCCTTCTTCCATCTTGAAAATCAACAGTGATGGATCAAATCTTTCTCACTGAGACTCACTCTGACTCAGCCAGGAAAGCTCTCCACTTTTAAGGACTAATGTGATTCCACTGGGCCCATACAGATAACTTAAGATAATCTCCCATCTCAAGGTTCATACTCTTATTAATCACATCTGCAAGGTCCCTTTTGCCATGTAAGGTAACAAATTCACAGGTTCTAGGGATGAGGATGTGTGTATCTTTGGGAGGGGGCTATTATTCTGCCTCCATATTCATCTTTATCATCTCCACTGTGATGGTTACTTTTATGTGTCAAATTGGCTGGGCCACAGTGGCTAGATATGTGGTCAAACATTCTGGATGTTTCTGTGAGGATTTTTGGATGAGATTCATATTTAAATTGGTGAACTTTGAAGAAAGCAGATTGCCCTCCCTAATGTGGGTGGGCCTCATCCAATCAGTTGAAGGCCTGGATAAAACAATAAGATGGACCTCCCCCGAGCAAGAGGGAACTGTGCAGTAGACATCCTTCAGACCTGAATGGAAGCATCAGCTCTTCACTGGCTCTCCAGCCTGCCAGCCCACACTGCAAATTTTGGACTTGCCAGCCTCCATAATCATGTGAGCCAATTCCTTAAAATAAATCTCTTTCAGTGTATACACATGCCTTGTGTCTGTCTCCCTGGAGAATCCTGACTAATACACCATCTCTATCACCTCCATCTCCACCTGCCAATATCCCTAAGCACTTTTTCTAGGTGCTGGGCACTGTTCTGAGCATGTTACCTACGTTAATCCATATTCTCGCCCTCCTCTGACTGCATCACAGGTTTTCTTTTTATGGAATCTGATGCTCTCGGTTGCTCAGTGTGATGTCAGCCTCCACACCAGGGCCAAACCTGGTCACTGCTGCTGGCCTCCAACCCCTGCCCCCACCACGCTGCCCCACCCCCATGGCTCCTTGAAGCTTTGTGCTGTGTTTTTGCCTCCAAAGCTCTCAACCCGGCTCCTGGCCTCTCCCTCAGAGGTGGTGGAGGCCACTTATCAGCGGGCTTCCCCCGGATCCTGAAGGCACTCAGGAGCCAGGAAGTCAAGGGCTCTACGGCACAGCGGGCAGATGGGACACGTGGAGAGAAGGCTCCCAGACATCCTCTCTGATGAGTCAGCCTGCTGTATGCAGAGACCCCAGTCCACCCCAGGGAGACCCGGGTAATCCCTGGTGAATCCCCTTTTCATATGTCAGTACCCGCCTCTCTGCCCCTCCGCCACAGCATCTCCTACCTTGCAGTAAGAGAAAAATTCCCTCTTTCCTGGCAGCCAATCTTGGCTCAAGTCTGGCCTCCCAAAGTCAACATGGAGTTGAACAGATGTGTGTTCAAATCCTGACTCCCCCTCTTCTGGTAGTCTTTGTCGTGTGAATAATGCTTACTTGTGCATTAGAGTTAAGACCTGGTTTGGGATTAGAGATAATCTTTGTAAACTCCTGGGCATATAGTAGTCACAGCTAACCAGGGCCTCTGTGTTATACAGCTCCATTCACATTGGAGTCGTGTGGCCCCAGCCATCCCAGCCCTCTAACGTTCCTACAGTCTACCACCAGGATGGTCAACTCCTGGACCAGCAGAGTCCTTCTTGGGACCCTGACCCAGCACGGGTTGGTCCCACATGGTTGATGGCTGGGCAACACTGGTGCTTAAATACCTTGAATCGCACCCTTGGAGGTACATTTATTCTCACCTTAGAGATGAGGGAAGTGGGCACACAGAAAGGTTGAGTAACCGGCCCAAAGTCACACAGGCAGAAGTAGAAGGGCCAGGATTCAAATTTAGGTAGTCTGGCTCCAGAGGGAGTCCTGTGAACCATCCACTACCCAGCCTCAGGAGGAGGAACTCAACAGCGTGGTCACTGATGGTGTCTCTTGAGGCCGCTTGCCTGGGCTTTCGACCACACTGGGTTGTTCTGGACTTTGGGGTCTCATGGCTTTAGCTAGGGCATGGATAATTCAAGGGTCCCTGAAGCAGGATCCTTTTTGTCTTTCTGAGGTACAGGCCCCCCGACCCCTGCTGCTCCCCACCCAGAGAAGCCACCGGATGCCCAGTCTTTGCTCAGAAAACCTTGAAGTCCAGAGTACAAGGTCTGGTCTTCTTGGATGTCCCTGACTTCCTTAGCTCCTTCCCGGGACCCTTCACAAACTTGGGGAGGAAGGGGCACCACCCTCTCTGCTTCGGTGAGAGTGTGGCACCATCGTGGCACAGCCTGCGGGGGGCTGCAGCGGAAGCTTGGAGGGAGGTTCGCTCAGCTGGCTCTCGCCTCAAGGCCCAGGCCTCCTGCGTGTCTCCTGAGGCAGGTCCCCACGCTATGTCGGCCAGGCTGCGCTGGGCAGAGGGGAGCTGGGTCTGCTGGGTTATTCTGTTGGGATGCTCAGGCGGGGGCCTCTGGGCTGGGATGCGGCTAGGGGTCTTGGCCGGGCTTTGAGCTGCTTTGGGTCCCGCGAGAAGGTGGTGGCCCTGGGCTGGAGAGACCGTGCTGTCTGCTGAGCAGTAGCTAAGATGCAGTGTTGAGCTCAGGCTTTATGATGGGCTGGCCTGGTTTTGGGCTCTGACTCTTGGCTGAACTTTTCTTTGGGCTGTTCTAAGCATGGGGCTGGGTTCTGGAAGGCTCCACACCCAACTTCTTTACCTGCTGGGATGGGCTGGTTGACAGGCAGGGCTGAGCTCTGGGCTTCGTGTGGGTTACCCTGGAGGGCTCTGGCCTGGCAGGACTGGGTGGACTGGTCTTGCACGTCTTCGGATGAGCTGGCCTGCTGGTCTGGTCTCAGGCTGGGTGGGGCAGGGGGCGCGGCTTTGTGAGTGCTGGGCTGGGCTGTCTGGGTCTCTTCTGGGCAGAGGTGACTTCTGGGCTCAGACTGAGCTCTGGGCTGGACTGGGAGGTATTTTTCCACTCAGCTCCAGAAATCAAGGGCTTAGGTTTCAGGTGCCAACACTGTGTCCCAGGTGAGGTGGGAACATTCTCATTTGGTCATAAAATATTTTGCGAGATCTTTGGAGACCATCCCACCATGTTGCCCACTCCTGGGAAGGATGGAGCTGCCCAGATCCTTGACCAAGTGAGGGAGGGGGTGGCAGGGGTCGACGGCATCCTGCCTGTCAAGTGGCGGGTCAGTTGGGAATTGATAAGCAGGCTTGTTGAGCTGGCCCTTCTACTTCTACCTGTGTGACCTTGGGCCAGTCACTCAACCTCTCTGTGCCTCTACTTTCCACATCTGCAAGATGGGAATAAATAGTACCTCCCTTCTAGGTTGGAAGTTTGCTGGGTAGGAGTTATGTGTGTGCATGCGTCTGTCTGTCCATCTGTCTCAGGAGTCTCTGAGTGCTGGGATACAGGTCTGTGGGGGAAATTGACCCACCTTACTCCCACGATTCCTCCTCTATTGGCCACAGAGCTGATGTGACTGAGAGAGGAGCAGGGCCTTCTCCTTCCTTCCCAGAGAGGCCCACCCAGATTCACTGGTGTCCTCTTCCCAAAGTCCCAATATCTGGGCGAGCTCTAAGGGTCAGAGGCTGCACAGACCTGGGGTCTGTGGCCACAAGCAATTTATGCTGAGATAAAAATACAATTGACACAGGCTCTTATGCTGCTCCAGGCCCCCCTGCTGCCGTCTGTGCAGGACCCTCACTGTCAGAACAGGACGTGGAAGTCCCCAGGCTGGAGTTCTGAACAAAGGAAGCCCAGCTGAGGGTGGGTGAGAGCCAGAAATGAGAGCCCTCCCCCAGAAATGGGAGCGACCCCAGGACCCAGCCCATCTTGCTCCGCTCAGACTGTGCCAGGGGGCCCCGCGCTGGGTTTTTGAACCAGGCTGTATTTGTGTGTTGTCTCTGGGAAAATGAATTAAAAAATCATTTTAAATTAAAATTTAAATTATCTTTTTTTCTTTTCTTTTTTTGTTTGTCTTCCATATGGCCCATGAGTTAAGGTACCAAATTGAAGCCATGCAGAAAAGATGTGCATAGCATGTTCACACGCGAATGCGAGCTTGTGTGAACAGGCATCGGTGATGACAGTCTACTTCATAAACTACTTTCTGTGGTAGATTTGAAGCCACTTTAAAAAGTACCCCCAATGCATTCACAACTACCCGTACCAAAGTCCTCTCAGGTGGTTTTAATTTCCGACGTTTTTGGAGGGATGGAGCTGAGGGGTCCCTGGGTCTTGTGCTTGTAAGGCTCAAGCTGGCGGGCAGATCTAGGACTTTCCTGGAGGGCCAAATGTGATATAACTTTATTCTTTCAACAAAGAACAATAGATGACAGTACACAGCTCCATGGATTTTATTATTATCACTTTTTAAGATTTTTTTCCCCACAGAAATAAATACACACATTTGAAAATAAAACTGTCCTGACTTTACAAACAGTCGCTGCTGTAACGGAGGATGAGATGGCATGGGAGAAGGGAGCATCTGACCACATATTTTTGCTGTCACTCTGGGAGGTGAGGCAGGCAGGTCAGGAGGGGGAGGTGTTTGAGAGCTGGAAATGGACCACAGCATCTCCTAGCCCGGTTTCCTCTGTGCGGATGAGAAAAGGGACCCAGGATCACACAGCACTGGGGACCGTGCTGGACTCAGACCAGCCTTCCTGATTTCCAGCCCATTTTCTCTCCTTCCCTTCCCTGCGGCCCTGGGGAACAGTGCTAATGGGCTGTGGGGTGGCTGACCGCGGGTGCACCCAGGTGGTGTGGATTTTAGCCACAGGAGGTCAGAGGCCTAAGGTGCCCCCTGCCCCTGACAGAGGCAGGCCGGTGACATTAGACCCCTCCTCCAGGCTGGGGTGCCTCCCTTCACATGGGCATTATCTGAGCCCGTTAACCATTCAGCACAGGTTTGTTCCGGACAAGTCTATCTTTTCTGGGGTGGCCTGTTACAGGAGAGGAGGTGCTGATTTTGAAGTCAGATAGTTGCAAGTTTGACCTCTGGATGTTTGACCATCACTGGATGACTTTGGGCAAAACAGAGTCTGGGTGTTCCTGTCTCTAAGCAGAGACTGGTCGTCTTTCCCTGTGCTGTCTTGAGATTTCCAGGAAGCAGACACTGAGATGGGGTTAGAAGTGCAAGAGGTTTACAGGGGGGTAACGTCTGTGAAAGACAGAGGGGTAAGGAGAGCAGCATCGGGCAAGAAACACCTTCTGACCAAACGAGGGTCTGACACCTCTAACGGAAGGGGGAAGGAAGCAGAATGGGGCAGGGAGAGCCTCTGACCGTGATCCAGATCAGATGGAGTCCGGCCAACCCAACGGGATGCGCTGGAGCAAAGACTCTCCCGAGAGGAGTCCCGTGTCGGGCAGAAATGACCAGGCCTTAGTATTCCTGCTGTGCTTGGCCATTGGCTGGGTGCTGCCCAGGAAGAGTGGCCTTGGCTGGAATGTCATGGCAGATCCCAAAGGTGCTGCAACTGGAGGCTGTCAGTTGCCTGCACTCCATGTGCAGCCGGCAAGTCCTTCCACGTAGGGGCGTCTGAGCAGTGCACCTCCACGGCTGCCTCACTCCCTCACAGGGCTTTGCGAGGAGTACAGGGAGCCGGGCGTGTAAGCACCTAGTGCTCGGCCTGGAGAGACTGCTCAGGGCATGACTGTTCTTCCCTTTCTTGCCTTCAGGGGCAGAGCCCAGCTGCAGGGCTGGCCCGGGGGGGTCCCAGTGGTAAGAAAGGGAAAGCCCTTTGAAGGCGAAGCCAGCCCTCCTCCCCAGAGTTCATCATCACGCAAGACACACCCACTCTTCTCTCTGTGGAGGCTTTCAGGAGGGTTCTTGGAGACACTAGAATTCATGGGAAAACCTGGGATTATCTGTCAGGAGATGAGAGTTCTCATCCTGGCTCTGCTGCCACTGTTGGTGTGATCTTGAACAATTTCTTATACTCTTAGGTTTTTTTTTCTTTTTTTAGGTTCCACATGTAAGTGAGATCATACAGTAGTTGTCTTTCTCTGTCCGACTTCTTTCTTTTGGCATAACACCCTTAGGGTCCAGCTATGTTGTCACAAATGGCAAGATTCCTCCTTTTTTATGGCTGAATAATATTCCATTGTATATATATACCACATCTTCTTTATACATTCATCCATTGATGGACACTTAGGTTGTTTTCAGATCTTGGCTATTGTAAATAATGCTGCAGTGAACATGGGGGTGCAGATATCTTTTCAAATTAGTGTTTTCATTTCCTTCTGGTAAATACCCAGAAGTGGAATTGCTGCATCATATGGTACTGTTCCACACTGTTTTCCATAGTGGCTGCACCAATTTACATTCCCACCAACAGTGCACAAGGGTTCCCTTTTCTCCACATCCTCACCAGCATTTGCTATCTCTTGTCTTCTTAATGATAGCCATTCTAGTAGGTGTGAGGTGATATCTCATTGTGGTTTTGATCTGCATTTCCCTGATGATTAGTCACGTTGAGCACCTTTTCATGAACCTGTTGGCGATCTGTATATCTTCTTTGGAAAAATGTCTATTCAGATCCTCTACTCAATTTTTAATCTGATTATTTTCTTGCTATGGAGTTGTATGAGTTCTTTATATATTTAGAATATTAAGCCCTTATCAGATATATGATTTGCAAATATTTTCTTTTATTCGGTAGGTTGCCTTTTCATTTTATTGATGGTTTCCTTTGGTGTACAAAAGCTTTTTAGTTTGATATAGTCCCACTTGTTTAATTTTGCTTTTGTTACCTCTGATTTTGGTGTTAAATCCAAAAAACCAATGCCAGGACTGATGTCAAGGAGCTTACTGCCTATGTTTTCTTCTACAGTCTCCGTTTCTTCATCTGGAAAATGGGACAATAACTCCTGAGCAGCCTGGCTGTGGGACTGTGAGAATAAATAAGACAATGAGGGTGAGGTTGCTTTTCCAGTGGGTGGAAGTCTCCAGCAATGTGAGCCACTGAGCTGCTGTGTTTTGCTGATCCCCCAGTGCTTGGGTCGGGGTACAATTCCAGGCGGATCAGCCTTGTTCAGGAGAGATGGAGCGTCAAGAGCGAGGACGGGGTGGAGAGAAATGAGGCAAAAGTAGTGGAGAGCAGGCTTGGGTCGGAGGGGAGGCCCTTCACTCTGGCTGAGGACCCTGGCCTTCATCCTGTGGCCATGATCAATAGATTTTTCTGATTGTGCGTCCCTGTGGGTAACAAACTAGGCAGGCTCCCCCACTGTATGTATGTTTGTTATTTGTAAGTGGTATACACGTATTCCTCAACATAAAACACCCCCAAAAGCAATTAATAGGGAGGGAGATATAAAACCACTATGGTTAGAGGTTCTAGTATAATCTTCCCTTGTATGAAGGGTCATCTGAGCACTCCGGGGTGGGGTGGGGAGTGCCAGCGCTGTGGGCAATGTTGAACGTTTCTAAAGGAGAGAAGGACAGGGTCAGACACGTGCTCTCCTGCTGTCAGCAGCTGGAAGGCAGCGTGGAGGTGGGAGACCAGTGAGCTGCAGGGTGGAGCTGAAATCCTGAAAGATCTGCATGAGGACCATATAGCGGGGATGCCGAAGAGACTGCAGTGAAGAATAATTGGAGAGATTAACGGGATGGGGGGCGGCGTGCGGGAGAGGTTCTTGGGCTGGCCTGGTTTCTAGCTCGGGGTACTAAAAACAGAAGTGTAAGGACTTGCGGCAGGGACCCCCATCCCCAGTGGCCTCCGCACCAGCAGGAAGAGTGAAAAAGTGGCTGGGTGCAGGGCACCAGGGCGGGGGGCCTGTGAAGAACTGGTCACTTGCAGACGCCTTTGAAACTCAATGCAGCCAAAGGAAACCCGCGGAGTTGAGCCTGTAGATTTGTTGAGACCTGAAGCAAAGGAGACTGGGGGTGACTATAGCAGATATTGAGGAGACGGCCTGGGGATGGAGTAAGGCAGACGCTTAATCAACGTTGTCTCCTGATCCAGCACGCGCTGAGGAGTGACCAAGGCACCCCTCTCCTGTCATCCCCTCTCATTTCTTTTCCCTCCGCACTCTTTCTGCCCCCGGCAGGTAGGCTCCAGGGGTTAGGGGCTACTCCAAGGGCTTCTCTGCCCAGGCGCCCCCCTGCCCCTCATCCCTGGACGACACCTTGTTGTAACTGCTGCTCCATCTCACCAGTCAGGGAACCGAGCCTCAGGGAGGCTGAACCCCTCACCCGAGGTCACCTGGGGACTTGGAGGCACTGTTGGGACTGGAACGTGGTCTGGGACTGTCCCTGACACTGCTCACGGTCCCCACACAGCGTAGCATGCAGGATCTGCCTGAGAGTTGGGGAAGGATGGGAGGAGGCCACCTTCCCACTAAGAGTGGGCAAGGGACAGCCACGAGCAGAGAAAGAAGCGAGATGAGCCGGAGGCCAGGCTTCTCCTGCAACCCGGCTTTGCCAGCCTGGCCCATTCCCCAGGGGCTCAGACCTACAAGCCCCTCGGACGCGCCTAACCCTGGGGTGGAAACTGGGGGTCCCAGGTTAGATTGTGCTCAGTCTTTTAAAAAAAAAACTGAAATAATTTCGAACTTATTGTTGCAACAACAGCATAAACAATAGAATAACCACAGTGTACAAGAATAGTACAAAGCATACAACCATAGTATAAAGTATACAATAGAATAAAGCAGACAACAATGGTGCAGAGTATACAACAATAGTATAAAGGCCAACCCTTAACATTTCGCCACATTTTGCTTTTAACATGCGCATATTTTTTCTTTAACCACCAGAGAGGTGGTTGTAGACGGCACACCCTTCACCCCTAAATGTTTCAATGTGTGTATCCTGAGAATAACGACATTCTCTACCAAAGGGCACTTACCCAATTCAACTTTGACACAATGCTATTACTTGACATACAGACACATCCGAATTTTGTCATTTGTTCCAAGTCCTGTCGTTCCTGGCAGTCTTTTTTTTTGCCACCAAATCTAGTATTAATCTAAGATCATGCGCTGGATTTCATCTCTTTATTTCCTTTCACCTGGAACAGGCGCTCAGTCTTTCTGTGTCTTTCTTTCTCTTGATATTTTTCAAAAGCACAAGCCAGTTGTTCTGTAGATTGCCCTTCAGTTTGGGTTTGGCTGATGTTTTCCAAACAGGCCGTGCATTTCTGGCGGGAGTGACTCATAAGTGATGTATCCTCTGCTCAGAGTTTTGAAAAAAATTGGACCAGTTACAAATAAAAACCTGAGAGAGTTCATGTATTGTCTCAATTTCTGGATCCTCTCGTGAACAGATTGCTATGTTCTGGCCCCCAAAGCCTGGAACCCTGCTGGAGCTGGCCAGTGGGTGCCCCAGATGGGGCAGGAGCCCTGGGGTGCCAGCCCCTGGCCTGCCCCCTCATCCGGGTGAGCCCATCTGGACAGGTAGGCAGTCAACGCACAACTCCTGACAGGTCCATCCCCTTCATTTTGAGTTCAGACGACTAGAGAGGCCTATAAGGGGCCAGTGAGTGACCCACAGGCTCACAGCAGGACCCCTGGGCAGAGAGCTGCCCCATTTTGTTAGTGTAATTACAAGGGGGTGGTTTCAAATCTTACTTACCGAATTTTATTGACATACCTGCCCAGGAAGAGGACACTGGCTATTTTTGAGCTTCTGCACCCTGCTGGTGTGTAATTCCAGGAGGAGGGGAGGTGTGAACGTTTATAAGCAATGCGGGCTGTCTCCGCCCCTCCCCAACCCTCCCCTCCGCTCAGGCCGCCTCTCATCCACTGCCTCCTCATTTTCTTGCTGTTTATCCCCATGAACACTAGGTGGCAGTGGTGCCCCATTAATAACCCAGAGAACCCCAGTGCTCAGGAGGCTGACCAGAACCCAGAGTGCTGGCTGTTCAGGTGACAGGGGCCTGGACGTCAGCCCGCCCAGTGTTTTTTTGCTCTTTTCAGCCTTGGAATCTTTTCTTCTGATGAGATCTCTTTTCCCTCTCACTTTAAAAAAACTGAGACAGAATTTACATACCATAAAATTCACCCCTTTAAAGTGTACAAGTCAGTGGTTTTAGTGTATTCACTAGGTTGCGTAACCAGCACCACTAGCTAATTCCAGAACGTTTTGTTCTGATGAGATCATATATGGAAGGTGGACATGGTGTAAGAGGGTAGCGAGGGGGATTTTTTCTATTGCTTTGGGGCAAAAGCCTCTTGTATAGCAGACACTGCACAGAGAGCTGTAAATTCTGGGGCCACCCACCCTCTTGCAACCAAACGGGATTTACTCTTCAGCCTCCCCTGGGTCTATGGCATCTGATGATGGAGGGGAAGGAGTAGAATTTGAGTTCAAGAGCTTTTTCCAGCATCTCCCTGTGGCATTCCCTTCTCCTGTCCTCAAAGCAAGTGAGAGAGCAGGAAAGAATCACTGGAGGATGTTGCGAGGGTCTTCAGGCGAGGTGGGGGGTGGGAGGCTCGCTTCCTGCCCCCGCCTGGCTAAGCTGTTGAGTCAGCACATGTGCTCTGGCCCTGCCATCAGACTGCAATGGGCCGGCCGGCTTGTGGGGAGAGCTTGACATGACTGTGGTCTGTTTCTGGTCTGGAGACTCTGCAGGTGTGAGTCTGGCTGGAGACACCCCCTCCCCTCTCCCCCCTAGCCTCCTCCTACAGTTCTCTGTGGCTCTGGGAGGAGACCTCAGGGTTTCCATAGCTTAATGGGGAGGAATGCTGAGGGCAGAGGAGACGTTGGACCCAGGGCAACCACACAAAGGGCCACCAGACCCAGAAAGGGGCTGGGAGCATAGCCCATTGCCTGCCCCTCTCTAAGGGCGTCCCCAAGGATGGAGGAGGCTGTATGAAGTTTTACACCACCCCAAGAAAACCATGCACACTGACCAAACACAGTTAGTGCTCAAGCAACAGCCCATGAGATGGTTCTAATGTTCCCTCCAAGTTTAGTTGGGGCCATTGACTAGTCCTGGCCAAGTGACTTTGTCACTTCTGGGCCAAGGCAGTGAAGAGCTGGTGTGCCTGCTCTGTCCCTCTGTCCCTCTGCTGGAGCAGCACCCAGACAGCGTAGCTCCCAGCCTGAGCCCACCCGCCTGTGACAGGAGGGGAGGCACGCCTCAGCCGGGTGAAGTCTCTGAGATGGTGGGCTTGCTGTTGCGGCATTGGTCATTCCTCATCCTGACCGATGCCCACACCATCTCTGCAGGGACCCCCACAGCAGACCAAGACCAACTCAGCGCAGGACCCACCGACGGCAGGCTGCCCGTTACCAAGACAACCTCTCCTTCTTCTTCCCAACGTCGCTCCTCCCCACCCCAAACACAGCAGAGGGATCGGAGCCCTAGAGTGTCCAGAAGACCACCTGCTCTCCCCACTTCAAGACCCCTGGGAGGAAGCCTGATGTGCACCTGGGGAAGAAGGAAAGACGAGTGTTAACTTGGGTAGATGACTGGACTGGACTGGCCTGGGTTTGTAGTAACTGGAAGTGCCCAGAACATGATGGGATCCTCTGAGAAGTCCTTGCAGGGTGGGAGGGGACATTATTCCACAGAGCATGGCCAGGGTGGCGCATGGGGACAAATGGGGCTGTGTCACGTTTGCTGCCTCTCCTCGACGGGCACTTCTTATGTCTCTTAAACAGGTTCCCAGGATGCACAGAGACGCTATGGAGGAAGCAAGGCCCGGGTGGGGTGGGGGCCTGGAGCCTGCACTCTCTGTGGCCCTCCCCTCTCCTCACACGCTGCAGCCCCAGGCTCCTCTGTGTGGAGTGTGGTTTGAAAACCACTGGAGAAACCCAGCTCGCTCACTGTGGGAGGCTCACACAGGGAGCAGCCTCGCGGCTCCTGCATCGGGTGGCGCCCAAAGGCCTCATAGACCCAAGCGCCGAGGACAGGTGAAGCCAGCCCCTCTCTTCACCCATCAGCTGTACCACGTCCTCCAAAGCCACAGAGGAAGGTGTCATCATGGCTGTGAGTCAGGTCAGTGCCCCTCTCCAGCCCTGGAGCGTGCCTGGAATCCCACCATTAGTGATTCAGTGACATCCGGGTCACAGAGATAAAGTCACCTGTAGTTAACATCTGGATGACTAACATCTGCTCTTCATTTGTTTCTTGGATCTGCTGCTAAGACAGTCCCTGCCCCAGAGGGGTTAGAGTTCGGGTGGGGACGGGAAGAGAGACTTGCACGCGCACACGTGCGTGCACGCGCGCACACACACACACACACACACACACACACAGAGCGGTCAGGAAAGTGCTAGGCTAGGGTGTAGGTCCTGCTCCTGGGCCAGAGAGAACCTGGGGGGACATCTCTTGGTCCCTATGAGTCCCTGTGGGGTGGGGTGGTGAGGGTTTCCTGGTAGCCCCGTGGAGGGAGAGTCCGGGCCGTGGTCAGTCCTGAAGGAGCCCAGCCGAGCTCCAGGTCAGGAGAGCAAGAAGACGGCCTGCGGAGGAAGCAACTTAACGTTTGAGCCGCATCAGAATCACCCAGAGAGCTTGTTAAAACCCGGAATACTGGTCCCACTCCCAATTTCTGATTCAGCAGGTGAGGAGTGGGGCTCCAGAAACAAATTGCATTCCCTATATGTTTCCAGCTGGGGCTGGTGCTGCTGGACCAGGAAGCACATTTGAGGACCGCTGGCTTAGAAGATGCGGAGGCTGGAGGCTCAGAAGTGGACTGGGCTGTGGGGGGCGAGGAAGTGGGCGAATGGGCGGGGAGGGGATGGTGGAAAACGTGGTCACGTCCCTCTGCTGTCTGTGGGGGGCTAACGTATTGCAGGAGGGGTGCACCTACAACGATAACCAGCACTGCTGCCAGCATCACATCACCACCACCATCTGCTGAGGTCTTGCCATGGGCCAGGCTTAATGCTGAGACCCTTGATGTGCTCTGTGGGGCCCCTGGGCACCCACCTGAAAAGTGGGGGTGGCGATCACTGCACTGCTTACCTCGCAGGGTCACTGGGGGGATTAAGTGCGACCTAGCAGATAAAGTCGTTTACAGAATAAATGACAGTATGAACAACAAACAGGAGACGCCACCGTGGCGGTCACATTCCCTGGGGACACAGAAGGCCATAGAGAAAAGTTTCCTTCCCCCCTGAAACAAGAGGTATCTAACTGTGTCCCCATTACCTTCTGCAGTAGGCAGAATAATGCCCCCCCGAAAGATGTTCTAATCCCCAGAACCTGGATATGGTACTTAGATGGCAAAAGGGACTTTGCAGATGTGATTATATTAAGGATCTTGAGATGGAGATAGTATCTTGGATTATCCAGGTGAGTCCAATGTAGTCACAAGAGTCCTTATAAGGAAAGGGGGCAGGAGAATTGGAGACACACAAAGAGATGTGACGATGGAAGTGGAGTCAGAGAGAAAGACTTGAAGATGCTACACTGCTGGCTTTGAGGATGGAGGAGGGGCTGTGAGCAGAGGAATGCAGGTGTCTCCAGAAGCTGGCAAAGCCAAGGAAATGGATTCTCCTCTAGAGCCTCCAGAAGGTCCAGCCCTGGGCATACTTCGATTTTAGGACTTCTGACCTCCAGATCTGTAAGAGAATAGATTTGTGTTGTTTTAAGCCACTACCTTGGTAGTTATTTGTTACAGCAGCAGCAGGAAGCCAACACCTCTTGTTCCTCCTTTCGCCCACCTTCCTCTGACAATCTCTGCTCTGGAGGTCTCAGTTGAAATGTAACTTCCTCAGGGAAGCCTCTCTGATTCCCCTGACTAGATACTCCCTCGTAGCGCCCTAAATGTTTTCAAAGAGTAGAGTCACAATTGTCAAATTGTTTAAACGTTTGCCTCATGACTGGTTCATGTTTTTCTGGCTGGCTCCCGAGTCAGCTCCAAGAGGAGATGGCTCTCTTCTCCACAGATGGGTCTCCAGCAGGGAACGCATTGCCTGGACTCCACAGAGGCTCAGAGAATGTTTGTGAAATGCAGGAATAAAGTAGCTTCCAGCTGTGTCCAATCTCATCACGGGCCAGGCATGGCCAGGTGCTGAGAACGGAGTGTGTCGGTGTGCAGGGATCAGAGAAATCCAATCATGTGCCCACGTCCATTCGCAGGGGATGGGGGAGATGAACATAAAATGCTTAAAACTATTAACTAGCGGTTTTCAGTAGTCATATTCACAGATGCAGAAATTAAAGAGGTGTTTGCCTGGAGGAATGGGGAGTCAGCATTTGGTGCGTACAGAGTTTCGATTTGGGAAGAGGAAAGAGTTTTGGAGATGGATGGTGGTGATGGCTGCACAACAACATGAATGTCCTGAATGCCACTGAACTGTACACTTGAAAATGGTTAAGATGGTAAATATTATGTTATGGGTATTTTGCCACAATTAAAAAAACCCCACGTATCTAAAAAAGGAAGCCTCTGCAGAACCCACCGTTTGCACCAATGCATTAAAAATCTTCATTCACTGAAAAAAAAATTAATTCACAGTTTCAGACTATGTCGGGAGAAAGTTAAGAATGTTCCAGTCCAGTCAGAGATGAAGAACCCGTACCTTATCTGACCTGGGGTCCCAGGATTCGGTTGGAAGGTGTGGCCTCTACAGGGAGATACATTTCTGGGGGAAGAGGCTGGAAAGGCTACAGGGAGGTGGCCCTCCAGCTGTGGCTTGAAGGGGAGGTAGTGTAAGGCTGGGTAGAGGGGGTGTGTAGGGCCTCCTGGGCCCAGGGCAGGGCTTCTGAGGGGCCCCTGCTGGGGGATGTTCTGCCAGTAATAGATTTATCTTATTCTACTAATAAGAATCCCTCATGGGGCAGGGCCACCATTTCAGCTTGAGGACACCAGGGCTCCACGGGGTTGGGGTTCCAGGGCTGAGAGCCTCGCCTGCATGGCAGGACTCCTGAAATCCTTTGGGAAGATAGCTGGCCTCAGGGAGGAGGGGTGGCCCCGTCAGGCTGGGCGCCCTGGCCGAGGTAGTTGGGCTGGGGCGGAGGACCCAGAAGGCCAGGCTGGACGGGCGACCAGCAGCCTGAGCAAGCCGCAGGAGCGCTCGTGACAGCCACCAGGTGTCTCTCGTGATTCATGGAAAATGTTTGCAGGCCCCATGTTTTCGGGCTCCCAGGCCTGTCGGCAGCTGGGGAAGGCCCCAGGTGCATGGTTTTCGGTGCTTTTGTGGTGGGGTGGGAATGAGGGCTCTGCTCTCCACTGAGCTGGGCAGCCACTGGCCTTGCAGTGTCCAGCCCGGAGACCCTGAGCGGGGCAGCAGGCTTCAGTCTCATTGCCTCAGGCCCAGCCCCGTTTTGGCTAGCAGTCTGGGCCGCTGGCACTACACCCTGCGCTCAACCCCCATTGCCAGGATGTGGGAGAGGATTACATGTGATTGCATGGCAGACTGTGGAGCACGGTGCCGGCACATGTCGTCAGTGGGACAATGATCATACGGGACCCCAAAGCCGCAGAGGGCCAGAGTGACACATCTGGCCTCAGCTGGGAATGTGAGCTCTGGAAGGCAAAGTTCTTTCAGGTCCATCCACAGTCAAAACAATAAGTGACCGACTCTACAGGGGCGTTGCTGTGCAGCGGGGCAGAGGGAGGGTTGGCAGGAGTAACTGAGAGTCTGAGTTTGGGCTCCCTGAAGGCAGATGCTCCAGCTTTAGGAGGCAGCGTGGTCCCAGGGATTGAGTGAGGGACAAGGGCAGTGGGGGGGGGGGGCGTGCAGAGCCAGTTGGAGGAAGCGGCTGAGCTGGCCACTGCTGGGGGGCAGCACGGATAACGCTTGTTCTTGGGGTGGGGTGGGCGGGGGGGCTGGAGGGGACAGTTGTCCCAAAGGCTATAAACAGTTGTTTCTCAGGACAGCCCTCGGGAGAGGAAGGAGGAGAACATGCCCATTGGTTCCAGTCTCCTATTGGCTAGAGTTTTGCCCATGTCACTTTCCCCGCTTCTGGGTGGCACATGCCTGGGTGGATGCGGCACTGTAATTGACAACGGCTTTCGGTGGACTTGATGCTCTGGCTCTCTGCTGTGATAAGAGTGTGACAGCACATTCCTTCCAAACTGTTGATGCTAATGAGGATCGTATGCCCCACACCAGGCATGAGCAGATGTTACTGGCAGGACCCTGCAGGGCCACCACTTGACCCTGAGGACACCAGGGCTCCATGCAGCCAGGGTCGTATGCCCCACACCGGGCATGAGCAGATGTTACTGGCAGGACCCCGCAGGGCCACCACTTGACCCTGAAGACACCAGGGCTCCATGCAGCCAGGGTTCCGGGGCTGAGATCCCCGCCTGCAGAGGAGCAGGCTCGCTCACGCCTGGCAGGACTCCTGAACGTTGTTTTGGGGGAAGACAGCTGGCCTCCAGAAATCCTTTAGCTTCTGCCAGAGAGTTCTCAATGCTCCAGGATGGTCTCCTTTCTATCCAGAAAGCAGTTCCGTGGGTGAGAACCGACCTTTGAGCTGTGGCTCAGCCACGCTGGCAGAACACGGTCTGGGCTCTGATCCATCTCATTTCCACTGCAGGAAGGGCCCTGATGGCCAGTTTAGCCTTGGGTGACCTGCACACCCACAGTGGGGGACCCTCCTGTCGCCTGGTTTGAGGTGAGATGGCCACTCGGGCGGGTTTGCTCATGCCAGTTCTTGTCCCTGTGTAATTATCCATAGGGTCCCCTTTCACTCCCAGATGTGTCCCCGTTTGGTGATGACTGAAATCACCACTCTGCTTTTATGGAATGTTTGACTCGGAAGATCCTTTCTTTCTGAGGTCAGAACCTTCCCTTTACCCTGGGAGATAGTTTGGAAATGACTTCCCTGAGCCTGGCGATGGACAGGAGCAAAATGAGAAAACATGTTCTGACTGAGAAAGTGCAGAGTCCCTCTCCTTTTTTCCAGATATATCAATAATGATCCTAATAAAAATAACGGACATGATCTCTGGGCAACATACGGCCAGGCTCTCTTCTGGGCACTGGGGAGAGTGTCCCTGTCCTCAGGGTCTCAGAGTGGAGGGGGGACACTGAGAAGAAAGCAGTGAGGACAGTGCAGGGGGACAAGTGTCAGGAGGGAGGGAGTCCCGGGCTGCTGTGGGGGCCGAGGCAGACGTGTCTCTTTTAGCCCAGAAGAGGGCCCCACGGTCCTGTGGGGACCCAGAGAAGCCAGGGGTTCCAACAGCTCACTGAGGTGTTTTCTCGTGGAGCCCAGTGCACAGTGCTGTGGGGCCATGGGGGAAGAGCCACTGATTCCTGCTGGAGGTGGGGGGCTTTCTAGAGGAGGGGAGAGGGCATCCCTGGCAGTGGCACCGCCTGTGCAGAGGCCTGGCGGCGAGAGCAATGGCTCAGGATGGTGGGGTGTCGAGGGCCAGGGGTGTGGGACAGGTGCTCTGGGGAGGGAACCAGGGCCCTGGTCGTGAAGGGCCCCGTGTGCCACGTTGGTGATTCTGTTTTGTCTTGAACACTGTGGGCGAGCCGTGTAAAGATTCTCTCCAGGAGTGAGGGGATCGGGTCGATGTTGTAGAAAGACCATCCCAGCATCTGAGAGGAGGGTGGCCGGGAGGAGGGGCTGGAAGAGGGAGCCCAACTGGGGACCGATGCTGAGTCCAGGCAGCTGAGGGCCTGGCTGAGGCAGGACCTAGGACGAGTCAGGGATCTGGCCTGGGTGTCGTTACGGAGATGGCTTGGGTAGCGGAGGAGGAGATACTTTGGAGATATCCAGGAAAAGTGCCCAGAGACAGTGGTCTTGGAGGGGTTGGTGCTCTGGGAAGGGTCTGGCCTTTACTCCCTGTCTGAGCTTCCTCGTGAGCCCGCTGGGTAGGGGGTGGGGTCTGAGGGAAAGCCGGACAAGGTGTAAAGGCACTGGTTTCCTCTTTCGTGTAAACTCAGCCCCTTTGGGTCAGTGCGCAGTCTTTGGTATTTCCTCCCCCTCCTCAGGAAGGCGTCTGGGTGCACAGCGGGTAGCATGGGGCTTAGGTAAGGAAAGGAGTTTAATTTCTCTTCCAAACTTGCACTCCGAGAGTGAATGGGGCCTCATTAATCATCATGCCGGAGGACAGGCACAGACTAGGACTGTCCCTGTGTTGTGGTCATCCCAGGCTGACCGCAGGGCAGTGAGGGCAGGAGGTGGTGTAGAAGCGATGGGCTTGGGTCCATGAGGCTGGGCTCCGCGTGGAGTGGTGGTCGGGGCTGGGCCCTGCGCTGCGGACCATCTTGGTGAGACAGGTTCCCCTGCCTCTGGGGGGTGATGGGCTGCAGACCTGATGTGGCTGTTTGTCCCTGTCGTTACATTTGGGCCGACCCCAGGCCTCTGTAGGTCCAGTGGCCCTGGTGGCAGCTCTGCCTTGCAGGACACTGAGGAATTTCTGGATTCTGTCCATCTGGAGGGTCTCTGGGCCTGAGAGTGGCCTCCGTTCATCATCCACTTCTGCCTTGCACAGCAGCCGCTGCTGGGCCATGCCTTCACCAGGCTGGAAGGGCTTCCCCTGACACCCCACACCACTTCAGTGTGCCGCCCAGCACCCCAGTCTCCCCGGGCTTCTCCAGACCCACCTGAAAGCCTCCATACCTGCCTCTCCCTCTCCAGTCCCACCCCAGGACCTGGAGACCAAGACGCCTCCTTCTGGTCGCCTGCCCCATCTCTCTCTCTCTCTCTTGCAGCGATCTCGGGGGGCTTGCAGAGGGGGGGCTTTCACCGTCTGGCAGGGATGTCTCTGGGTCCCTCTCATGCCCTCTCCCCAGGCTGTCACGGCAAAGTGGCTGCAGTGAACAGGATTTCTGCAATATTATGCCCGTTACCCTCTCTCCGTAGTGCTCTCCCCAGGGCCTGTCCGGCCCATTCTGCCTCTCTTGGCTGTACGTTTAAGGGATTTAAGGGGCTAAGTGAGGGGTGTGACAGACCTATAATCAAACCACAGCCTCATCTTTATTCACCAGTGACCTTGGGTGAGCGGCTTGTCTTGCAGACTCAGTTTCTTGAGGGGAAAGGGAACTTCTGGGAAGCACTCAGCATGGGGTTTGGCACATGAGAGGGTTGGTGGAGGGGGAGCCCAGGAAAGGTAGTTCTCTCCAATGGAGATCCTCCAAAACTTGGATTCAGGTTTAAAAGCAAGCCTGAGCACTAAGGGGTTGGTCATTACCCCGAAGGCACTTCTTCTAAATGATGTCATTGTCCTTGAGAAGATGAGCCTTAAGGGGTGATGTGATGGGGCTTTGTGGGTGCCTAAATCGCAGCCCCTGTGTAGAGCCGGGCAGGCTGGCGGGCAGGGACGCCCAGGCAGGGTCTGGGGAAGCCTCTGCTCCCAGTCTCCTCCCGCCCCATCTGAACCATCTCTAACCGACTTTGTTATCAGGCGGAAATTCTGCAGCAAGAGATTTACTTGGTGCAACCAGCTTCTCTTGTAGATACTTCTCTGTGTGTCTCTTCCCCTCGATCTGCCGGCCCCTAGAGAGGAGGAGCCGTGTGCTATGCTCTCAGCACCTGCAGCCAGCGTCCATCGTAGTGCCTGGCATGCAGCAGGGGCTCAAGGCCGGTCCCCCGAGGGCAGGGATGATGCAGGAGTAAACAGAGAGTCTTAGGCTCCCAGAAAGCGGAGACTGAGTGCTTCTCAGAGGCTGTGTACTCCAGCTTCTGGAGGGAGCAGGGTCCCAGAGAGTGAGTGAGGGACAAGGGCGGTGAGGGGGGAGGGCAGAGGCAGTTGGAGGAAGCTGCTGAGCTGGCCACTGCTGGGGGGCAGCACGGATGATGCTTGTTCTAGCAGGGTGGGTGGAGGGGAGGCCATAAACTGTTGCTTCTCAGGACAGCCCTTGGAAGAGGAAGGAGGATAACGTGTCCACTGACTCCAGGCTCCTATTGGCCAGAGTTTTGTCCCTGTGGGCGTTAATCACCCGACCCCCCGCTCTGTTCCAGGTGGCATGTGCATGGTCCCGGAGAGGGTCTGAGTCTGGAGTGTCTTATGCCACACGGCAGCAGGGCAGCCCCGGCCAGGAGTCCAGAGAAGCGTGGTGCCATGAGCTGAGGCCATACGGATGATGCCCTTTGAAGGTGGTCCAAGGTCACGTAGGATGGTCACTGCTGGGCGGGAATGGCACCAAGGGTTGGCCAAGGCTTGGCAAAGATTCAGCACACAAGGGATGTCTCCCACACAAGCCATGTTATCTTCATTTAGCAGACATTCAGGGATGTGTGTGCGCCAGAGACGTAGACCCTGGAGGCTGAGACACGGGCAGACAAGCAGAGTGTGGGCCCGTCCCAGCCCTGAGAGGCGGTGGAGGTGACCTGGGGAGGGCGCTGAGCTGGGGATCGGATGACCCAGATATACCGTTGAGCTCGCCATTCCTGCCATTCCATTGGGTTCAGCACTGCCGTCTTCAGGCTCTGGTTTCTTAAACTGTATTGTGAGTTATTTTTCCTAATGATCTTTTCTCCTTGACCTGAGCAACTGGGATACTATGAGAACTTTGGGCTTCTCTGCTGGGGCAGGAGCAGGAAGGGGAACCAAGTCCTAAAAATGGGGGACATAAAGGCAATGAAGGGCAAACTTCATCAGCATCACAGTTTTGCTGGCTCCGTGGGGTGGGACAGGGTCAGGGAGCAGCAGAGCTAGAAGCATCCCGTTTTACAGATGGGAAACCAAGGCCCACAGGTGGGAGCAAATCGCCCAACCTGGGGCTCTTGAGAGGATGGCTCTTCTCTGCTCCTATGTGCCTGTTAGGCTCCATGCTGGAATGTGCTGGGGAGAAGGGGAAAGGTGAGGAGGGAACCTAGGGTCCCTCAGACTGAAAGAAGCTTCTAGAAGACCTTAGAGGTGTGGGTATCCTGGGTGCTGGGGAGGCTCCAGGCTGGCCTGCCTGCCAAGCTGGCAGACAGTGGACGGCAGGCCTCTGAGACTCAGTTTCCTCATCTGTAAAAGGAGCCAGTTGGTCTGGAAAATAGTTGCGGCCCTCCCAGCTCTGACTCGCTCCCTGTGCTCTGATCCAGCATCACACTGGAGTAAAGGAACTCTGCCTCTCTGCTGGCTTGTCTGCTGCCCACATCTGCACACCAGCCACAAGAGATTTGAGCGTATCTGGAACTCTCCTCCACCGGCATTATTTATTTTCTGATGTGTTTCCAGCTAAGGATCCACGTCCCAGTGACAGTGGTTTCTGGTGCCGTGTAGACGTGACCTGTGTGTATTTTCCCACATGTCTCCCAGGGCTCAGTCTGATTTCCATGTGGCCTGAGCTCTGCGCTTGGCATTTGGGCAGACCAGCTGGTGCCCTGTACTGTCCAGAGCCTTTGTGGAGCGATGGTTCAGCTCCTGGGAGGGAGTCAAAGGAGAAAGTGTGTGTGTGTGCATGTGTGTGTGGTGTGTGTGTATGCATGCGCGTGTGTGTGAGGTGCGTGGTGTGTGCATTGTGTATGCACATGGTGCGTGGAGTGTGCGTGTGTGTGTGTGAGTGTATGCTCTGTGTGTGCACACGCATGGGCACATGTGCGTGTGAGATGGAGGTGAGGTAGGCCTCCTGAGAGGGCGTGGGGAGCCTAGGGCACCCGCAAACTCAATCTGAGTCCCCGTGAACTGTCTCCAGGTAGATTCTATTACTTGGCGTTCAGTCTCTATGGGGCCTCGACTTGGACGGAAGGGAAGCTGGCTCGGTGGGAAAGATGGAGCTTGGCCTTGAAATCAGACACGTGGACGGCTCTTGACAGTTTCTTAGGGGCTTAGGAGCGCTGTGTGTCTGGGACGAGTCGAGTGTGAGCGGCTTGCTCCCACATAGGAAGTGCAGAAGGCCTGGGTCCCAGCTCTTCCCCAGGAGCCCCTGCCCCTGTCCAGTGCCTGCTCTGCCGGCTTTGAGGCCATGGCTGGTGCGGTGTGCGTGGGGCAGGGGCTGTAAGCGCAGAGGTGGCAGCTAGAGGCATTTCCCATCAGCCAGACCAGGGGAGATTTACCTGCCGGCTGCAGGGCCATGGTGTGCAGCTTGGATAATTTGAACATGATGGTGTGGAAAACAAGATACAGCTAAATTAGTTTTCTGCAGGCCCGATTTGCAATACGCTTGTGATGGGAAATGTGAATATGCTCACTCGGGGTGATTTATTTTGCAGCATGTGAATCTCACAAACGTACTCCCATCTGTGGCTAATGCGACATTCGCGAACTGCGGACTCTCGTTAGTTACTATGTCTCCCCACTACCTGCTCTGAGAACTTGGGAAATGGCTTCTCAGAAGTTATCTCAATAAGAGAGGCAGGAACTCAAGAGCTGCGGTTGTCTCTGTGTGTCTGTGGGGGGTTGGCAGATCCGCCCGGTTGTGGAGACCTGGACCTGGAGCTACCTGCCCAGGGGTAAGACCAGGGCCCATCAGGCACTGTCTGATCTTGGTGAAATTCTGCAGCCTCCCCATTCTCTAGTTTCTTGAGCTATAAAATTGATCCAATCATAGGTCTTTACGTTTGTTGCATGGGCCTTGTGAAGATTTAGTGTGTTCCTGCATGTTAGTTTAGTGTCTTCCCATAGGACAAAGCTCAGGGAAAGCTGGCCGGCATTGTTAGGTATTACTTATTTACTGATTTATTTATTCCCCATCTCATTCCAAAAATATCTGAAGCAGCTTAGAAAACAGAAACAATACATTAAAATAAAAAATAAGGAGTAGAATGAATCTGGATTAAGGGAAAATAAAAGTTGAAGAGAAAGATGAGGGGAGAATGAACATTATAATAGGTGATAATACAAGATATAAAGTCTGATAGATTTGCTAAGAATGGGGAGAGGGGGAGGATGCTGCAAATTGGCTCTGAGTGTCCGAGGGGCCAAAGCAAGAAGGGAACGTCTCCAGGGTGTGTGTGGCTGGTGGTTGAGAGGATTCGGGTGCCTGTGTGAGGAGTCTTAGCAGAAGCAGGGTGAGAGGTCGGCCCCTGGACTCTGGGTTTCAAGATCTTTCCACTGGTCTCTGTGACCTCCCAGTAGGTCAGCTTCTTTCCTTCAACCACAGAGGTCAAGCTGAGGCCTTCTCAGGGAGAGGTATTGGGCCAGAAGTGGTGGCTGGTGGAGGCCCAGCCTCAGGGCACAAAGGAGGCTGGCTGGGGGTGTCCCCAAACTGTTCCAGCTTGGTGATTTGTCACCCTGAGACTTTGCCAAACCCCGTGTGTGTGTTCTCCACTGATTCCACCTCTCAGGATTCGATTTGTTCCTGAATGTCGCTCTTTGGTCCTGAACGTGGATACCTTTGGAATGATTCCTTCGAGGCCTCAGTTGGGTTGGTTCAAGGAAAGGGATTTAAATATTTCCTCCTTTCCCACCTGCAGGAGGGCGTTATTATTTGGGCATGCCCCCGGGGCCCTGTAGCTATCACTGAATTTTGATCATCACCATCACCATCACCACCACCACCACCACCATCACCATCACCACCATCACCACCACCACCACCATCACCACCACCACCAGCACCACCACCACCACCACCATCACCATCACCATCACCATCACCATCACCACCACCACCACCACCATCACTATCACCACCATCACCACCACCACCACCATCACCACCACCACCAGCACCACCACCACCACCACCATCACCATCACCACCATCACCATCACCATCACCATCACCATCACCACCATCACCATCACCATGACCACCATCACCATCACCATCACCACCATCACCATCACAATCACCATCACCATCACCACCATCACCATCACCATCACCACCACCATCACCATCACCATCACCACCACCATCACCATCACCATCACCATCACCATCATCATCTCTAACCCTGCTGAGCACCTCCTTATGTGTCTGGCACTGTGCTGCGCAGTTTGCACACATGATTCAACCGTTCTACAGATATCTGTCCACAGCCTACTATGTGCCCAGCACTGTTCGAAGTGCTGGAAATACAGCAACCGACAAGATGGTCAACATCCCTGCACTATGGCATTCATCTTCTAGTTGGGTGACAGATAACAGAAGGATGAAGAAGAAATGTGTAATATAATGTCAGGCAGAGAGTAGTACTAGGAAGGAAGAGGAAGCAAGGGGAGGAGGTGGAGAGTGATGGATGGTTGAGGTGCTACTTTAGACAAGTGTTCCCAGCATTAAATGAAGGAAGAGCAGGTGCAAAGGCCCTGAGGTGGAACACGCTTGGTCTATTTGAAGAACAGTGATGGAGTAGGCCATGGTGTCTGGAGCACAGTGACATACCTACGAGGTAGTGCTTATTCTCATTTACAGATGAGGGGGCAGAGAGATGAAATAACTTGCCCATAGTAAACACCAGAGCTGGAATTCAGCTTCAGAAAAATAAAAAGAGGAGTTATGGTTTAGAGGTGACAAAAAGAGAAAAGTGGTGAGATAAACCAGTGGTAGGACAGAGAGAGGTCAAGAGAGAGGGGGATACAGAGAAAGGACCTGGGAGAGGAAGAGGAGGTGGAAGGGGGTGGGGGTTGGGGATGTATAGGAAAGGAGAGGCTGGGATGTGGATGGAGAATGCTGGTGAGGGGGCAACCTCATGGCCAAGTGTGTTGGCTAATTTTGTGTGTCAGCTTCGCTGGGCTCAGGGATGCCCAGAGAGCTGGTAAAACATTTTTTTCTGGGTGTGTCTGTGAGGGTGTTTCCGGAAAAGATTAGCAGTTGAATGGATAGACTGAGTAAAGAAGATCGTCCGCACCAATAGGCCATCATCCACTCTGTTGAGGGCCTGAGTAGAAAAAAAAGTCAGAGAAAGGGTGAATTTGCTCCTTGCTTGAGCTGGGATGTCCGTCTTCTCCTGCTCTTGGACCTCAGCGCTCCTGGTTCTCAGGCCCTTGGGTTTGGGCTGGACCTACACCACTGGCTTTCTTGGGCCTCCAGCTTGCAGATGGCAGATCGTGGGACTTTTCAGGGTCCATAATCATGTAAGCCAACCCCTCATAATAAATCTCTTTCTATATCTCTATACATATCCTATTGATTCTGTCTCTCTGGAGAACCTGACTAATACACCAGCGCCCCGGCTAACTCCCACTGGGAGCTCACAGGGAGTAGAAATCTAATTCTTGGCTGGCAACATGTGGGCCAGCTTTGGGTGGAGCCTGGAATGGAGACGCCTGGTACATCGCGTGCTGCGAGTTCCCCTGGAGAGCTCGGCTCCATTCTGGGATGCTGCAGGAATGCTGCAGGGCAAAGACAGAGAAGGCAAACAGCAGGGCCTGGGGGTCCTGGCTCTTTGTCCATCCGCTTCTCTTCAATTTCATATCTGGGGCAGCCCAGTGGCCATGGGAACTTCCGACATGCCAGGGGGGTGGGGTTTGGTTGGTTGGGGATTTAAAACCTAAGATCCACCCACTGAACACAGATTCGCTGAGCCCCTCCTATGTTGTCTTCATAATCATTCTGCAAAGCCGAAGTTGTTATTCCCATTTCACAGAGGTGGAGACAGAGGTGCTGGAGGGCCAACTGGTGTTGGCACCAGTTGAACTTAGGTTTTCAAGGTTTATCCACCCTCTTTCCATCACACCAGGATGCATAAATCCAGCAGAAGTCAAGGAATGCTAAAAATCCACCATAAGACGTAGGGTGGTGTATTAGTCTGCTAGGGCTGCCATAACAAAGTTCCACAGACTGAGTGGCTCAAACGACAGACGTTTATTTTCTCACAGTTCTGGAGGCTGGAAGTCAAGATCAAAGCGTCTGCAGGGCTGGTTTCTCCCGAGGCCTCTCTCCTTGGCTTGTAGATGGCCGTCTTCTCCCTGGGTCCTCACGTGGTCTTCCCTCTGTGCATGTCTGTGTCCTCATCTCCTCTTCTTACAAGGACACCAGTCATATTGGATTAGGGCCCACCCTAATGACCTCATTTTAAATTAATCACCTTTTAAAAGACCCTATCTCCAAACACAGTCACATTCTGAGGTACTGGGGTTAGGACTTCAGCATATATATTTTGGCGGGGACACAATTCAGCCCATAACAGCTGGTGTCTCATAGTGAGGAACAGACACGAAGATGTCAGAGAAAGAGAGGTCACTGTGAGTGGAGTGATCTGGGTGGACTTCATGGGGGGAGAGGCATCAAAGGGATCTTAGGGCAGGTGGCATTGGGCCCTGAGGAGTCGAGAGACATCATTCTCTCTAGAAAAGCCAAGTTGCTCTTTGTGCTGTCACTCATTACTATGGAGATGTGGTAACAGCTCATGATATTTCTGATTAATCCTGTCACACCCACTAGAGCATGAACTAGACCATGAGTTTAAGAATACACCAGGTTCCCCGAACAGAACTTTGTAACATGAGAAGGCAGCCGCCACCAGAACCGTAAATCTTGGTCCGTGATCCCACCCCGCTCTGTGCCCTGAGCTCTCAGCATGAAGTCCTTCTGGGCCGTGAAACTTGTTGTCCCTAGCAAAGGTTTGTCTTGGGAGGTGAGGACACAATTGGATGGGGTCATCAGTGGAGGAGTCTTCCCTGGTTGAACGTCCTACTCCTGAACTGTAAGATTCTCTTTAAGGGAGTCCCGTGAGGTCATGGTCTGGGCGGCCCCTCCTGTAGGCAGGAGCCCTCCTTGGCTTCTGATATTACCAACTCAAAGTCTTCTGCAAGCAGATGGTGTTTGAAGTCAAATGAGAGGTAGATGGAGAATTATTTTGTAACCAGTGATGGGGTGAAGGGCATTTATGCTTCCACTCACTGTGGAATAGCAGACATTTGAAGGGGAGCCAGCCTTTCCCTTTCCACTGTGTGCCAGGCTCCCTGCCTATGCTCCTTCCTCTCATTCCCTCGGCTTCGGCCTTGCTTCATTTCCCCACATGTCAGCTGCAGGCTCGCTCCTGCCCAAGTTCCGAGAGACACTCGGTGCTCATCCTGGTGGCTTAGACGGGCCTTCCTCTTACTGGGCCCAGCGTGTGCAGACCTGACCCAGGAGCTGAGCCCCTACACTCGCTCTAAGTCCCCTCTCCCAACCAGACCAGCTCCGATGCCAGGCCGTTCCTCACTACAGTGCTTTTCTGTCCCCCTCCCTGGCTCAGGCCACAGGAAGGAGGGCTCCTGTCTTGCTTCTTCCCTGGGATCAGGGTTCAGATCTATAACACTTGCCTGCAGACAAGGAGTCAGAAGGTCACTGGCACGTACTTTCCGTCTCCTTGAGTCGTGGCCTTCTCAGAGCCGAGACAGCTGGTGGAATGAGGCCTGGACGGGGAGTGGGGCCTGCTCAGAGACTCACAGCAAATCAGGGGCAAGGGGGGCCGAGAACCCAGGCTTCCCGTCTCTTGGACCCTGCAGCTTCCCTCCTGCCCTAGTGACAGGTGTCCCTTGATCACCCATCTGCCTTATAGTCTGGATAATTGCCGAAAGCCTTATCCTTGCCAGCTCCTTGAGGGCAGAACTCTGCACGAAGTAGGTATGTCGCAAGCACTTACCTAGTTACACATCTTTTTTTGCCCCCCAAATAATAAAAGGTTGGGAATCTTCACTCTGTTATGACCAGAGCGCTGACTGAGTGCCTTTAAATTACTCTGTAATTGTGAGATGCCATGTGACTGTGTGGGGAGTGTGCTCTGCGCTGTCTCACTGGCTATAGATGGGCAGATGCCAGCTCAGTGGCACCCACCTCTACACACCAGCTTGTCTGTTCTTATTCGAAGCTGCAGGCGGCCTGGCCCGAGGCAGTGGTAAGGGCGGAGACCTTGACTGACAGTGTCCTCTTCCTGGCCCTTGCCCTCTGTCGCATGCATATTACATTGGCTGACTTCCAAGGTCATGGCTTTGCAAGCTCTAGAGAAGTGGATTTTTCCCACAGTAGACATAAATTCAATACTCATCTGGTCAAAGAGATTTCTGTGGCTCACGCTCACTAGATGGCGGTTTTGGCTTTCTGCTAACCAGCTGCGTGCCTTTGGGCAAGTCACTTCTCCTGTCTAGACCTTGGCTGTCATACCTGTAACAGGAGCACGTTAGACTGGATGACCCACAAGGTCCCTTCCAGCTCAACACCGTCTGTGTGTGAGTCAGAGCTGACACTGGCACAGTGGCTGGCATCTTGGTGCTGGTGCAGGATAGGTGTGTGATGAGAGAGGAGCCAAGTTCTTGCTTGTGGCTCCCTGTATGCCATGACTGGCTCTGCATGGAATGGGCTGGGCCTGCAGAGGATCCGTGATCCGCCCCACATTTTGGGTGCTCCTATAGATGCTCCAGACTCCCAGCAGGATAGGAAACAAGCATTTCTTTAAAATGGAATATTTTAGGGTTCAGTTGAGGAATATCCATGGGGGGCCTCCAGTGGAGAGCTGAGCTCATATGGCCGTGCTTATTTTTTTTAAACAGCTTTATTGAGACATAATTCCATACTATTTGGAATTAAATTCACCTATTTAAAGTGTACAATTCAATGGCATTTAGTATATTCACAGATTTGTGCACGTATCACCCCAATCCGTTTTAGAATATTTCCATCACCCCAAAAAGAAACCCTATGCCCCTTAGCTGTCACCCCTCAACTCCCATTCCCCAGTCCCAGGCAACCACTACTCTACTTTCTGCCCCAATGGATTGCCTATTCCGGACATTTCATATAAGTAGAATCATACAATATGTAGCATTTAGTTTTCACTTTCAAGGTTCATCCATGTTGTAGCGTGTATCAGCACTTCATTCCTTTTGATGGCTGAATAGTATTCCATTGTATGGCTAGACCACATTTCATTTAGCCACTCGTCAGTTGATGGACATCTGTGTTGTTTCCACTCTTTGGCTATTATGAATGTGTCATGCTTATTTAAGATGACCCTGGGGTGACCTGCCAGCATGCTTAGGATTACCTACTTCCTTTCACAAGACATGTCCTTCATGTCACCACATTTGTAAACCATTTTCCCCAAGGCCTTAGCTGACAAGGGCTTTAATGAAAGGACTGCTTCCAAGACAGTCCTTTGCTTGTGCCCCTGGAACACTTAATTCCAGAACCCAAAGGATGATTTTTCCTCATTTGGGCCTCCTGTTGGTCCACACTGCAACTTCATGAAAAACAGCCTCTGTTATAGCAAGCCATGGCTGGATTCCCTCCTGGCTGAGCCCCTCCTCTCATTCCTATCTGTAGCCCCACCCTTGCTTCAGCTCCTTACAGTGCCGATAAGTCAGGATGCCCGAGCTGCATCAGAAAACCCTGCTAGCAATGGCTCAAACAGCAAAGGTAGTTATTGATCTTGTATACAAGAAGTTTGGAGGTTGGCAATTCCAGAGTTCTTACAGAAGGTCAACGACATCTGTAAGGGCCCGAGTCCTTCCTGTCTGGTCACTCCATGGGGTGTTGGCCTTTCACCCGTCAGCTTGCGACCTCATAGTTGTAAGATGGTAGCACAACCTCACACAACCATACGCACGGCAGGAAGAGTGAGCAAGCTTCCTCGCTGACGCTCTGTGTATCAGGGAGCCGTGTCCTACCCAGACACCTCTTCCCTTTGTGACCCCTGGCCAGAACTGGTCACATGGCTTCATCTATAATAGTGCCAGACACGGGGGATGGGATCCCCATGCTCGGCTTAGATCTTCCTGGAGAAAACTCTGGGAGGGCAGGCAGTGGGTCATGGAGATAGCGAAACTGGGGAGTTGGGCTCCTGGTAACTTCTCTCTTTTGTTCCTGCCTCTCTCTGTGTTTCAACTTTATTCTCTCTTACTGCAGAGAATAAACTCTCTAACTTTCCCCACAGGGTCAGCTTCTGGAGTTTTACATTTGTGTCCTCTATTACCAGAGAGGGACTGGCCCTCTCTTAGGCCCCAGGTTAGAAAAAATTCCCAGGCCGGTTGCCCAGCACCAGACCAGTTACCTGCAGCCAGAGGAGTGGGGTCACGGCAGCTCCTGTGAGAACCGTACCATGGCAATGGTTGGGATGAGGGAGAAACAGTGCGTAGAAGGAGGGGTGCTGGCATATGAAGGCCTTTGAGATTGTATTAGTCAGACTTTGCTGGAGTAACAGACATCCCCGAAACCTCAGGTTACATGAGAGCTATGGGTCAGCTGGGGCTCTGCTGGACTCTGCTGGGCTGGGCTCAGCAGGACTCAGCTCCACGAGTCTTCTCACTCCAGGGCCCTTGCTGAAGGAGAGGCCTCCATACTCAAGGAGGATGTATTAGTCTCCTTGAGCTACCATAACAAAGTACCACAGGCTGGGTGGCTTACACAACAGAAATTCATTTTTTCCTGATTCTGGAGATTTTGAGGCTAGAGGTCCTCAAAAAATTAAAAATAGAACTTCCATATGATCCAGAAATCCCATTTCTGGGTATTTATCCAAAAGAATTGAAATTAGGATCTCAAAGAGATATCTGCACCCCCATGTTCATTGTAGCGTTATTCACAATAGTCAAGATGTGGAAACAACCTAAATGCCCATTGGCAGATGAATGGATTTAAAAGTGTGGTATATCCATACAATGGAATATTATTCAGCCTTAAAAAAGGAGGAAATCCTGCAATATGTGACAACATGGATGAACCTGGAGGACACGATGCTAAGTGAAATAAGTAGTCACAGAGGGACAAATACACATGGTTCCACTTACATGAAATATGGAAGATAAACTCATAGAATCAAAGAGTGGAATGCTGGTTGCCAGGGTCTGGGGGGAGGGGGAAATGGGGAGTTGCTAACAAGGGGTATAAAATTCCACTTATGCAGGATGAGTCCGTTCTAGAGATCAGCTGTACAACATCGTGACTATAGCTAACAGTGCTGTATTGGACGCTTAAAAACCTATTAGGAGGGAAGATCTCATGGTAAGTGTTCTTATCAAAATAAAATAAAATTTAAAAAAAGAGAGAAAACCACTAGTTCGGAGCTAGTAGTCCTGGCAGTGAGGACAGAGGCCCCACAGGCAGAGGAAACAGCAAAGCCGAGGCATGGAGCTCAGGAGGGGCAGACACACTTGGAGATGGCGTGTTGTTTGGCGAGACTGGCTCCTGGGCGGGGAGAGAGAAGTGGAACTCTGGAGCTCGAAGTGTGGGCGGAGCCCTATCTCTGGGTGCTCCAGGCTGAATTTCAGAGTTTGAAATTCTTCCTAGAGGGGGGCAGAGTGACGAGGGAGTAAATGGCATGATTTGCATTCTAGAAAGCTGGCTGTCAGGAGACTGGGAGGGCTGACACAGGGACAGAAGAAGAAGCCCAGAGCAAATACATGAAAGATGGGGAGGCCAATTAGCTGGTCCCCTGTGCACAATTTCCACGCTCGCAGAACGCACCTTGATGAAAGGCAGGCCTCCGTGCCCGAGGCTGGCTCAGGGACTCTGGTGTCTTTTAAATGTACTGGACTCCCAGAAATTTCTCCATGGTCTGAGCTGGCTGCATGACCACAGATGGTCATTCCAGAATCCACCTGTTGCACGGGCAGGACAATCTTAAAGGCTTCTGCTAGGGTCTGCTGGAGAAAAGACCTGGGAACCAGCAGGCCCTCCCCCAACAGCTGTTCCCAAATTTGGGCCTGGGGTCCAGACTCTCGGATGCCATAAGGGTCCATTTGAGAGAGTGCTGGGAGTAGCCCTCCCAAGGATGGACAGAGGCCCTGGGCGGCCCCAGCACAGGGTCCTGGTCACGGAGAGAGGCCCCTGCGTAAAAAGCCAAGCACCACCTGTGTGCCAGGACCGGGCTGGATGATGCCACATTCCATTTAAACCTCACAATCTCCCCATTTCACAGATGAGGACACCAGGGCTCCAGGAAGCAAAGAGACATGCTTGAAGTCATTCAGCTGATAACCAGGACTTAAACCGACCCTCTGACAGCAGGCCCCCGTGCCTTCTCCACCCTGCCCCACCCCCTCAGCCACAGGATGGAGGGAACGATTCGTATCATGGTCAGCATTTCCCCCTCTATTGGGAAGGTTGGTCCTGAGTCTGGGCGCAAACCCCCTGGAGGGTAGGTCTCCTTTTCTAAACATGGGAGCTACATGACCGTCTTGATAGACTGCTACATGAGGGCAGAGATAGGTCCAATCCATGGATTTCCTATCATGAAAAGACATCCTGCAGCTCTTTTGAGTTCAAATCCTGATTCCAACACTACCTGGCTGTGTGTCGTTGGGCAAGTTCCTGAACCTCTCTCTGCCTCAGTGCCCTCAAGTGCAAGGTGGGGATCGTGGTACCTATCTCAAGGGGGCACTGTGAGGATTAAATTAATAAAGACCTGTCAAGTGCTGGCCACATAGATGCTCCCGATATGATAAGCTATCATCTTCCTCACTACTCTGGATGGCAAGGTGCCCCCATCCTCCTCTCCTGTTCTCTACTTTCTCTTCTCCAACTCGTGCTTGTTATGCGGACTGGACAGACCTTGAAAAGGGGGAATCTTCAGGCTTGTGGGTGTTTCTTAATTAATTCCCATTAAAAATATTTTTAGACGGGGGTCCTGGGGTCAGAGCACACTCCACTTCTGCTCTTGTTCTTTGCAGCGAAGTCGAAATGGGGACCACGTGTCTATTTGAGTGGACGTGAGTCATCATCCCTCCGAGCAATCACATCAACAAAATGTCCTCCGTGGAACCTTGTTCTGGCAGATGCAGGAAGCCTCAGGGGTGACAGGAGCGGAGGGAGCTCCGTCCTGTTTTCCACAGTGGTTGGTCCTCCTCCTCCCCCTCCCCCTCCTTCTCCTTGTCTTTTTTCTCCTCCTCCTTCTCCTCCTCCTCCTCTTTCTTCTCCTTTTCCTCCTCTTCCTTAATCATTATGTAAAACCTGCAGTATTCTCAGGATGGACAATGTTTCTTCAACTCCAGGGTCTCCTCTTTGGCATCCCTCCTCTGGTCCAGGCTGTAGTGGACATTCACTACACATGGGGATGCATATGATTTTGAGGAAACTGGCTTCACTCCTAGATCCAGGGGAGGGGCCCCTGACCTGAGCTAAGCCAATCCACACACTCCCCCTTTCTGACCACTGTGACTGACTCTGGGTGTCTTGGCGTAGGACCAGAGCTGGACAAATCAGCATGAATCTTAGGACTCCATCTGGGAATGCTGAGACAAATATACTCTCTCGCTTTGCATGGCGTAGTGCACAGAGATGTGAGGTCTGGAACTATTGCAGCTGTTTTGCAACCGTGAGGGAAGCCAGCCTGAAGACAAAGCTGATAATCAGAGCAAAACAAAACTAAGAGAATCACAGAGAAAGGAGCCCTGATTAGCTCTTCCTTTCTTCGTTCCTTTTTCCCTTTCTTTCTCTCTTCCTTCCTCCCTTCTTCTTTCCTCCATCCATCCATCCATCCCCAGTAGGTATTTATCATATGCCTGCTCCATCAGATTCTGGGACAATATTATAGATGAAACATAATGCCTACTTTGGAAGAACTTATAGTTTTGTGGAAGACAGGCTCACAAACAGATAATTATAATTACAATATTGTGACTGCAATGTTAGAGAAATGACTATACTATTAGAGTGGAGAGGCCATAACACAACCTGGGTGGTGGGGAGATCAGGGATGGGTCCCTTTGAGAAGTGATACCTGAGATGAGTCTTAAAATATGGGTAGGGCTCAGCCTGGTGAAGGGGGCGGGAGGGGTGTGGCAGGCAGAGTGGGGACCGTGAGCCACAGAGATGAACCAGCCTGCTGAGTGGGGCGACTGTAGGTGTGGCAGGACTTGGCATGGCCAGGGGAGGTAGGCAGGGGCAGCTACGTGGGGGCTATTAGGGTTCCTCCCGAGACACTCCTTGAAGCAGGAAGCTAACTCATGGCTCCTTCCAGTGCTCAGCACAGCGCCTGGCACACACACAGGTTAGTCTGCTCAGGCTGCCATAAGACACCATGCACTGGGCATCATACAATACAGAAATTAATTTCTGCTTAGTTCTGGAGGCTGGAAGTCTGGGATCAAGGTGTTGGCAGGGTTGGTTTCCCCGGGGCCTCTCTCCTTGGCTTGCAGACGGCCGCCTTCTTGCTGTGTCCTCATGTGGTCTTTCCTCTGTGTGTGCACATCCCTGGTGTCTCTCTCTGTGTGTCCAAATCTCCTCTTATATAGAAGGACACCAGTCATATTGATTAGGGCCCATCCTCAAGGCCTCAATTTAACTTAACCACCTCTTTAAAGGCCCTGTCTCCACATACAGTCACATTCCGAGTTACTGGGGGTTAAGGCTTCAACATATGAATTTGTGGGGGACACAATTCAGCCCATAACAGTGAGGTTCAATAAATAGTGAATGAATGAGTGAGTGAGGTGGGTCAGAGGCGGATGTAGATGTTCATTTTTGCGTGCTGAGGGAGCAAGCGAAGGGGGTGTGGGCATCTCCGTTGTAAACAGGAGGGGAGAGGCAGAGGACGGCTCTAGATGATTCTCCGTGTGGCACTCCTCGCTTGTTGGGGCTCTTCCCTGCCACCTCCTTCTGTTGTACGTGACATCCTGACTGGGAACACGTGAAACAACAGCTGATGCTGTCAGTGGGACGGCCACCTCTCTGCCATGCTCGCAGTGGAAACTGCCAATGCTGATGACATGCCAGCCTTGGCGGTGACATTGATCCTTTCCCTGCTCTCGCAGGGCCGGGAGCACGGGAGCGTGGAGATGGCTTCCCTTTCACGAGAAATGACAGGGCTGCTGCATCTTATACCAGACTAATTCTAGTGTAATCTTTAAGAGCCAGAGAGGAGAAACAATTCTGTAAGAAGCTTTGGTGGGGAGCCACAAAGTCATTAACAGGTTGGATGTTAGCAATTATTTATTTTCTTTTTCTTGTCCCTTTCTTAAAAAAATGGGAAAGGGTTTATTTTCCTCCATGAAAATGATGTTTCCTCTGAGAAAAGAAATTGAAAGAGCAGACTGACCCCGGTGGGGTCAGCCAGAGTAGGCACTTCGTATCAGCTCAATAACTCCAGCCAAAATTACTCTCCTCCGTTTGTGCTGGGAAATGGGTCTTGATTTTTGTTTCTCTAAACACTTTATACAGCAGAAGAAGTAATATGCGAGGCCTGGGGAGTGAGGCATTTTCCAACAAGTCTGGGTGATTATGTGGATGAAGGACAGCTGGGAGGAGGGGAACCACCTCGTCCCTTCCCAGGTGTTTCCCAAGGAGGAAAGGCCCCGAAGACAAAGAAAGCCTGGTGAAAGGGAATGGACTTGAACTTCTGTACATCGGGCTTGAATGTACATACACTGGTTGTTTCTTTCATATATTACAGGCTGTGGAAGAATTTTGGATGGTGATCATGGTGGTGGTGGGATTAAGGGTGTGGACCTCCTAGGGGGCCAGACAATTTGAACTAATGGATTTAGCAGGAGGAAATGTCAGAGTAAGGCCCGAGTAGAGACCCAAGAAAGGTCAAACAAGAGGGTTACCTATTGGGTGGATAGGCCCTGAGGGGCAGGTCAGACTCAACGTGCTGGTTGGAGGAAGGCCTGGGCAGGCCTGTTACATATGGTTATGAGGTTTGTGCACGGAACAAAGGCAACAGGCAGAAGGGCAGGTGAGGGCTGAATTTCAGGGTGCATTTTGCTGGCCAAGTCATGTGCCATGACTTAGGCTTACTTCTACCAGAGGAGGGGTATCTTTTTCTTTGCACAAATGTTCCTTCTGTCACTGTGGCTAGTGCTGGGTCCAATGAGAAAGAGCGCTCTTTCCTAAATTGCACAAGGATACTGTAGAGGTCGGCAGAGTCCTGGCATGTGGGCCAAAGTACTTGAACACTGGGAGACGAGGGTGGAGATGGTCCACATCCCAGGGCCCTGACGATGCACTGCTCCCCTGAGACAGCAGCGACCCTCCTCTTCTGAGACAGCGTCACGACTGTCCTAGGGAATGATCATTGAACTGGTTTTTGGGCCTCAGGTCTTCTGGTATACTATGCTGTTCTTCAGGGCTGAAATACTGGTAATTAAAAAAATCTTTTTAAAATTTTTAATTGAGGTAAAAAACACATAACGTCAAATTTACCATCTCAATAATTTTTTTTTTAAAGATTTTATTTATTTATTTATTTTCCCCCCAAAGCCCCAGTAGATAGTTGTATGTCATAGCTGCACATCTTTCTAGTTGCTGTATGTGGGACGCAGCCTCAGCATGGCCGGAGAAGCGGTGCATCAGGTGCGCGCCCAGGATCCAAACCCGGGCCGCCAGCAGCAGAGCGCGCGCACTTAACCGCTAAGCCACGGGGCCGGCCCATCTCAATAATTTTTAAGTGTACAGTTCAGTAGTCTTATGTATATTCACTTTGCTGTGCAAGAGATCTCCAGAACTTTTTTATGTTGCAAAACTAAAACTCTGTACCCGTTAACAAGATTCCACTCCCCACTCCTCCCAGCCCCTGGCACCCGCCACCCTACCTTCTGTTTCTACAAATTTTACTACTTTAGATATCTCGTACAAGTGGAACCAGACAGTATTTGTCTTTTTTGACTGACTTATTTCACTCAGCATAATGTCCTCATGGTTCATCCATGTTGTAGCATGTGACAAGATTTCCTTCTTTTTTAAGGTTGAGTAATATTCCGTTGTATGTATAGACCACATTGTGTTTATCCACTCATCATCGATGGACATATGGATTGCTTCTGCCTCTTGGCTCTTGTGAATAGTGGTGCTATGAACACGGATGTGAAAATATGTCTTTGAGATCCTGCTTTCAATTCATTTGGATATATACCCAGAAGTGGAATTGCTGGATTATATAGTAATTCTATTTTTAATTTTTTGAGGAGCTATCGTATTGTTTTCCACAGAGGCTACACCGTTGTACATTCCCAGCCACAGTGCACAAGTGTTCCAACTTCTCCGCATCCTCACCAACAGTTTTTATTTTCTGTTTTTTTGATAATACCATCCTAACCGGCGTGAGGTGAAATACTGGTGATTGTTAGCAATATACCAATATTTCAGGGTCTTTAAAAATATGAAAATTTGAATTATTTACATCTTGAGATCAAAATTACTCAACTATTTAATTTATGCAAAAATACCAACCGAGAGCAGTCTACAAGCCTAGCCAGGCATGACCCTACGCAAGTCACAAGAATCCACCATCTTGTGACTGTGCTTTGGCAAAGCTTCAACAGCAAGGTTAGGTCTTTCTCCGTGACAGACTTTTGAAACAAATGGCCCAGTGGCTCATCCATGGGTTGGAGGGAGCTGTCAAGGGTTCTGTGTCACAAAAGGGGGACTGAAACCCAGAAGGTGGGAAGTGAAGCAGAGAGAGTGGGTCACCAGCCAGCAGGTGGAGGGCTGGAGAGTGGCCTGAGATGGGTGTTGGGAAGCTGGAGGCTGGGCAGAGAGCTCCTCTTACATGGGGCTGTTCTGTCTTCTTAAGCAGGAGTGGGGCATCCCTCACTGGACTGGGGGCATGCCCTGGGCGCAGCCACCCCTGCCAGGGGGGCAGGCTCTGCTGCAGCATGTGCCTCCTAGATGCTTGTTGAAAAAGAACCTCTTCTGAGGCCCTGTGCTGCCGTGGCCCAGCTGTCCCCACAGCGGGCCTCCTTTAGGAAAAGAGCACAGGCTCAGAAACTGGAGGGCATCCTGACAATGTTGAAGGTTAAGAAACCCCTCATCCTCTTGTGTTCTGGAAAATGGCTTACTGCAAGGAAACCCCCTTCTCCATAAGCCTTAGATGACTCCCACAGATGCCTCCCCTTGTTTACAGATGACAAGGCCAGACACAGACTCTCCAAATTCCCATTTTTCCCCTCATAAATGACTAGCTGAAATGCTGTCCCCACTGATCAATTGCAACAAAATGCTTGTTAACCAAACTTTGCTTAAGCTTCTCTCCTTCTCCCAGGAGCTTTGGCAGCAGACAGTGTCCCCTGAGAGGAGGCTGGCTTCAGGGTCAAACCTTCTTGGATGTCCCATCCAATCGCCCCACTTTCATCCCTCTTCCCCACACGGTCCTTTCTGGCCTTCCCTACCCCTTCCTGTAAGAGGAAACCTCTTTGTACCCGACTCTTGAGAGGCTGGCAGGCCTTGTGGTCAGAGCGTTCTCCTTCCTCCTAGCAATTGTCGCTTCCTCCCTTGCAAAAATCCTTTTGCATAAAAATCTTTCCTTACTAAGTCCGGATTTGTTTTTATTTGACAGTCCTAAGGAGGCTGTAGGCTCCTGTTGTGGGGATGGGCCGGGTGGGCTTTTCTGTTCTGCTGATTCCATGTACTCATGGACATGTGCTCACGTGGTAGTAAACATGTACTTAGCTGCCAGGGAGGCCTTGAGCACTGACCTCGGTCCTGGGCACACACCGTCCTGGCCTGGCTGCCCTCAGGGACTCAGCAGGTGGACTTGGGTCACTATTGGGTGGGAACTGACTGTGAGACTCAGTCAATGGCACCAGCAACCGTCTGATGGAAGTAGCAGCAGGGGTCCACGTGAGTAGGGCTCTATGTGGAATCTAGTCCGTTAGCTGGTAATGAAAAGAAACTCCACTTTAGGGTTTTAAAGAATGCCAGCAAGGTCCTAATTTATGATCTTGAGCCACACTTTTTGTATCCCCATTCTATTTTCCATGGCAGATCCAGAACCATTGCCTGCCAGATCCAAGCTCTCTCTTCCTTAGTCCTGGGGTTTGTGTCCCCCACCCCCAGCCCTCTTCCTTCTCACAGCTCTTCATTATGTAGATCAATTGAGCTTCTTTTCACTTGGCATCACCAAGTGTCCTAGAACCGGTTGACAAACAGCTTTTGTTTTTAGCGGGATGAGGGAGAGGCAGTGAGACGGGAGGTGGAAGAAATCTCACCTGCTAATAAATCTTGCTCCCGTCACATCGTAATCCAGGGCAAGGCATGAAAAGGGCCTTATAAGAAGTGCAGACACAATGCTTTGGCGGTCTTGGGGCGAGCGGGGTCATCGGGCTCTCTCACAGGCGCTCCCTCCCTGCTAATCCATCTGCCCGATGCAGGCTGAGTGCAGAGACTTAGAGATGCCCGCTGCGCTCAGGGTCAGCCTCCAGATGCTCTGTCGGATGACTTTGGTCCGCGAACAAATCTGTTACAAGCAGTTCAACCTCTAGCAATTGTTGGGTGAATTAGAGCTTAGAGAGTCATGAAGCTAATGGAGAAGTGAAGGAGCAGGGAGCCTTCTTGCTGCGCCCAGAGGCGCACCTCTGGGGCCCCTTAGCCGCCTCAGTGTGCAGGATTAATGAGGGTTCGCTGGCTGCTGCAGGCTGCCTGGGACGGGGTGAGCTTATTAAAAACTCCTCATGTGGCTTACTGGCTGTATAGCCAGCTTGTGGCCCTTTCCCAGGAGCCGGGACACCGTGGCAACTGGCAGTTATCCTGCTTGATTATCTAGGCACACACACGCACACGCGCACACACACATACACGAAAGCATTGGTTGATTCAAAAAACCATTTAGTGGGCACTTTATCTGTACAGGGTGCAGGGATATAGGGATGAATAATGCCTAGTCCTTTGACTTGAAAACTTCACCCTGTCCAGGATCTCAACATACACGCAACGGACTATTCTGTGCTATTCACTCATGTTGCTGTGGGTGGCAGTGTTCTGGTGTATGGATGTACCATGCTTTATATACCCGGTCTCCTGTGGTGGGTTATTGGGTGTTTGCCATTTTTGGTTATGGTGAATACAGTTGGTACATATCTTTTTTGTGGACATGTGCAGTCATATCTGTTGGGTCTATGCCTAGGAGAGGAAGTACTGGGTCGTAGGGTGGGAGTATTTTCAGCCATAGTAGATACTGTCCAACAGTTTTGCAAAGTGGTTGAACCAATTTTTACTCCTATCAGCAGCATGCAAGATGGAATGCATATTTATTGATGCTGAGTGTGTGCCGGGGCCTGGCCTGGGGGCTCTGTGATCATTGCAGGTTTCATTCCTCTCATTTTATATATCCGGGGACAGAAGCTGAGATGGGTGAAGGGACCTGCCTGATCTCCCACAGCCAGCAAATGGCAGGAAGGAAATCTGAGCCAAGGTTGCCTAACCCCAGGGCCTGTGCTCTGTGGACCCTGCTATGCCAGTAGATCATTAGCACAAGTGACCTATCCGATCACTAGCTGATAGGCCTGTGCAGGGAGCCACAGGCCCAGGGATCCACCACTTGAGCCCAAGGAGTCAGAGAGATGCTGATCACCCCAATAGCACGCAGCAGCACCCCACAAAGCAGCCCTCCAACACTACACGTCCTTCACAGCTCTCCTTCCTAACCGACGTGGGTCCCAGCCTGCCCTCTGGATTGTGACTTGTGGCCCGTTCTCCATTATGGCTGCTCACTTTCAACCCTGAAGCTCACCCTGACTTATTTTTTATTAAAAAAAATTTTTAAATTGAAATATAATTGACATATAACATTGTTCTAGTTTTAGGTGTACAACATAATGATTTGAGATATATATATACATATATATATATATATATATATATATGTATGTATTCACTCTGAGTTTCTAAATTATGACCTGGCACCTCTTGGTGAGTACCATGGCAGAAGTGGTGGTACCTGTTACAGGCTGAATAGTGTCCCTTTAAAATTCAAATGTTGAAGCCCTGACACCCAGGACCTCAGCATGCGACTGTATTTGGACATAGGGTCTTTAAAGAGGTAATTAAGTTAAAATGAGGTCATATGGGCAGGCCCTAACCCAATATGACTAGTGTCCCTATAAAAAGAGGAGACGAGGGGGCCAGCCCCATGGCTTGGTGGTTGGGTGCACGCGCTCTGCTACTGGCGGCCCGGGTTCGGATCCCGGGCGTGCACCGACGCACTGCTTCTCCAGCCATGCTAAGGTGGCTTCCCACATACAGCAACTAGAAGGATGGGCAACTATCACATACAACTATCTACTGGGGCTTTGGGGAGAAAAGGGGAAAAAAAAAGGAGGAGGATTGGCAATAGATGTTAGCTCAGGGCCGGTCTTCCTCAGCAAAAAGAGGAGGATTGACATGGATGTTAGCTCAGGGCTGACCTTCCTCACAAAAAAAAAGAGGAGACGAGGACACAGACACACAGAGAGGGAAGACTGTGTGAAGACACGGGGAGAGGGTGGCCGTCTACAAGCCAAAGAGAGAGGCCTCAGGAGAAACCAACTCTGCCAATATCTTTATCTTGGCCTTCCAGTCTCTAGAACTGTGAGCAAATAAATTCCTGTTGTTTGAGACAGCCAGTCTGTGGAGCTTTGCTATGGCAGCCCTAGCTGACTAATACAGCACCCCACCCATATCTCCTGGGCACTTACCTTTTTCATGCATCTTCTGGACTTCTGACAGCCAGCATTGTCTCTTTGCCTGAAAGCTTTCTCTGGACAGGCCCATAGGCCCTCAGTGCCGGAAATTACCCTTAATCCTCCAGCGGCCGTCACCAATGGTAGTGGGAGTTGGAGGAAAAAATACCCCAGCTGTCTCACCCTTCAGATGGGAAAACTCTGAGATGCGTGTTCTGCACTGTGTCTCCGTGGTACCTATAGAATTCTGCTCGGTCGCCCACACTGTTAATCTGCTTGATAACTCACGTGTGTCGTCTGCCATCCCCCTTCTCGCTTCCCCAGTCTCCTACCAGAGTTTCCTAGGATCTCCTCCCAAATAAACTACTTGTACTCTAATCCTTGCCTCAGGCTCTGCCTCTGGGGGACCCCCGAGCCAGGACTCCTACCATCTTTTGGCAGCCAGTGCCGTGGATTCTGTCCAGACTCTGGATCCCACCCAAGGAGCTAGTATCCAAACTCTCCTTGAGTAAGCAAATGTCTTCTCATGCAAGACACACAGGGCCGAAACTTATTAGACAATACTGGTCGGAACGGAAGAAAATTACCAGTCTGCTCAGGGAAACATTGGTAAATGCCTGAACCGGAGCAACACCACATCATAATCCTTACCTGAGATGCTCACCAACTCCCTGTGGATCTTTTCTTGCCCCATCTTTTCTTTCCTTCATCTTCTCTTCATTATTTCTCTATGCTTCACATGTAGTCTCTATTTTATCTTCCTGACAGGCCGCCTCTTATTCTCATACACAAGCGGCAGTTCGAGAAAGGATGGAGACATTTTCCTCTGAATCACAACCGCGGCTGGGAGGCGGGTGGTGCTTTCTTCCAAGGATTTTTATTCCTGGTCTCATAAACATCTTACGGTGGTGAAGGAGAGGCTATCAACAGTCTGTTCATCTGCAGAGCTGAAAGCCTGGCAGCCGTCCTTATTTATAGGATCCTGAGAGTGTCCGTGAGGTTGGGTAAGAAATAAAATTGCACCAAACCTGCTAACGCCTGAGCGTCACAACATTCGTGTCTTGTAGGTTGGCCTGAGGGCAGCGGAAAGTCCAACAGACTGGATTCAAACCCCAGCTCTGCCACGCTCAGCTTGTGTGATCTGGGAAAGTGACCTTTCTGAGCCTCAGTGTCTTCATCTCTAAAATGGGAAAGACAGCACCCCGTCAAAGGCTGCTGTGAGGGTTACAGGTGGTGATGTATTTGGGGTACACAGCTCGTGCTCGAGCGATGGGGGTTTCTCCTTTCTTCTCCACGTGACCTGATTCAGGGGCCCTGGAGTCTTTTGTTAAAAAACTTTTAGAGTCAGCTTCATTGAGGTATAATATATATTATAATAAAATGCACCTATTTTAGGTTTACAGTTTGATGAGATTTGCAAATGTGTGCTCTCGTGTAACTATCACCTCAACCAAGATGTAGAACATTTCTATCACCCCTAGAGCTCCCTCATGCCTCTTTATCGTCTATATCAGTCTGCTGGAGCTGCCGTAACAAGTACCACAACCAAGTGACTTACACAACAGCCTCCTGGAGGCTGGAAGTCCAAGACCAAGGTTCGCAGAATTGGTTCCGTCCAAGGGCCTTGAGGGAAGGGTCTGTTCCAGGCTTCTCTCCTTGGCTTGTAGAGAGCCATCTTCTCTCTCTGTCTCTGTGCATTGTTTTCCGTCTAGGCATGTCTCTGTGTTCAAATTTCCCCTTTTTATCAAGATATCAATCATACTGGATTAATGACCATTTAATGACCTCATTTTTTTTTTTTTTTGTGAGGAAGATCAGCCCTGAGCTAACATCCATGCTGAACCCTCCTCTTTTATGCTGGGGAAGACCGGCTCTGAGCTAACATCTATTGCCAATCCTCCTCCTTTTTCTTTTTCCCCCCAAAGCCCCAGTAGATAGTTGTATGTCATAGTTGCACATCCTTCTAGTTGCTGTATGTGGGACGCAGCCTCAGCATGGCTGGACAAGTGGTGCGTCGGTGCGCGCCCGGGATCTGAACTGGGGCCACCAGTAGCAGAGCGCACACACTTAACCGCTAAGCTACGGCCGGCCAAATACCTCATTTTAACTTGATTACCTCTGTAAAGACTCTATCTGCAAATAAGGTCACATTCTAAGGTATTAGGGATTAGAACTTGGTGTTAGGACTTCAACGTATGAATTTTGGGGGAGACACAGTTCAACTCATAGCACAGTCAATAGCACACTCCCACCCCAGGTGATCACTGATTTGCTTTCTGTTACCCTAGATTAGTTTCCTGTTCTAGAGTTTCATATCAATGGGATCATACAGTATATGCTCTTTTGCGTCTGGGTTCTTCTGCTCAGTGTGCTGTTTTTGAGAATTAGTCATATCATTAAGTGTATTGGTAGCTCATTGCCTGTTGCTGGGCAGCGTTCTGTTGAATGTCTATATCACATTTTGTTTGTCCACTCACCTGTCAATGGACATGTGGGTTGTTTCTTGGAACCATTTTGACCATGATCCAAAGTGTAAGAAATAGATTTTCCATTTATATTTGTATGCTCACTTGTATGTATAAATAAATATTAAACTAAACAAAAATTTCATGAATACTTATCCTGGTCCATTCTGTTCCATTCCAAAAAATGCGGGATGTGACCACTAAGCTGAATTTTTTGACCCAGAAGTGGATCATGACCCAATGTTTAAAACTTTTCCTTGGTGGGAGTGGTGGGGAGGCTCCACTCAGCAGGAGAAGAGTGCAGAAAAGATGACCAGATTCCATAATTTCAGTTTGTCCCTACTTTATTATATACCTGCAGAACAACCAAAATCTAATCTCAGCTACCACAGTAGATCCACCCAATGTACACAAAAAATGTCAGTTAAGATGTACACTCAGATTCCCAAGAAAGCACAGTGAGGTCTTTTGGGCCAAGACTTTTCTTCATGTTCCATTTTGGTCTCTGATTCTCAAGACGTGATTCAGAGCTGGGTGCAGTTCTCTATTGGCAGGTAGGTGGCTTGACTCCCAGCTGCCCACCTCACAGGAAAGGTTAAGTCAGACAATATCAGTCAAGATAGGTCAGATGAAGTTATGAAGGCCATGATAACAAACAATCCCAACATCTCAGTGGCTTAACCCCCAAAGATTTATTTCTTGCCCACGCTAAGTTCACTGAGGGTTTGTGTGACTCTTCAAGTCAACTCTCCATGTGGTGACTCAGGATCCAGGCTCCTTTGATCTTGTGGTGACATCTCAATGTGAGGTTCCTTTATGATCTAGTGATGGGAGTGGGGGCAGGGAGATAACTGTACTAGGGTCACGTACTGGCTTTTCTATGTTTTGGCCTGAAAGCAACACCTATCACTTCTTTCCAAACTTATTGGCTAGAACCAGCCCCTAGAACATGGTTTAACTTCAAGGGGACTGAGAAGTGCAGTGATACAGGTACCTGGAGGGGAGGGGAACTGAATGAACTGGTGAACTGGTGCAGTGAATGTCTGCACAGACTTCTAACCTTGTGGATACCTTGCCTCGGTTCCCTCCTGCCCCGACACCTGGCACCATATGCACACACGTTCCTCTTCCTGCTCTGCGCTCTGCTTGCTCTGCAAAGCCCAGTTCCTGCTCCACTAATAGAGTCAAGTCTGGGGAACCGGACTCGTTTTCCCAAGGCCGTGACTTTGAATGTATGAAGAATTCCCTGGCACTTTGTCTACCTCTTTGGAAGTAGCTGGGAAGATGGTCCCAGGCCAGAGCAGGAGGGGAGTTGAGAATGAGTTTGGCTGGGTCAGGGTCTAGCCCTTGGTGACCCGCCTTAAACAAGGAGACTGCTGCAGGGCCTGGCTCCCAGGAGACAAGGCCAGCCCTGCGGGAGAAGTCTCTGTGAATCATCAGCAGTCGTACCTTCTGTCTGAAAGTGGACAAGGTCGCTGACAGTCTTTTTTATTTCCAGACTTCTGTGCCAGCCTGAGAACTTCCAAAGGGAGAGGGGCCCTGGCTGCAGAGAGGCCTGTTTTTTCACCCCCCGCCCTGTCCTTCTTCATATGAAGCTCTGTGCACAGGTTTTATGAAAATATGACTCTAGTGTGAGTGAGGACTTCCTGAGTGCGAGCCTTCTGCTGACTCCAGCAATAAAGAATTCGGGCCTTATTTATAGGGCTGCCACCAGGATCTGACAGGAGGAATTGAGCATGCTGCCAGGGTGCGAAATGAGATTTCCCAGAAAGACATTCAGTGCGCTAAAGGGGCCTCTGGGGAGCGAGAGAGGAGACAGGCAAGGTGAACAGAATGATCTGGGCGGCAGTCCGCAGTGGCCGACCCTCCCTCCTCCCTCCTCTGAGAGGGAAAGGCAGCAAGGCAGCAGAGTCTTCTTGGGGCCCTGGGCCTTAGCACCTTCCAGCAGAGCCAGAACAAGAGTAAAAATGCAAATTTCCCGCTAATCAAAGTAATCAAGGCTGTTCTCAATTATCTGGGAGGACAACTTAGCCGTGGGCAACCTGGCATTCCTCTCCACTCTGCTTCCTCCCTCTCCTCCACCAGTCCCCTCCCTCCCCGTGCCTCTTCCTTCCCTGTCTATTGCCTCCTCTCCTTTTTTCCCTCCCCAGGGTAATTATTAGGGCTGTTCACAAATGTGCCTGCTCTCTCCCCTGGGAGCCTGGTAGGTCTGCATTTCCCCTCCTGTACGAAATAAAGTTTGCCTCACTGTCTCACAGCTGGGCAGTGAAGTGTATGCCGCTTTTGGGCAGAAGCTTCCAGAGCCAGTGCCTTCTGCCTACATCTCTTTCCCGACCACACTGACCAGCAATGTTTGAGATGCTGGTTGGCCCAGCAGCCTGAGGTCTGGAAAGAGTATGACACGGACGGAGCAAAGCCCCCAGCTGACCCATGCTGGACACATAGCCCGAGAGAGAATACGTTTTTGTTGTTTATTGCCACTGAGATTTTGAGGTTGTTTGTTAGGGCAGCCTCCTCTCTCCTACGCTGACTAATACGCTCTTCGCACCAAAACCTTGGGAACGACTCGTTCTTCTGTAGACGAGATTGAATTGTCCGCGCGCCTCTTTCAATACAGCTTCGGCCAGCTCCTTTCAGTAATCACAAAGTGTGGTTCTGGGGCACAAAAAGAAATAGGACATTGGCCTAGGAGAGAGGGAGAGCGTGGAGAGTTTTTCTGAGCTGCCAGTCTTCGTGAGAAAGCTGTTGGATGCGCCTGAGCTGGGAACCTAGCTGCCCGGAGTTCCCGTCATGGCGATGTTCCGGGGAGACGCTGACTTCTCCAGGTGGAAGCGTTTTCCCATTCTCTGGCAATAAATGCGTCCTACCCCTCAGCCGGGCCAGCTGCTTTCTGGGGACTTCCGCAGTGCTCACTGCGGCTGGGGGCTCGCTCTCTTTCGCTCGGGTTCCTTGCCAATTGGGGCTTGGAAGAAGCCATTCTTTTTCTGGTGCTGATGAATATGCTTCTAGCCCAAAGTTTAATTTTTTTCCTTCTTAGTTTTGCTGCCTTGACTGTCTGGTGCTTCAAGATTTTAAGCATGATTAGCCTGCTGCAGTCAGACCTGAGAGCCCTGATTGACCACCGTGGGGCTGCGTGGCCTCAGAGCAAGCAGGAGAGGAGCATGACCCATGCAGGGGGCTGGTGAGTTGACTGAGGGCCAACAGCAAGGATGAGAAAAGGGCAGCAAATGTGGCGTGTATGTGTGCATGTGCGTGTGCATGCATATGAGTGTGTGTGTTTTAATGGATAGCACTCCCTCTATACAACGGGAGAAGGGAGTGGCTGATAAATGGTGCAAAGTTGGGGGGAGGCGGCACAGGATTTGATGGTGTGGATCCTATTTGGTTTCTGCCACTAACAGCTGGCACGCGGGGGGCTGTCTCTCTGATCCCTGTACCAGGGAGGGAATAAGTCCCACCAGGCTTCACTACAGCAGGGCTATGGGATCTGGGGTTGAAGGCAGCAATCTGCCCTCTCCCATCTGCCTCCCAGCAGCGGATCGTGTGGCAGGAGTCAGGTGGCAAGTGTTTGTGTTGCGTGTGGAGGTGACCCAGGGCAGCACCCTGATATGCCCCGTGTGGCCTGTGGACCCGCAGCATCAGCATCGCCCAGGAGCTTGTTAGAAATGTGGAGCTTCAGACCCCCTCCCTCACATACTTAATCAGAATTTGCATTTTAACAAGAGCCCCTGGTGATGTGTGTGCAGTGAGTGTGAGAAGCACTGGGATGAGGGGTACAGAAATGAGCCCCAACATACAGGTGTGACCAGGAGGCCACGTGGCAGGGAGGTCATGCTGACGTCTGCCTTAGCCCTGGCTTTGGGGTCCACAGGGAGCCAATGTTCCGAGAGCCCAGATCCCTGCCACTTACCCACTCGTTCATTCCCCATCTGCTCATGTCCCTCTCTTGGAAGCTCAGAGAGGAAAGTGAACAGTATATGTTCACTTTCAAAGGTAATGATCAAAGGTAATGATCTTTGTCTTCGATTGAAGAGTTATGCCCCAAAGACTTGACTCAAATCAGAAGGGGACAGAATATCTAGAAGCAACAAGATTAAGTGTTCAGCTGCTAAATAGAAATGACTCAAAAAGGAAACTGAGTTCTGATAGGAAAATGGACACATCTGAGCTGGGACCATACAATTCACATCTGTTGCATAAAGGCAACTGAAGAAGGTGGTGTGGTAGGTACAATAGTGTCCCCCCAAGTCCCACCAAAAGGTGTTCGTGTCCTAATCCCCAGAACCTGAGAGTATGTTACTTATCTGGTAAAAAGGACTTTGCCAATTTGAATAAGTCAAGGATTTTGAGATGAGGAGATTATTTTGGATCACCCAGATGGACTCAATGCAATCACAAGGGTCCTTATAAGAGGGAGGCAGGAGAGTCAGAGTCAGAGGTGATGTGACAAGGGGGAGAAGAGGGACAGAAGGAGATGTGATGATGGAAGAAGAGGTTGGAATGACATGATTGCTGACTTGGAAAATGGTAGAGAGCCGTGAGCCAAGGAATGAGGCAGCCTCTAAAAGCTGGAAAAGGCAAGAAAAAGAATTCTCCCGTAGAGCCTTCAGAAGGAACACAGCCCTGCTGACCTGTTGTAGACTTCTGGCTTCCAGAACTGTGGAAGAATAAATTTGTGTTGTTTGAAGGCACTAAGTTTGTGTAATTTGTTACAGCAGCAATAGGAGACTAATAGAGTGGGTGAGCTGGGTCTCCTTGACCAGTTTCAGAGAGATGCCTGGAGCAGTTGAGGTGGGGCTGGAGAGGCCAGGATTGGGAGAGTACAGTGAGGTCAGACAGGGCTCGGGATGGGAAGTCTGCTGGAGGACAGTGAGGACTCGGGCCTGGTTGGAGCTGACATGCAAATAGCGTAGAAGATGGGATGAGGTGGGAGAAGTCGGTTGGAGCTAGAAAGGCCTGACCCCAGCTAAAGGGTCTGGGCTTAACCTCAGGAGTCACTAGGATTGCTTCAGGGAGAAGGGCTATGATGAAGATGTGTTTCTGCAAAGGAAAGCAGGCAGGGACAGGGATGCAGAGCAGCGAGCTCATTGCAAGACAAGGGGAAAGTAGGTGGAAAGCCTTGTACTGCAGTGGAATGCTCAGAACCCCAGCTTCAGCCAGGTGAGTTCAAATCTGGGTGAGTTCAAATTATTGCTGTGTGATCTTGGCCAAGGTATTTAATGTCTCTGAGCTTAATTTCCTTAGCTGTAATAATGAAGATGATAGCAATTACTCAGCAAGGTTATCTTGGGGATAAAATAAAATACAGAAATGAGGCATCTGGCACCTCACGCCCTTCCATACTACTAACATTGATCTTGCCTTCTGAGACGGCAGGCTTCCTCTGCGGGCTGCAGGTGGTGAGTGGTGCATGTAAGACAGCCACTCTGCAGCAGTACCTTTATGCTGCCATCGCTTGATACATCTGCCTGCATGTCTCATGGATCAAATCACGGTCCCTCAAACTTCTGAAGTGCATTTGATAGATCGCCAGCCCAAAAGGTTTCCGTTGATATGGTGAGTAATAGCTCTGTTCCTGGAGAATGATTTTAAAAGGAAGTCACTGTATCTGCTGCTGTATATTAAAATGCATGATTTCCCCCATCATAAAAATAGTTACGACTTGTTTAGAACCTACCAGGTGACAGGTACTGTGTCAAGGGCCTTCCTCGCCTGCTCTCCAATCTGTATAACAATTTGCAAGGAAAGCAGCATGGCTTTATTTTATAGATGAAGAGTGAGGCTTGGTGAGACGAGGTCCAGGGACACAGAGCAGCGAGTGGCTGACACCACTGAGTATCCTTTTCTCTCCTGTGCCTTCCCTCTTCATCTTTCTTTTTGGCATTAAAAACCCATTTTTTTTTTTTTAATTTTTTATGGTGAGGAAGATTCGCTCTTAACTAACATCTGTTGCCAATCTGCCTCTGTTTTTGCTTGAGGATGATTAGCCCTAAGCTAACATCTGTGCCAATCTTCCTCTCTTTTGCATGTGGGTCGCCTCCACAGCATAGCTTGAGGAGTGGTGTAGGACCGTGCCCGGGAACCGAACCCGCATACCCTGGGCCGCCAAAGGGGAGAGTGCCGGACTTAACCACGACGCCATGGGGCCGGCCCCAAGATCTGTTTTTGATATGGCTCAACTTCTTGTTCTTTAAACAATAACTGGTTAGCGTTTTTGTTTGGAAGGAAGGAAATATTTTCTACAACACTGTCTTTAAACAAGACACAATTCTTAAGATTTTTAACTATGGCCAAATATTGCAGATTCTTGATATCATTTTCCAGGTCTCCCAGGAGCGGCCAAGGTGGCTCACAAAGGAATGAGAGGCCAATCCACATTCCCTGTTGAGTATGAGAGAGGCTAGAAATTAGGGCCTTTGCAATAATTTTCTTGGAACTCTAGGATTCCCATTCACGTCTTTGATTTGGGAAAAGTTGAATCCACTTAAGGATGGAAATTTGTTCCCACAATTCTTGAATCTCCATGTTGAAATGAGTTGCTCTAGATTTCTTAGCTCATCTTTGTTACTGTGAAGAGCTAGGTTATAATTGCAGTGTGAAGTTTTGCAGCATTCATAATTTAAAAAGATGCTATGATATTTAACGTTTTTCTTACCTCCCAGCATCCCTGTCTAAGGTCTCAAAGCTCATTTGGACTATGTTTGTTTCATTGTATCATGCCATGTATTGTCAATTATTTTTTTTCCAATTTTTTATTGTGGGTACAAATACACAAACATAAAATTTATCATCATAACCATTTTTAAGTATACAGTTCAGTGGTATTAAATACATTTGGAGTGTGCTATCATCACCACCATCCATCTCCAGAACTCCCCCGCTCACCTCCCAACCACACCTCCCACACCTTATCATTTAAATGTGGTCTCCTCCTACCTGTCCCCTACGGGCTGAGCTTAAGGCCCCTCTCTTTGGGGAATCCTTGGATGACCATCTCCCCCACAGGAGTTTCTTTCTTCTCTGGATTCCCGTAGCCTCATGCTTGGGACCAATTTACTCTTATTCTTGGTGCCCGTCCTGGGGCCGCCCCTTCACTCACACTGCACACTCCCTGGGTGGACTCCTGTGTTCAGATACTCCCAACTGCATCATCAAGATGCTAACGCCTGCCAGATCTGTATCTCCAGGACAGGTTGCTGCTCAGAGTTCCGGGCCCCTTTATCCCCCACCTCCTAGACTTTTGCTCCTCTCTCTCCTCTCTCCTCCAGATCCCACTGGATCAATTTAGTTAGAACTGAATTCACTCCCTTCCTCTCCCAACCAGCTGCTCTTCTTACAATTCTGATGTGTCCTTCCTCCTGCTCACTCCCAACATCCGACAGAGGACGGCCAATAACACCTGAGCTCCAGACTTCCTCTCTATTCCCCTGGTACGGCCCATTTGTCTTGTGCATCTCTTGGCATCATGCAAATTTAGGCAAGATAGTAACCCCTCCACAGCAGATCAGGCTCACCACCCGTGCACACTCCCCGGTATCCAGGCCTGTGCTGAGCAAGGCCCAGCTGTGGCTCTAGCCGTGGCTCCCAGCTCCCTTGTGGCATCCTCAACCTGTCTCATGCTGCAGGAGCAGATGCTAAGATGGAATCTGGGATGCACGATGTTTATTAGGGATCGTACCTGTGGAAGGAAGGAGAAAGAATCGGCTTTGGGCAGAGGAAGAATTTGAATGGCGATGCTGGCCCAATGAAGCCTCGGACACCCCAGTGGGGAGCTCTGGAGAAATCATTGCCCTTGAGAGTTGTCTGATGTTAGGCCAAAATGGCTGGACCTTTATATCTCCACCTCCCTCTGTCACTGGGATTGGGGCTACCTGGGAGGGGTGTGACCTTGGTTCTCAGCAGACTTTGAAGGAGTAGAGAGCTGAAGCCTGCCAGCTGACCACACCCCCCTCATCTAGGCAGCAAGGGCTCCCGGGAAGTAGGACCTGGAGGGTCCTACCTCATCCCACAATCCCCTCCACCCACCTCCTGCAAACAGCCGCTCTCCAGCTGCCTCTCTTAGTGGAAGGCGAATTTGTTTAAATACCGGCCTGTTAATGGCTCTGAAGTGGCGTGCTCAGTAGGATATGAAAGAAACTCACTCAATTTGTATTAATGCTCTTAACCTCTGCTGAGGATTTCCTCTTGGACTGCAGGTCACGTGAGCGGAGTTTCATTGCCCTAGCACAGGGAGACGATTTCTCTCCATTTCAAGGCAGTGATAATGCTTTACGAGGGTGCCCTTCACTTGCTAAGATATTAAAATGATGATAAATCACAGTTCAACCCCATGAATGAGCTGCGGCTTCATCAACATTTAGAGAACCCTTGTAGATTTCCTGCTGAATTGCCCTTCATCCCTCCAATGAGTCTGTACTTAGGCTCCTGAGAGAATTCAGAATGCGACAGAGGGAGGCTTGGGAGATGCAGGGGAAGGAGGGAGGGTTGAGATTTTGGTTTACCTGGTCCGGGTGGAACCTACAGCAGTTGGAGCAGACTGGAGGGGGCTGGCTGGCTGCAGGACTCTAAGGGGTGGGGTGGGGGGTGGGATGGGAGTGAGAGACCTTAGAGGGATTTGCATATTCTCATCCCCTGTCTCACTCCTCCTTTTCTCAGACCGGGTACTCAGAGAGGCTGAGAACGTTGTATACCTTCAAGGATGAAGATCCAACCGGGACATCGCTGCTCCCGTTCTGAGACCTAGAGCAGGAGAGGGAGGAGCAGCCCTTTGCAAACAGTTGTTTCCACTTACGGCCTGGAACAGAAAAGCCACCCAAAGGCAACAGAGTTGGTGTACAAGTCTGCTCTGGCTGCCGTAGCCGAGTACCACAGACTGGGGCCTTAAACAACAGACGTTTATGTTCTTGTGGTTCTGGAGGCCGGAAGTCCGAGATCGAGGTGTCGGCAGGGTTGGCTTCTTCTGAGCCCTCCCTCCTCGGCTTGTAGATGGCTGCCTTCTTTCTGTGTCCTCACGTGGTCTTGTCTCTGTGCCAGTCTGTATTCAAATCTCCTCTTCTTATAAGGACCCCAGTCATATTGGATTAGGGCCCCCCCAGGACATCGTTTTAACTTAATTACCTCTTTAAAGACCCTGTCTACAGATACAGTTACATTCTGAGGTACTGGGAGTTAGGGCTCCAATGTCTGCATTTTTTGGGGGAGAGGGGCACAATTCAGCCCATAACAACCAAGTAGGGAAAGAGAACATGCGAGGAAGTCACAGCAACCCTGACAATTTGATGACAGCTCTACTTCTTGTCCCAGCAGAGTGTCAACCGGGGTCTGACCTCACACTTGGCGGCTATGTCTTCCTTGTGCAAACTGAGGAGGGCAGAAGGCCTCCATGGGGACTCACAGCTTCTTCCTAACTGGCTCCGTTTTATCTGGGCCCCTCTGCTTGGTCTGGTGGAGAAGGTGGTATATGGTCAGGGCTGGGTCTGCACAGGCTCATGGGGGGTCCTTGATGCCAGGCCCTGTGCCAGAGGCAGAGGGGGATGTCCCAGGCTTTCTGAGGCTGTCAGCCAGCAGGGAGGAACACACCATCAAAGCAAGAGACCGAGTAAAGGCTCCTCTGTGTGATGCTGTCAGTGCAGGACTCAGAGGACAGAGAGGGCAGTGGGGCAGAAGTTCCTGGAATGGGGCCTGGCTTGGCCTTGGCAATGAGACAGGTATAGTAGAAGGAGAGAAGAGGGGTCTTCCAGGGGACTCCTGAGCACAGGCGTGGACGTAGTGAAAATGGACACGTCCATACACATGGGCTTTTCTTTTTCTATCAGCCTTTTACTTATAACCCGAGTTTTGACAGGCCTCATGGCCCTCAAAATCTCCCCAGCTCTCACTGGCACATGACTGGCTGATGTAGGACCTCTCATTCCCTGCAAAGCGCTCCTCCCATGTGTTTCTAGACCCTTCAGGGGTGTCTCACATCGTTCATGGCTGTGCCTGGGCCTGCCAGGCCTGGCCGCTGCCCCAACATCCCTTGCTGGGCGTCGCTGAGGCTCCCGGGGGCTCTATGGCTTTGCCGTCGGTTGCTGGCCCTGCCTCCTGCTCCAGGCCCTCCTTGCTCTGCCTCTGCCATCACGGCCCAGAGAAGTGGACGCCCACGGCAACATGCCACGTGGCGCGGGGGCAAAGAAAGCCCCTAATTTCTGCATGACCCTCAGCTAGAGGGTCCCCCACAAAGTGTGGCTTGTACCCCAAGTCATAGCAGAATTTTATAGAACAGCTAGCTCATTTGGGTTCTACTGAGAACTTCTTTGCCCTCAGAGGACTTGGATGTGAGTTTGTGGGACCAGCTGCGGGTGGCTCTGCGTGACGCTGCCACCATGCCACACTCCAAGTTACGCCTTCCTTCCAGGACTCAGGTTCGTTGTCTGGGGATCATTCATCTCCCAGGATGAATTCTCTCCTAGTCCTTGTGCGAACAGACTCTTGGTGGGCCTGCCCATATTTCTGATACCCCTAGACGCACGTGATCATTTTACTTCAGGGAATTTGATTTGCATGGCACTAAGAGCATAACCAAGTTCAGAGGATGAGAAGACAAGGGAATCCATTCTTGGTTTCGCAACTCAGTTGTTGCGTGACCTCATGCAGGACACTTGGCCTCTGTGATCTCAAGTTTCCTCACCTGTAGAGTGAGTGTGCTAGGCTAGGTGTATAAGGTCTCTTCAAGCTAGGATATGTAGCATACTCCAGTCTGTGCACTAATGGACTAAGGTATCACGGGCTTAGGCAGAACATTCCTCAAGGCACAGAGGTCCCTCTAAGGTGGCTCTCCATCTGCGTCCTCTACTGGCCCTTTGATCACCTTCAGCTGTCACTCTGTCTCCCCTTCCCTTCTCATTAAACCTTCTGGAGAATGTTGTCTACACTTCCCCTGTCTATCTCATCTCCCATCCACAGCTCAACCCACCACAATCTGGCTTCTTTGACATTGTTCCACCAAAACTGGCTCCACTGAGATCTCCAATGGCCTTGCGGTTAAAACCAAGCGTACTTTTCTGTCCTTATATTATATGGTCCCTTGAGTCATTTGATCCTACGGGCTACCCTGTTATTGAGCCTCCATCCTGTACCAGGATTAGAGTTAAGGCAAGATGTAAGGGAGTGTTTTGTGAAGACATTGAGGGTCATGGGGGAGCAAGCTTCTCATCATGAGAACTCCAGAGGGCCAGAGGGTGGGAGGGTGTGTCACTGGGGGAGGTTTGCATTTGGGCACGGATGACAGAGAATGGAGGGATCAGCTGGCCGCAAACTTTGGAAAGGCTCTCCGGGGCCGCGCAATTGTTTTTGCAGCCCAGTTGGAGGCACCAGGCAGTCTTCTGCGTGGTTGATGAACTCCGTCTGGGTTCTGCAGATAGACTTGGTGAAAAGTGGTCATGGGGTGGAAGTAGTTAGGACTGATAGGTCTCAGCTGGTAGTGGAAGTCGCAGGGGATTGCCATGAGCCAGGACGGCCCGGGTGTGTGAGGTGCGGTTAGCATCTCCGTTCTAGAAATGAGAAATGGTAAAGGCGGGGTGGGTGTCTGAAGCCAGTTTTGCTGGATTCCACAGCCCATGTTCTTCCTGATCCAGCATCCAGCCTCCCAGGGACCGTGTGTTCAAAAATAGTACTACTGGGTGGTCGCTAAAGCCACAGCAGCTCTCCATTGTATGGCAGCTATTTGATTATCTCTCTGTCTCCCATGACTGTGAGGGCCCCTCTAAAATGGGACCTGGATTCCTGGTGTTCCGTGTCGACTGATACAGTGCCTGGCCTGGGGGAGGCGCTGGGTAAATGTTTGTGGAAGAACAGAAGGAAAGAAGGAATGGCTAAAACAAGCTGTGCTAGCGAAAAACTGGAGATGCTTAACAAAGATCGGAGGAGGGAGGGTGATAATGCTTCCAGGGGCATTCTACTCCAAGTCACTTCTTCCTGTACTTTCCACCACGTCCTTTGAAGCCCAGCCAATGCTCTCCTCCTGCATGCAGCCGTCCCATCCGGAAGGTTTATTGCTTGCAGAGCTGTGTGCAGATCTGAGCGGGAGCTGATTCAGTGCAAACGTCTCTGCCGCCGGACACCCACAGCCAGCTGCCCGCGGATGCCGGCAGATGTTTCTGTGTTCCCCGCCAGCGGGAGCTCTGGTGTGCTTTCGTCGGTGTGAAATAATGAAAGCCGGGAAGAAACGGCCAGGAGGAAGTTGTGTGATCAAAATCCACAGCTTCAGTCAGAGCTCCCAGGAGTGAGAGGGAGCAGATTATTGGGGATTTAGTCCAAGAAAGCCAGTGTGAGTGCTTTTAAAAGCAGCCTATGGCCAAGAGGGCTTGGAATGGCCCCTTGCTGAGCCCACAAAGAGATCCATTGTTGAGTCAGAGAATTTTATAGCTGGAAGGGGCCTACAGGGTCATCTCAATAGAACACTGTAATGTTGCAGGTGCGGAAAACTGAGAACTAGAAAGGAGAAGCTGATTTAAGTAGGATCATTTCAGTCATCTGTGAGAATTAGGAAAAGGCACCTCCTCTGGGCAGACACAGCCCCATGCCAGGGGGCAAGGGTTGGTAAGCAGAGTGCAAGTTGAATCTCAGCCCCTACTTGCCCACTAGAATGGGTGATTTTGTGCAGTAAACAACCTGCACAACTGCACATGGTGATCTTGACCTCAAGATCACAAAGTCACCTAATGATAGAGGTAAGATTGTAGGCCACTGCTTTGTTGCCTACTGCCCTGTAGGTGGTAGAGATGGAAAAGTAATCTCTACACATGCTGTTGATGTGTTTGTGGATCTGGGTTCAGCTAAGCAAGGAGCAGCCTTGGGTCTGTGGCTTTAAAAGCTGACTGGTTTCTGGAGCCAGACTACCTGGCTTCTAGTCCTGGTCTTGCCACTTTCGACCTGTGTGAGCTCGGCTTAGCCTGTCTCTGCCTCCGTCTTCTCATTTGTAAAATGGAATTAAGACGAGTGTCTGCCTCCTGGTTTGCTTGTGACAATTCGGTGAATGAACACGTGTCCAGTGTGCGGAGTAGTTAGTACCTGGCACAGAGTGGGCCCTGTCTAAATGCTGTAATTCTTATTCCGCTCCTGGGGATAATAACCACAGATTTGTACAGCCCTCCTAACAAAGGCGTCTCTGAAGTCCCCGAAGCCTCATGACGACTTGGTGGGAGATATATCGACCTCCAACTTCCGGTTGGTGGAACTGAGGCTCACAGAGGCTCATGGATTCACCCCAGACCCCACCTAGCAGGGAGCTCATCTGGAATCCTGGGCTCCAGACCCCGCCCCACAATTTCCCCATCAATCTGAATATTTATAGGGACACGTGCCTCTCCACAGACTGGTAGCATCTTTTGTAGGTGCCGAAGTTTTTACAGGTTGCAGGTCCTCTGAAGTGACGCTTTTAACAAAGAAGCGGGATACACACCTGGCACAGCTGTAGCAATGGGGCTTTGTCTTCAATGGGGCTCTCATGTTACCTCCCGGGTGCCTCTCCCACCGCTCAGGCTCGGGTCCTGCCCTGCCCTCTGACCCACCGAGTCCTCCCCACTCTCCGTAGGTCCCAGGCTGTAGCTTGTGTTTCATCCTCTTGACAGGGTCTTTTGCAGAGCAAATGTTTTTAATTTCAACGCAGTTCAATTTTTTCTTTTGTGAATTGTGCTTTTGTGTCATGTCCAAGCACTCTCCACCAAGCCATATGTCCCGAAGATTTTCTCCTAAAAGAAGGAGAATTTTATGTTTGACATTTAGCTCTATGATCTATTTTGAGTTACTTTTTGTTTCGGATGTGAGGTCTGGGTCGAGCCTTGTTTATTGCCTGTGGATATCCTGTTCCTCCAGCACCATTTGTTGAAAAGACTATCCTGCCTCCACGGAATTACTTTTACACCCTTGTCAAAAATCAGTTGGCCGTAGTTGTATAAGTTGTGTAGGTCTCTTTCCGAATTCTTTATTGTGTTCCACGGATCTGTGTGTCTACACCTCCGCCAATACCTCACAGTCCTGATCACTGTAGCTACAGAGCAAGTCTGGAAACCAGGTAAATTGATTCCTCTTGTTTTATTTTTCTATTTAGAATTGTTTTATCTATTCTAATTACTTTGCCTTTCCATGTATTCTTTAGAATAAATTTGTCTATGTCTACAAAAAATCTTGCTGAGTTTTGATAGGAATTGCAGTAAACCACTAGATCAATTTAAGGGAGAATTGACATCTTTCCTACGTTGAGTTTTCAATCCATGAACAACACATCTTTCCATTTATTTATATCTTTAATTTCTTCCATCAACATTTTGTTGTTTTCAGCATACAAAATCCTGGATATCTTTTGTTAGTTTTATACCCAAGTATATCACTTTTGGGGAGCAATCGTAAATGGTATTATACGTCTAATTTTGGTTTCCATGTGTCATTAGTATATAGAAATACAATTGATTTTTGAACATTGATCTTGTGTCCTGTGTCCTTGCTGAAGTCATTTATTGGTTCTAGGAGGGATATTTTTGGGTAGATTCCTTGGGATTTTCTTCATAGATCATCATGCCATCTGCAAATAGGGAAAGTTGTATTTCTTCCTCCTTGATCTGTGTGTCTTTTATTTCCTTCTCTTGCCTTTTTGCACTGGCTAGGACTTCCAGCACTATGTTGAATAAGAGTGGTGAGAGTAAGCATCCTTGCTTTGTTCTAGATTTTAGGGAGAGAATATTCAGTCTTTTACCATTAAGTATAATGTTAGTTGTAGGTTTTTTTCTATGAGGAAGATTAGCCCTGAGCTAGCATCCGTTGCCAATCCTCCCCTTTTTGCTGAGGAAGATTGGCCCTGGGCTAACATCCGTGCCCATCTTCCTCTACTTTTTTTTTTGTTTTTTGTGAGGAAGATCAGCCCTGAGCTAACATCCATGCTAATCCTCCTCTTTTTGCTGAGGAAGACCTGCTCTGAGCTAACATTTATTGCCAATCCTCCTCGCCCCAGTAGATAGTTGTATGTCATAGTTGCACATCCTTCCAGTTGCTGTATGTGGGACGCGGCCTCGGCATGGCCGGAGAAGCGGTGCGTCCGTGTGTGCCTGGGATCCGAATCCCAGGCCACCAGTAGCGGAGCGCACGCACTTAACCGCTAAGTCAAGGGGCCGGCCCTCTTCCTCTACTTTATATGGGACGCCGCCACAGCATGGCTTGACAAGTGGTGCGTCGGTCCGTGACTGGGATCCGAAACTGCGAACCTCGGGCCGTCGAAGGGGAGCATGTGAACTAAATCACTGTGCCACCGAGCCGGCCCCAGTTGTAGGTTTTTTGTAGATGTTCTTTATCGAGTTGAGGAAGGTCCCCTCTATTCCTAGTTTGCTGAGGGTCTTTATCATAAATGAGTGTTGGATTTTGTCAAATGATTTTCTGCACCTATTGATAACATTGTATGATTTTTCTTCTTTAGTCTATTAATACAGTGGATTACATTCATTAATTTTTAAATATTCAACCTGCCTTGTATCCCTGGAATAAACCTGACTTGGTCATGACATATAAATTTTTAAATATATTGCTGAATTATATTTGCTAATATTGTGTTAAGGATTTTTGGAGCTGTAATCCTAAGGGCTATTGGTGTGTAGTTTTCTCTTTTTGTACTTTGCAGCTGTACTTAATGGGAGGAAGAGGCAGAAGTGTGTCTACTCCACCTTATCTGGAATGAGAAGTACTTACAGAGCTTTTAAAAATCCTAATATCCAGGCTGCACTGCAGACCAACTAAATCAGAATCTCTGGGGGTGGAATCCAGGCACTAGCATTGTTTTCAAAACTCCCAAATGTTTCTAATGTGCAGCCAAAGTTTGAGAATCAGGGCGCTAATTCACGTGGAGGCACGAATGATTGACTGATAACGCATTTGTACCCATTAGGTTCTCAGCAGATGGTTCACAGGAAGGTGCTTCGATGGAGGGACTGCTTCCAGAGCAGTGGGCAGAGTCAAGGGAACCACAGTGGATGCCACGGCATCAGGGATTGGCGATGTGTAGAAGCTTTTACCACTCCTAGGTCTGAAGGGGCAGGGATGGGAATCGGGTTCCCAGTTTCTGGTGAAAGCTGCGGTTGTGATGATCCCAGAGACATGGATGCGAAGCAGGGAGGGAGCGGGAGAGACACACCCCAGCCTCTCTGCTCCTGCTGGTGGATTTCCCACCCTTCCTCCTCTTCCCTCAAAGCAGGCTGACACGGGAGGTGCCTAAGAGATACTGTCCAGGGCGGCAGCCCTCCCCAGGAGAAGAGCCAGTCAGAAAAGAGCAGAGAATGGATCTGGGGGCACCACACCCCTCTCAAATATTTGGATTTCAACCCAAAAGGATTTTGAATGGGAGAAATAGAGACCATGGAGATGGATGCGAGGGAGGGATATTCTGGCGGAATGGCTTTCTGAGCAGGGCTTAACTAGCACAAAACCTGATGCTGCTCCTCTGTCGAAGTGGACCAGTACCATCTCTGGACCAGTAGCATCAGCACTACCTGCAAACTTATTAGAAATGCAAATCCTGCAGCATCAGACACGCTGGGGGTGGAGCCCAGTGATCTATGTTTTAACAAGCTCCCTCCCCCTCCCCAGGTGATGCTGATGTGTGCTTGAGTTTGGGAACCAGCCTAGGAGTGTGCATAAGTGAGTGAATATGGCAGGGTGCATTTGAGAATGGAGACAGATCCGTTAGCCAGCTTGGAAGGAAGGAAGATAGGATTATTCTAGAATACCAAAAGATAAACAACAATATGGAGAGACCTCCCTTCCTGCCCCTTTCCCCATACCTCCGGCTCACCATTTCTGATCACCTGTCAGCAATGTCATGACCAGCTCATCAGCTGGCTCACTGCTTTCCTGCAGAGCCCTTTAGAAATACAGATACTTTTGGACCCCATCTGAGAATCTGTGACCCTGGGGCCCAGGCATCTGTATTTTCAGAGTGTTTCCTGGTGTTTCTGATGTGGGAGTTGGTTGGAACATCACCAAGCCAGATGCTGTATGGAGTCAACATGTGTGACTGATCATCCCCTCTGGGCCAGGAATCTTAACATGCATCCTTTTATTTTATCCTGCAACAACCTCTGCAGGGATAACGTTACTCCCAGTTGGAAACTGAGGAGACCAAGCGGAGAGAAGGGCTGCCTTGCTTAAGGTCACATAACTGGTAGAGAACAGATTGGGGTTTTAAACCCAGGTCTCCCAGACCCACGTTCCCCTGCACCGTTTGGCTGCCGGCTCCCCCCACCCCTTTTCCCTGTGGCCTGCCTGGCTGAAAGATGTTTGTCCTGTTCCGTCAAACTCAGGCCCTCTGCTCTCTGGAAATAGGCAATTGACAGGAAGACAGCCTTCCTTGGAGGGTCATAACTACACTGCAGGAAGAAAGGGGCCCCTCAGGAATATGCTCTGTTCACAGGAAACTTCTTTTCTTATGGATTCTGCTAGTAACACTTAAAGGAAGTTTTCCTCTGGAGGGGAATTTGTCATGGAACAGATCTTTCTCGGAATAGATCTTCCTCCTGAGTGCTGTCACGTTGCGGGGAGGATGACTGCCACTCTCCTCGGACATTTGTCTTCCCCGCCCGGCTCTCCTCATCTGTCAGGGGCCACACAGCTTCTTTCCTTGGAGTCACTAATCTGCAGACTGAACAAGGGGCTGCTGCAGACGGTGAAGAAAAAGGAGGCGGGGGGACTTTTCCTCGACTCAAGATGGGCACTGGGCCTGAAGTTCTCCCTTCCTATCACCCTGTGCCCTAGCCCCTCTTCAGATCCCATCCTTCTGTTTCCTAGGACTCAGCCAAGCTGGGACGGGGGAGGCTGGAGAGGAGAAGTAGGGGGAAAGCAGGAGGGACGAGGCTCTGAACATCTTCAATTAGGAGCTCTCCTCCCCTCCCCCCTCCTCCAGACCTGTCTCCCAGCTCCCCAGGATCCTCACTTGCTCCCTGTTCATGTCACTCTGCTCTGACACCAGCTCTCCAAATGGGTGTCCTACAATTCAATTCAATTCTGACACTAACTACTCGGAGTCAGCACAGACCTCGCAAGTTAAGGGCTCAGCCCCCAAGACTGCCCCCCACCCCACTCCAGCCACCAGCCACAGGTCTAGGGTATCCCCGAGCCAGCCGTGCTTCTGTCTGGCTGACTACAAGTTCTCAGGTTCCCACAAGCCCCCTCAGGTTTGGCAATTTGCTTGAATAACTCTCAGAACTCAGGAAAGCTCTATACTTATGATTATAGTTATATTAGAATGGATACAGCCGAGGAACAGCCAAATGGAAGAGAGGCACAGGCCAGCGTATGGAGGGTGCCGAGCGTCCATGCCCTCTCCAGGGGTGCCACATTCCCAGCACACGGATATGTCCACCAACCTGATGCTCCTTCAGCCTCATTTCAGAGTTTTTTAAAAAAATTATTTTATTGAGGTCATATTGGCTTATAACATTGTGTAAATTTCAGGTGTACATAATTATATATCAGTTTCTGTATAGACTGCATCGTGTTCACCAACAATAGTGTCTGTCCCCATATATATGTGCCCCTTTACTGCTTTCGTCCTCCCCCCACCCCCTTCCCCTCTAGTAGTCACTAATCTGTTTCAGAGTTTTTATCTCTTTTCATTACATTGGCATGACTGATTAAATCATTGACCACACGATTGAACTCAGTCTCCAGCCCCTCTCCTCTCCCCAGAGGTCGGGGGTGGGGCTGAAAGTACCAACCCTCTAATCAAGTTGGTTTTTCTGGAGCCCAATCCCCAATCCTGAACCTCTCTAAATAATAAAAGACACTCCTATCACTCAAGAAATTCCAAGAGTTTTTGCAGGTTTGTGCCAGGAACTAAGAACAAAGATCAAGTATATTTTTTATTATGCCACAGTCACGTATCACATTCTTCTTTTTCTCATAGTGGTTTGGGTTCAGGCTTGATTGTCTCCACTAGAAACCACACTGTCACCATCTTCACATCACCACCACTGTCACTACAACCACCACTGGAAGACTCACTATAAACAGGTGCTTCCATGTGGGGCTTTTCAGACACCGTATGATTTTCAGACATTTAATTCCAGGAATGGCCTCATGAGATGAGAACTACACTCATTTTGTAGTTGGGGAAACTGAGGTACATTTTGGTGACTTTCTCAAGATCATGCAGCCACAGAGAGGTGGAGCTAGTCCAAGTCGTTTTGAGTTGGGAGCCTTAATTCTTCATCTCTGAATATCCTGCTTCCCATCTTTGCCTTTCAGGGGTGACTAGAGTCCTTTAAAAGGACACTTCACATGAGTTTTCCTGGATTCACATTCTTAATCCCACATTGCTGGCTGAGCCATGGATAAAGCAGAACTGGAGATGTGCCCTAGAGTGAAAAGCAGGGGACAGAGCGTGCTTGGCTCTACAGATTGTTTTGGTGGATGAGGAAGCCCTAGTCTGGAGCTGGCCAAGTGTTCCGAGTAAGTCATGGCTTTGAGGCCTCTGCTTCTGGGGACTCAGGCTTGATTCTCTAAGGATCTGGGTGGTGGCCATGAGGTCCCTGGTGGGGGGACCTCCACTGTTGGTGGAGTCAACAGCTGGGCAAGGTTAGACTCAGGGCTCTCACCATTCTCAGGGACAGCATGGGTCTCTTGATGTGGTTTGGGTCCCCTCTCTCTCACTTCATCCTCCAAGCCCAAATATCTCACACACCAGTTCCTTGAAGCCTCAAACTCCTTCTATCTGGGGATGAAATGTTCTATTTCCTAGGAGGTCAGGCTGAAAGAGGGCAGGAAACCCATTCATACTCAAAGACAGTTATCTGGAAGCAGATGTTCCATCTATTCCCTTGTTTATTTGCTCACTCACTCACTCACTCATTTATCCACCTGCCCATCCATCCACTCATCCATCCATCCTTCCATCCATCCATCAAGTCATCCATCCATCAAGTCATCCATCCATCTATCCATCCATCCATCAAGTCATCCATCCATCAAGTCATCCATCCATCCAGTTATCCATCCATCCATCCATCCATCCATCCATCCATCCATCCATCCATCCATCCATCCATCTATCCATCCATCCAGTCATCCATCCATCAAGTCATCCATCCATCCAGTTATCCATCCATCCATCTATCCATCCATCCATCCATCCATCCATCCATCCATCCACCCATCCATCCATTCAGTTATCTATCCATTGATCCAGTCATCCATCCCTCCAGCATTTATTGAGCTCCTGTGTACAGCAGGTCCCATGTCTGTGGTGATGTGACAGAGGAGCAGGAAGGTCCCTGCCCTCTCAGAGATCAAAGCCCAGGAGGGAAGGTAAGACCTTCTCAGCTCTAGTGTAGATCTCTGCTGCACAATTTCACACTTGGGACCTCTGGGTCCTGCGGTAAGTGGCTACTGGGTCTCCATTCCTATCCATGTGTCCTGGGTCTCCATTCCCATCCATCATACCCTGGGTCAGAGAAGGCATCTGTGGGACAGGTTTGTTCTGCCCTCCAGTGATTGTAGGCTCTGGGGACACCAGGCAAGGAGCAGTGGGAGCTGCAGATCCCTGAGGTCAGTGCTGAGAGCTGAGGCAGGAGGTCTTCAGTGGCATTGGCTCAGGGGCCTCAGCAAAGGCACTCTGTTACACACCAGGGACTATTCTATTAGCTCCCTGGAGCTGGCAGCTTGAGTCCAAGATGACATTTTGAGCAATGGAGGGAATGTGGCCTAGCAGATGAGAACAGCAGCTGGGGCCCAAGGCGGGGGTGGGGAGAGAGGAGGCTTGGGCCTCTTGTCTTCCTTGCAGCTAAGGTCCAGAGCGGACTTCAGTGAGTCTGTGGACCCCAGCTAACTCTACGGTCGTCACTGTTAGAATGTGGCTGGGCATTAAACAGATCAGGATGTGTGCAGAACCCCGGTACTTAGGGCTGGAGGAACCAGTTGACTTTGAGAAAATTTACTGAGAACATATGTAGGAGGGGGAAGGAAGGGGCTTCTTATCTGTCATTGGTCCCTGAATTCTCATAACAATCCTATGAGGTAGACACTATCATTATTCCTTTTTTACAGAAGGGGAAACTGAGGCACAGAGAGTTTAAGTAATTTGCCCAAGGTTATATAACTAATAAGTAGTGAAGTTGGGATTTGAACCCAGATGGTCTGGCTTTCGTGTCTGGGGTTGTCACCACTTCCTTATGCAGTCTCGAGACTGTATACTTAAGGTCATGAATAACTTCCTCAGTTTTCACACCTGTCAAATAGGATCACCCATGTCTACCTTACAGGGTTGTCATGAGGATTAAGAACCAAAGAGAGCAACCAGACAGAGTAGCGAGGCTGTGAGGCTGTGCTGGACTGTGCACTGGGCCTTTGGTCTGAGTGATTCAAATTCGTGTCTCAGGAAAGTTACAGATTTCCTTGTGTCATGGGCCCTTGGGACTACTGCTGAACATCATTTCATTAAACCCTCACAGCACCCCTGTGGGTACCGTTCCTCTGCCCATTTTACAGAGGAGGAAGCAGAATCTTCAAAGCGACACAGTTAGAACGGGGCAGAGCCAGGACTCAAGCCCAGACACGTCCAAAACTGGAATCTCTGGGTTTCTTCCAGCTGCCAGGCACTGTGGACACACGAGGGTGCGAGGCACCGCTCTTCCCCGTGGGGTTTACTGTCTGCTGGTGGTCACGGCAAAGCATGAGCCTGGATAGCTGTGGAATAGGCAGAGAACACGTGCTCTCCAGAGAGGTAGCTTGGGCTCCTGGGGAGGGCAGGCGGAGAGTCCCAGCATGGAGATCTAGAGATGGAGCTGGTGGTGGGACGCCGGCTTAGTTTCCTGTGGCTGCTCTAACAAAGTGCCACAAATTAGTGGCTCAAAACAACATAGATTTGTTCTCTTACAGTTCTGGAGGTCAGAAGTCTAAAATCAAGCTGTTGGCAGGGCTGCGTTCCTTCTGGAGGCTTCAGGAGAGAATCTCTGAAATTTCTTTGCCTGTTCTAGCTTCCAGAGGCCACCTACATTCCTTGTCTCGTGGCTCCTCCTTCTATCTTCACAGCCATGACGCATTCTCTCTCCTTTCTGACCTCTACCTGTCCTTACATCTTCTCTCTCTCTGACTCTGATCTTCCTGCCTCCCTCTTATAAAGACCCTGTGATTACACTGGATCCAGCTGGATTATTCAGGCTAATCCCCCCATTGCAAGATCCTTAACTTAATCACACCCGCAAAGTCCCTTTTGCCATGTAAGGTGACATATTCACAGGCTGTGGGGATTACGGTGTGGACATCTTTGTGGGGCCATTATTCTGCCTCCCACACGTGGAAACAGTGAGAGCTGAGAGTTTACAGAAGCTGGAGAAAGTTTCAAAGAGCTGCTGTGGAACAAACAATTAGGATCTAATAGTGTAGGGATAGCAAATAAATTTTGTCCCATGGGCCTACTCTACTTGTTTGGAGTGGTTTCCTGGAACTCGGGGTCAGTGGATCTGAACTTAGTGAGAAAGAGTCTCACGACTGATTAGCGATATCTGTCATGGTCTCGGGAATAGGAAGGGGCAGCATGCCTGCCGGGTGTTTGCCATCCTGAATGTAGTTTAAATCCTTCAATTTTCACATGAAGATAAACAGGCCTAGAAAGGGAGAGTGATCATCTGAGATCACACAGCTAGAGGCAAAGCTGGGCCTAGAAGTCAGGCCTCCTGAGCCGGGGTTAGAATGCTGCCAGTCTGAAGCACTGGGTTCTAATGTGGTCTTCAAGGCAGTGCAGTGAGTTGAGTGGTACCTGGACTTTTGGGAAGAGGTGGAGGGGCTCTGGATAAAGGGTGAGAAGCTGGCACTGAGCCTAGCCAGGAATACAGGAAGGGGACTGTCACCAGGGGAGGGTGAATCTGGACTAAGACTTGGAAACTGGTGTTTGAAGTGAAATGAAGGTTTGGAATCTGGAAGCCGTCTGCAGCTGTAGGATAAAGCAAGTGGAAGGTCAGAGCAGACAGAGGCCAAGCTGGGAACTGAAGCTTAAGCACCAAGCACCAGGAGCCAGGGTAGGGGTGGAGTCTGGTAAGAATCTTAGGGTGTGGAGAGGGGTAGGGACTATTGCTTTCACCCAGGGCTGGCAAATGTGTTTCCTCTGGCTTGTTTTCTGTGATTGATTGGTAGTGGCTGACTGCAGCACTGTGCTGAATGTCTTAATTCAGAGGGAAAATTCCCATGATTGATTAATGATGCCTGTCATGGGTACAGAAAGGGGTAAGATGACATATATGCCAGATATTTACCATTCCTACACAACAACTATATCCAGATGAAGCCAGGTCACAAAGAGCCTTGAAGACGGATTAGAAAAGGAACAGGGTCACAAAGGGCAAAATGCTGCCGGAACAGCTGAAATGTTCTACAGCAGCTAGGAGGGGTGGAGCCCAGCTTTTTGTGACAACTTGGGGCTCAATATTCACTTTGTGATGGGGAGGCATCCTCTTTCCCATAAATTGATGAGCCCAGAGACATCAACTGTCATGTAATAAATGTTTGTTGAATGAATGCATGAATGACTTTATTCCATATAAATTCAGGGATGTATTTCACTGGCAGAAAAATATAATTTTGAACCCGCACTTCTGGGAAGGATGGAAAAGTATGTGCAGGTCAACAGTCTTGCTAAGTAAAAGTAAGAAAAAATACAAAAACTACCTGTTTAAAGGCAAGAGAATTGTGGAAGCAAGGACCAGAGGGGCTGACACTCTGGAGGGGGAGACGGCAGAGAGGTGAGCTAATGATCTGCAGCCGCTTTTTCTCTGGGGGCATTTGCCAGTTCTGGGTTCATGCAAGACGCTGATAATCCTAGCTTTGCTGCTGGAGGCAGAATAACCAAGAGCCCGAGCTCTCCACCTCTGTTTACAATGCCCATTTCCTCTCAAGTTCAAGGGGAAAGAGTGGGCCTGGGGTTTTACCCAGTGCTAGCACACAGTGGGTCTTGAACCAGTGTTTGTGGAAACATGGAACCCTGGAGATTGCATCCATGCCTCCTGGGCCTGTTTGCAAGAGCCTCCCCTTTCTTTTAGGTTTCACTTGGCTCCAAACTTTAGAGCTTTTTCTGGAAAAAATCCTCCACGATCTGATATTCTTTTTTTTTTAAAGTTGAAATGAATTAAAGATTCATGTTGTTTGGAGGAGTATTTTGAGAATTTCACAACATCCCCGGGAGATAATTGGTGTCTCCCCAGGGAACCACCAGGCACAGGCTGGGAATGATGGGGTAAATCATTTGAGTGCCAGCAGCAGTTTTAATTAAGTTTTTCCAGAATCAGATGCTTATTTCACTGAAAAGTGCTGGGCTTTGTTGACAAGTGACACATAATGTTTCATTCTCCAGGGATTTTTTATCATTAGAAAATGTCCTCCTGGAGACCTGGTCACCATGTTAATTAATCATCCAGTTACTCAGGGCCTGGTTCCCTGCCAGAGGTGGGGGTGCGGGGGCATCTGCAGAGAGGGCAAGGTTTGGCCTCAGCCTCCAGGAGAGGCAGGAAGCCAGAGGCTTCCCATGTGTTCAGGGCCACACGGTCATTTCCTCATCCTCCCCTCTGCCCTGGGTGGGAGAGACCAGTATCCCCACTTTACAGAGGAGAAGACCGAGGCTCCAGAATCCTCAGTAATTAGGATGCCCTCACACAGCTTGTAAACAGCAAAGCAGGAACCAATGCAGCTACTTCTCTTTACCCCGGGGGCACATTTCCCCACAACCTCACAGTCGCCCTGGGTTCCTCAAAGTGTTTCTGGTCCAGTTGGGGATGGAAGACCCCAATGCGGCAGAAACAAGCAGTCATGGCCCCAGATTATTACTGGCCCTGATTCCCTGATTCAGGGAGCCCCCAAGGTTCCCTGGGCCCCACAGGGAAGTTGTAAGTCAAATAAGTAAGGAAACAGGGCAGGGCAGTGGGAGAAGATGCCGCTTTGCTGCCATCTCTCTTTCATGGATGGGTGGCTGGAAAGGAGTCTAGAGATGTAGGTTTTAGTCCCACCTCAGCCGTGACCTTGGCACAAGCTTGGCAGGGCCCCTCTGCATCTCAGAGCCTCTGAAACGGAGTTCGCCATCAAGCATCCTCTTCCTGGGAGAGGCCGGGGCTCCGCGTTTCTAGGGATTCACTCTAATGCGTTAGTATACTGATCCCACCTGAAACCACGGTGCAACCCCGATCTCCAGACATGTTCGTGGCCCCCCGCTTGTGTGATTCGGCCCCGACATCTCACTCTGTTCCCTCACCCCATTTGCATTTTGAACAGGGCCGTCCTGGAGACGCCAGTGCCTCAGCCAAGAGCCTTTGACGCTGCTGTGCGTCGAGATTTCTTGGGGGAGCTGTTTAAAATCCCAGATGCGCGGGCCTGCCCCAGCCCGGGGCTGTATTTCATGGCCCACTGTGCTCCATTTTCTCTCTCCCACAGAGTAGCACATGAACCGTGGTGTCCAGAGATGGAGCGTGCTGAGGCTCCCTCTTCCCTGGATCAGCCCCTGCCCCAAACCTCCACATCCCTCACTGGGTGCGCTCCCCAGGAGAAAGTACTCAGGACCACAGGGAGAGGATGGAGGCTCAGGTTCTGGCTCCAGCACCGATTTCTTCCAGCCCTTTGAACAAACCACTGCTAGAGGCCCAGCACCCCTATTTCCTCTAGCAGAACTGCTCTTCTTCCTTTCTCCGTGGGTTTTGGGGGGATTGTAAATCCATCACAGCTACTGCCACAACCACCCACCCGAACAACAGTGGGGAACATGTGACCCAAGCCTAGCCAATCACAATATTCCATCCCCTCTCAACAGTGATTGGTCCAGGGGGTGGGCATGGAACCAAGAAGAGCCAATCAGAGTCCCTCCTTCAGACAGAGGAGACAACAGCTCAGTTTATTTGTGTGTTTGTTTTGTTTTTGTTTGGCAATCGTCTTGCTTGGCTAAATGGGAAAAGTCAGTTTCTATAGTAGGAGAGAAAGAAGGCAACACACAGAGGCTACAGACCTGAAAGACAGATGGATAGATAGATAGATAGAAAGAAAGATAGATATAGATGGATAGATAGAAAGACAGAGTGGTAGATAGAGAGGTAGATAGATTGTTCTGGCCCCATCATTTGAGCTCATGGGTCCTCTATCTCTGAGGCCAGAGGTAGCCCTTCATGCTCCAGCCCACTGCCCTGTGAAATGAGGTTGCCTTTGGCTTCTGTCACCTGCCACAGGAAGAGACCCCCATTCTTCCTGCTCTGCCCTATCCACTCACCCTCCCTGCGCTGGGCCTTGGCCTCCTGACTCTAAGGGATTTCTAGGTGTTTTCTGCTGGACCTTCTAGCAAAGATGGTCCATGATTCTAAACAGCTCAGGCTGCCCTGCCACAAAACTGAAGAACTGTAGCTCAAGACACCAAACGTTCTTAACAAAAGCGTTGATAACGTAACAGCTTTCCAAGTAAATCCAGAGCCTTCTGTTTCCAAGGGATGGGTGGGAGGGCTGTCTGTGCTGTTGCGGTGAGGGAGGCAAATTACTTCTGTTCTCTACAGAGCCCATGCTGAGTTTGCATGCCTCCCTGGTGCTCTGCTGACTGGAGAATCTTCCAGCAGGGCCGGCTTCCAGGAGGGTGACAGATTCAAATCACTTCTGCTCCCCAGCTCAGCACTGAGGCCCAGGTGCCTGCTGGATTCAGAGCACAGCCAGTCCTTCCCCCACGAAATCTCCACTTCGCACAGCCGGGGCCTGTACTGTTGTCATTAGGAGGTATAAATCCTAATTTATATTGCTGGGAGGGTAATTTATATACTAATGTAAATTTCTTTTACTGCTGATTTTTGAGCAACTGATGTGCAATTATTTCCAGCTCCCCTTCCAATGCAATTCTAAAATGATGGCTGCTAATACCTTAATATTCTTTATGATTGCCAGAGATGATATTTTTCCCGGATCAAATGTATCCAGTGGGGTTTGACATAATTGGGTTAAAGATTTCTCTTTCGGAAGCTCTAAGACTTCTTAGGCATATCTGGGCTGGGGGAGATGACGGCCGAGGCCTTTTCTTTGTGCTCTGCTGTTCTCCCAACTGGTCCCTTCGCCTCTGCTGAACTACAGGTCTCTCCTGTGCCTACGGTGTCCTCAGCACAGAAGGGAGCCCATTACACTGAAAGTGGCAAGAGAAGAAAAAAAACTACGTTAAGGGCCTGCTACAGGGTAACTCTCTGGGGGAGGAAGGTTCTTGCTTTAGAAACACACAAGGACAAGAATGGCTGGACTCAGTGTAATGAGCTAGGGTGCAGAAATGTGAACAGTGGTGTTTCAGGCATTATCTTAGCTGGTGAACATGACAATATGTCTCGAGGGGTCTAGCTGTGCCAAGAGACAGGTTCCACCTCTAGAGCAAGAGATGACAGTGTCTTCAGAATGTGTCTCTCTCTCTGGCCCTGCCGTGGGCAGCTGAGAGCTGGCCACCTGGGACCAGGGTCCGCAGGCCTTTTGATGTCTGTCCCCAAGCTGTGCCTTGGCCTCTACACCATGCCATCACTTCCAAATAATGAACGCCAAGCCTAAGACCATAATTAGTACCGATCTTAACGACCACCAAGCAGCAGATTTTGATTTTGGTTATATCTAGCGTTTTCTTTACATGTCTAGCTGGGACCTGCAGAAAATCCTTTTGGCCTTTTAAAAACTGAGACCATTTTTTTTTTTTTTTTAAAGATTTTATTTTTTTTTAATTTATTTTCCCCCTCAAAGCCCCAGTAGATAGCCGTATGTCATAGCTGCACATCCTTCCAGTTGCTGCACGTGGGACTCGGCCTCAGGATGGACGGAGAAGTGGTGCCTCGGCGCGCACCCGGGATCTGAACCCGGGCCACCAGCATCAGAGCGCCTGCACTTAACCACCAAGCCACGGGGCCGGCCCACTGAGACCATTTTGAAACCACAGCCTCTCTCCAGATTCAAGGTGATGAAGCATGAAAATCACTTGGACCCCTGCCTGATGCTTATTAAGACCAATATCAGGTAGCATTGTTATTGTTTTCATTTTCATTATTTCTACAAATTTTAGCTCAGAAAAGGCCATTCCATAAAAGTAAACCCAGACATGATATAGTTGTAGTAATTAACAATAATAACTAACATTTATATAGCACTTCCTCTATGCCAGAGGCTATGCTAAGGATTTTACTATCTAACATTTAATTTTACAACAACCCGGTAAGGTAGTCATTACTATTAAGCCCATTTTACACATGAGGACATTGGGGCACATACTAGTTAAGTGACTTGCCTAAGGTCCCACAGCTGGTAAGCGGCAGAGCCAGGGCTGACAGCCAGGCAACCAGGCCCAAAGTCTGTCTTTTTAACCTCTGTTGTGGGCTGAATTATGTCCCCCCAAATTCATATGTCGAAGCCCTAACCCCAGTACTTCAGAGTGTAACAATATTTGGAGATAAAATCTTTAAAGAGGGAATTAAGTTAAAATGAGGTCCTTAGTGTGGGCCTCAACCCAGTATGACTGGTGTCCTCATAAGAAAAGAAAATTTGGACCCAGACACACACAGAGGGAAGACCAGGTGAGGACACGGAGAGAAGGTGGCCGTCTGCAAGCCAAGGAGAGAGGCCTCAGAAGAAACCAACTCTGTTGACACCTTGATCTTGGACTTCCAGCCTTCAGACTGTGAGAACATAAATTTCTGTTGTTTAAGCCACCCAGCCTATGGTATTTTGCTATGGCAGCCTGAACAGACTAATACAAACCCTATTGGAGATGTCACTATAATTGTGTTCTTCCAGATAGAAGACCTCCTCTGTGGGGAATGAGGAGGCAGTATAGTGTAGCAAAAATGCCATGATTTGGTATCTAAAGACCCGACTTCCACCCCCAGGTTACCACTAACTCATGATGGACAAGCTCCTTTCCTTTCTGGGCCTCAGTTTCTTCATTTGTGATTTAGGGCTAACAATCCACAACCCAATTCTCCCAGAGGATTATATAAGAGGTGATATTGATGATGATGATAATAATAAAAATAAAAAAAAAATAATAAAAGTGAGCTTTCTATGTGCCGAGGTCCACCCTAGGTGTGTCGCATGTATGAATTTATTTCTTCCTCATCGAAACTCTATAATACATGGATTTATGAATCTCTCCATTTTACAGGTGAGGCAACTGAGGCCCGGAGAAGCTCAGCCATCTCCTCAAGGTCATGTGTGTTGTGGAAATAAATCAAGACCACCCAAAAAGAATAAGCAAAGCCTATTTATTTGGAGGTTGCCATAGCAAGAGAGCCAGCCACCATCATTTGTGTTTGGCAGAGACTCAAAGTTGGAAAGATTTATGGTGGAAAAAGGATTGGAGGCTGTTGGCCTGGGGAAGCTGTAGGCAGGTTAACTAGAAGTGGAGCATCCTATATGATTGGTCACGGTACTGTACTTGACTTTCCTCAATTGGTCCCAAGTTAGAAGTGGGGACAAAACTTCAGGAAGCTGTCAGTTCTAATTGAGCCCTGGCTGTTTAGAGCTGATTGCTACAGGAGTCATGGTTTGGCTTCCTGGACTGGTTGCTGCAGATAGTGGGGCAGGGTTCTACTTGTGTATACAGTCTGGCCATCATCTGTTTGTGTGTTCAGCCTCTCAGTGTAGAGTGCCCAGCATTAGGACGGTCCTGCAGAGCACAGAGGACCTGGCAGAGTGACTTCATGAACAGGCTGAAACATCCATTGCCCACTGGGGGTCAGAGGCCTCAGGACCAGTGAGACTGCCCCCATGCCTGTCCCCCCAGGCTTTGCCCTGCCACAGGCAGCATGTCTGGGGGCAGGCATCATGCCAGCCCAGGGAACAGGCTTGGGGCAGTCCCAGGGCGGCTGTCCTGGGGCAGTGGCTGAATTTGACCCCTAATGCAGACGACAGACTCAACGTAAGAGCCATTGTGAGGGCAGCTGGAAGAGAAGAGGCCATCTCCAAGTTTGCATTCCAAAGTTATTAAAAAACAAATGTGAGAACTCCTACAACTCAACAACAACAACAAAAACAATGGGCAAAGGACTTGAATGGACATTTCTCCAAAGAAGACATGTGAATGGCCAAAAAGCGTATGAAAAGATGTTCAACATCAGTCATCATCAGAGAGATGCAAATCAAAACCACAATGAGATACCACCTCACACCTTTAGGATGGCTACTGTAGGAAAAAAAAACCCCAGAAAATAACAAGTATTGGTGAGGGTGTGGAGAAATTGGGACCCTTGTGTACTATTGGTGGGAGTGTAAAATGGCACATCCAATATGGAAAACAGTATGGCAGTTCCTGAAAAAATTAAAAATGGAATTACCATACGATCTGGAAATTCCACTTCAGGGTATATATTCAAAAGAATTGAAATCAGGATCTCAAAGAGATATTTCGACAGCCATGTTCTTGGCAGCATTATTCACAACAGCCAAAAGGAGGAAGCAACACAAATGTCCATTGACAGATGAGTAGATAAGGAAAATATGGTCTACACATACAGTGGAATGTTATTCAGCCTTAAAAAGGAAAGAAATCCTGACACATACTGCAACTTGAGGACATTATGCTTGGTAAAATAAGCCAGTCTCAAAAAGACAAATACTGTGTGATTCCACCTGCATGAAGGACCTGCAGCAGTCAAACTCACAGAAACAGAATGTAGAATGGTGGGTGCCAGGGGCTGGCGGAGGAGGGAATGCGGAATTGTTGCTTAATGGATATGGGGTTTCAATTTTGCAGGATGAAAAGTATTCTGGAGACTGGTTGCACGACAATGTGACGGTACTAACACTACTGGACTGTACACCTGAAAATGGTTAAGATGGTAAATTTTATGTTATGTATATTTTACCACAATTAAAATAAAAAAAAAAACACAACCAAAACCCAAATGTGGCCGTGGGAGGTTGAGCTGGCTGGGAGTTCTCCGCCAGGCTCTAGAGGAATAACCCTGGGCAAGTCCCATTCCTGCTCTGGCCTCTGTCTTGGAGGGGACTACTTCCTGGTTCCCTGGGGATGGCTCTTCTAGCTCCCTCGTTGTGGGGAGTTGAAGCATTAGTTCCAGGCAGGAACAATCCACCCTAGGATATGGTCCCCTCAAGAACCATGCTTACCCACTCCTTCTGTGCTACGAGGTTCCATTTTTGTTCCACTTTTAGGCTAGCAGCAATCAATGAGCTCAGAGAAGGTAAACCTGCCCCTGACCCAGAGAATGAACCTCAAGTTCCCTAGATCAGTCATGCTAATCCACTTCTTCTTTGTCAGTGATTGGTCTGGGGGTGGGCGTGAGACTTATTCTGGCCAATCAGACATGAGACAAGTTGCTGGGGGCTTCTAGGAAAGATATTTTTCTCTAGTAAAAGAGGATGCTACAGGAACAAGGCTCCTTTCCTGCCCTTTCTTATCTTCCTGCCTTGAATGTGGTCGTGTGGTGCTTCAGCAACCCTTTTGTGGTGTGAAGTGGCAAGGAAGACAGAAAGAGCCTATGTCTTTGATGATGTGGTTGAGCCGCTGCACCAAATCTAGCACTGCTAACTCCTAGGCTTCTTTTATTTGTGAGAACTGATGTCTTCATGTTGTTGGTCAAGTTTGCTGACCTTGACATTCTGAGCCCAGCAGAACAGAGTAGGACCCACTGGCACACTCCCTTTGCCCTCATGCCCCTCAGCTTGGAGGGAAGTTCCTTGGTCTCTTACGATGCTGCTTGGAAGAAAACATCTCCTGTTGTACTACTCCTTTATGTTCTTTCTTTCCAATCCAAGTTCTTTTCTCACCAATATTCCTACCCATTCATTTTCTTGAGAAGCTCTCCTTTCTCTTTTATTGCTTGGGGACCTCATCGCGGGCCCATCCCCACTTCTCACTTCTGCCCACACTCTGCTTCAGCTCTTCAGAAATGCCTGCCTTCCCCCAAAGTGCTCAGTTACTTCTGAGTCCGCCCGCAGTGCTCTCTCCTGGCATCCTTCTGCCTGGCTGGTTCCCACTCCTCATGAAGGGCACAACCCTGGGGAAGACTCCCTGGCCTCTTCCTGTGGCCCCTGCCCCTTGTGGTATCTGGACTGTGACCTCTTGGGGGCAGAGACCCTGGGCACAAAGTCAGCACTTAACATGCACTTATTGAATGACACCTTTGCTCTCCGTCATCAAGTATTTGACTGTCGGGGCCCCTTCCAAGCACTTTACGTGGATCACTCATCATCCAGTCTTTACAACCGCACCTGGGGTGGCTTTTGGGCTATTCTGGCCAGAGATCGGAGAAGCCTCATCTCTTTGTCAGGCCCTAATTAGTGTCTTAGTTCTTTTTATAATGCAGTGAGCAAAAGATTCTGAACTAAGATGTAGACATGAGACCAAAGGATTTTAAACAAAGTCTCTTTTATTTTCTACTCAAGATAACATTATGAAATGAGATGTATTCTCCCTGTTTTATCAGCCCTTTCCTGGATGAATTTTTCCTTCCCAAAGTCTGAATAGTGGAGGGGAATGAAGACGAAGAGAGTTTTGTCTATGGGCAAGCTCTGTGGGCATGACATGGCTTTCCTGGGAGAGGGACTTCAGATCTGAGACGTCAGGCAGTGGTGGCCCCCAGTCACAGCTTTTCCTTCCTCATTTGGGACCCCAGGAGGAAGACTTCGTCTACTCTCTAATGAGAATATAACAAAGTAGCAAGTGTGCACAGATGAGGAAACCAAGACCCACTGAGGTTAATTAGTTTGCCAGACGTCACACATCTGGTGAGTTGCGAAGCTGAGTTTTGAACTCAGTCAGTCTCCAGAGTCTATGCTATCCTTCCTCCAAACAAAATGACTGAATGGATGATCCCATTTCAGGCTTTCTCATCCTGGACCTCAGGGAGGACTATTATGGACTGCAAAGTAATAGTGATGCCAAAATAAAGCACATGCCTCTGGAAATCAGGGAGGTGGTCCATTCACGCAGCCAGAAACTCAGCATGATTTCCTTGAAATTATACCATGGTAGCCCCAGGACCCAGCAGGAGAGGTTGGGGAGTATCTAGGTGTGTGTGGACTGGAGTTGAGATGAGAAAGGGGTTGTTTTGAGTATCTGCGGGTGAGACTGGTCTCATAACCTCCATCCCCATCATCCTGCAGTTGTAAGCACACCTCACCTCTGACACCTTCCCTTCCAGGCCTTTGTCATGATGAGCCCAGGTTCATGGCCTCCTGAAGTGTTCTGGAGTGTCCCCTGTAGGCAGTGACTCAGAAAACCCTGGACCTCTTCCTGGATCACTCTCCTGCCCTCATCTGGAGGGCAAATATCTTCCAAGGGAGTACCTTCATGTTATCAGCATTGGAAAACAGATCCAGCCCCATCAGACAGTTATAGTGTGTCAACCACCATGAAGGGGCAAAGCAGCCCTTCTATGGGGCAGACAAAGATGCTCTGCATAGGAAGAGCCTGGAAACGTGCTGGTGTGGAGGAGACTACAAGGGTGTGGAGAGGACCTGTGTCTGTATCACGGCTCTGCTTAGCTGTGTGACTTGGGGCAGATTTTTTAAGCTCTCTGAGCCTCATTTACAAAATGGAAATTATTAATTTTACCATACAGAATTAATAAAGCTAATATCTACAAATACCTAAGACAGCTCTGATTCCAGCATTAGTTCCCTTTCTTTCACTTGGGGGCATTTAATGATGGAGGCAGGGGAACCCGTGGCAGGGCATACAAGTAGACTACATTTCCCAGCTTCCCTTGCAGGTAGGTAGGGCCATGTGACTGAGCGCCAACCAATGAAATGGGGCAGAATTAATGCATGCCATTTCCATACGTGGCCCATAAGATCCTCTTTCCTAATCCTCTACTTCTGCTTACATTCCATAGGAGGGGATTTCGTCTCATGGCTATAACTAACTGTGAGGAGGCTGGCAAATGTAGTATCCCCAGTAAGGGACCACAGGGGCATAGTGGATAGTCAGCAGTCTTCATCATATAATCTTAAAAGACAGGGGCATGCACTTGCCTTGCTCCTTCCCCCTCCCCACTGGCTAAGAGGCAGATGTAATGGCAGGAGCTGAAGTAGCCACTTTGGACCCAGAAAGGGAAGCTGCATGTCAGGGATGGCTGCCCTCCTAGTCCAGGGATGAATTCTCTGGATTGTTATGTGAGAAATAAATATAATTTTAACTTGCTGAGGCCGTTGTGTTTTGGATCTCTTTGTCACAGCAGCTCAGGCTGTCCCTTAACAGATGTTCTCCTGCTACTGATGAAATACTTAGCTGGCACAAGATCCAGAAGTCTTTAACTCTCTTATCCATTAGTTCGGTCTCCTTACTCAGGACACTCCTCAGAAATAGAAGGATACTCTCCGTCAGCAACATGAAGGGCATTTTCATCTCATACCTGGTCCTTGTCACAATTTCTCTTGGAGTGTCCAGCACCTCCTCACCCCAGTGACATTCCTGGTTGCCTGTCCTGGTATCATGGAGATAAAGCATCAACCTTGATACCTAAGAAAGATCTCTAACTCTGATCATGAGAACAAGAACACTTGAGATAACAGAGCGACAGGTTGAAGAAAACTACAGAACAAGTCCTGTCTGTTTCAAATGGTTAAAGTAATAAAAAGAAGGCATAGAAACCACAAGGAAAGAATAGCACACCAGGTTTTTTTTCAAAACTTTTTTTATTACACCACCCGCACCTGGTATTGATCCAATAAAATCCAAACCCAAAACAACTGATGCAAAAACCTCATCACAATCCTCAGAAAATGCCAGACATGTGTGTGTCGTTAGACTTTGTGATTCTCTGAAGAAAGAAAACTGGCTTAAATATTTTAATTGGACTCGCATGTCTCTTGTGGCTCTGAACATGTGCTTTCAGGATGCTGCTTGATTTAATGCCCACATCAGGGACGTAGAGCATTTTCCAGAATAAATGGTTCTTTTTAGCCAAGAAATATATCCATTGGTTCTTATAGGGTTTGTTTTCCCCCCCTGTGATTCCACTTAAGCAAAAGTACTTAAGAATCAGAGATGGGTGCAGAACCTCAGACTCATGGAGGTGGATAGAACTAAAAAATCATACGGTGCCACTCGGTCACTTTACAGATGAGGGAATTGGCCCAGAGAGGAAGAGGGACCTGCCCATGGGAGCAGCTCGTAAGGGCAAGCAGTGAGATTAGCACATGTGCTGTGGTTTCCTCAGCCTGTTGGAGAAGAATCTGACTTCTGTGTTTATGAGCCTGTGTTTATTTTTCACTCTGCTCTTGCCTTCAAGATCTCTGAGCACAAAGGCAGACCATGACTAAACGGTTGAGAGGTGCATATTACATCCAGCTGGTGGGGTGGGTCTTTCAAAAGTGGGCTGCAGAGTTTATTCTTTGTTTTTAATTCAATTGTGATGAAAATCTACCCCACTTCCAGCCCTGCAGAACTCTCCCCTGTCCCTGGCCCCTGTGGGCCTGCCATGGCGGGGAGATGAGGGCCGTGCCAGGCCTCAGGGCTGGGTTTACTATGTGTTGGCTGAATGAGGCGTAGCTGCCACTTACCTTTGAGTTAGAATTTTGGTTCTCATGCCCCATGCCTGGGACAGTTTGTATTTTAGGCTGGGTTTCTCTGGTGGAGTAAAGGGTTCGATTCTTGGTAGCAAGGTTCAGGGATCAGAAAGCCGATAGTGGGTGGGGTGTCTGGAACTCTCCAGAGTTCCCCTAATCTTCTTATATCAGTGTTCCCCATGTCAGCCTGTGAATGAGGCCAAGGGAATAGCCTTCTCCAGCAACCCTGGGAAGATCAGGGTAGAGGGTAGCAGACGACCCAAAGTCATGAACCGCCCTGAGCTGTCAATCCATCTGGTTTCCCACATCTCGAATTTCGGGGCAGACAAGTTACCTCCTTCCTGTTCCAGACCACCAACTCTGCCCGGTCCAGGCTGGCCTCTCTGCGGAGCTGTGCCTCCGCTTGGAAATGGAAGCTGGAAGGAAGGAGTGTTGATGGCTTGGACGGTCCGCCCACCTGTTAGACAAGCAGCTTGTCACGTGACCACAATCAAGAGCAACTTGCTGCATCTATTTCTGCTTTGGGATTCATCTGTCCAATCAAGATGCAGCTTTTCTGTGGATCTTTGTGGGACGAAATCTGAGGGCTCTCTCTCTTAGCTGACCTTGTATGACCCCCACACACCTGGTCGAAAGAGAAATTTTTTAGAACAGTTACTGGTTCTCTCCTAGACAAGACTGTCTTGATTTTGGATTAAACAGGCCCTCCTTCCTCACACTGTGTCCTATCAAACCTGTTGGGTTGGTGGAGCCAGCCTGAGTGTACCTCACCCACAGCTCTGTCCTTGCTTGGTTGATCCTATATTTCTAGAAGCCAAATGGGGGGGGGGGCAGCGGCCGCAGGCTGCTCCCCTGAGAGCATTTCCGGGGCCTCCGGAGAGGGTCTGAGGCACCTTGAGACTCAGCCAGCACGAACTGACTGCACTGTTCTCAGCTTCATTTTTTCTTAATTAGCTCTAATTACTCTGTCATCATAAATGTACTGACATCAAAAGCCTGCAAGTTCCTTTAAGCAGCTGGCAGTAATCGGCCTCATTAATCTTGCCGATTCCCATCTTTTGAAGATTGCTGGTTTGCTTTAGAAACGATGCTCTGTTCAGGGCCATTTCCCACCTCTCCACTGCATGTCTCAGTTCTGCAGAGAAAATGTGGCCAAGCTCCTGGGAGCCGGTCAACACCCCTGGTGCCGTCACCCCTTCTGAGGTCTGGAGTGCAGGAAGGTGCTGGGAGGAAGACAGGGGCATACCCACGTCTGCCTGGCTCGTCTTGGCCCCCTGGGCCTTGGGAGAGAGTCGAGGCCCCCACAGTTACAATCACTTACATACTTAATGTTGGGCGTCCTCTCCACTCCACTCCCCTCCCACATCTTGAAACTGGGATGACAAGCTGTCCAGTATCTCCCTCCCACTTGGGCTCCAAGGATTTGACCAAACTTTGTCAGTCTTATCCCCCTCTTCATGAAGTTCAGGGGCTGAGGTAACAAGTTCTGGAATCAGGATGACTTGGGTAGTATTTACTGAGGGTAGACTAAGGCAATGTAGATGGGAGGGTGAGAAATCATATATAAATCAGGGGGACTAAGGTCATGGCTGGAGATGCTGTGCTGAGTGTCCAGCCCATGGGACCAGCTGAAGCTGGAAACAGAGTGTGAGCAAGGAGTCTGGGAGCAGGAGAGTGTGTGTGTGTGTGTGTATACGTGCATATATGCATACGTGTGTGAATGTGTATGGGCATGAGTGTGTGTGTGATTGCATGTGTATGTGTGTGTGTGTGAGCATGTATGTAAATGTATATGAGTATGTGTGTGTGTGCACGTGTGTGTGTTCATGTTTGTACAGAACTGAATACAGAACCAAGGCTGGGAAGAGTGAAAGAACATTGGAGTTCCTTTCCTACAGAGTTCCTTTCCTGCTGGATGCGTAGAGACAGTTAAAAAACCCAAAGGTGTTATGAGAGCTGGGACCTTTATAATAAGTTCCCCAGGGGCTGAGCTGACATTTGACATTGTTGTCATTGTGCTCAGAGCCCTCCTTCTTAACCCCAAACTATTGTCCCAGGCAGAGCTCCTTGCCGCTCCTGGCAGGGGTGGGGTCCCCATTCATTTCTCTTCTTTCATTTGATGGTCTTAACTCCTGGTCTCAGATCTCTTTTACTATTTATCTCAAGAAGTTGAGAGAACTTCGTGCAAACTGAGTTCTTGATGTTCCACCTTGAGAGTTCCTGGTGGGCTCCAGAGAGAATCCCCACTAAGGGCTGCACAACACAGGAAACTCCCTCCCTCTTCTTCCACACACACCTCAGATGGCCTCTCCTCGAAGAACCAGGCCCCGCTCTCCTCTAAGGCATGAGAAGCGCCCTTCAGTGTCCCCTACCGCCATCCAGGTGAATCACCAGATGGTACTACCCATGGCTGCCATTTACCTGGTGCCCACTCTATGCCGGGCATCCTATTTTACAGATTTTTTTCCCTTGAATTCCCCCAAATCAATGGGGTAGACATTACTAGTTCCATTTTACAGATGAGCAAATTAAGTCTCGAGGTTAAACATTTTACCTGAGGGCAAACATGATTAAATGACAGAGGCAAGAATTGAATCCAGGTTTCTGTGACCAAACCTCTACCTTTCCACGATACCATCCCATCTACCACGTCGATGGCTAGCTTGGCACCAATACATACCAGGGGGTGAGCCACAAACAGACAAACCTGCCAATCTTTGTATGAGGAGCTGGAGGGTTTACAGGAAGTAGGCTCAGCCCCTGCCTTCAAGGACAGCCAATCACATCACATATTACTATGTGAAGTTTGTTTCCCTTAAGCAACAAACAGTTCCTAACCTGGACTAAGTCCATTCTCCACCCCGAGCCTGTACACTTTTTATCATGGGATGCCCCTTGCCTTCAATGCTTTCCCATTTAACTCTTTAAAAATTAGTCATTTTGTTTAGAAGTAGTTGTAGATTCACATGCAAGAAATAATACGGACATCTGGTATACCCCCTCCCATGTTTCCCCCAAAGGTAACATCTTGCAAAACTATAGTATCATCTCACAACCAGGAAATTGACATTGACCTTATTCAGCTATTCCAAGTTTTACATGTACTCACGTGTGCATGAGTGTGTGTGTGTTTACTTCTATGCAATTTTATTACACGTGTAAGTTCATGTATCCATCACCACAGTCAAGACACAGAACATCTCCATCACCACAAGGATCCCTCCTCTGGCCCTTTTACAACCACACCTGCCTCCCATCTGCCCCCATTTCATTTTAGTCTTGATCTTTCGCCCAGCCCAGCCTTGGCTGTGATGCCTCCTTGAAGTTTGCTGCCTCCGGCTCAGACATCTGCTCCCTGTCTGGGCCCCTATGTGGCCTTTAGCATTTGCTGACTTGGAAAGAATACGGCATACTGGAAGAGAGGGGCCTTAGAAGTTAGGAGGACCTGCTTAGATTCCAGAAGCTGCAACTCTTTCACCTGTGTTCTTGGGGAAGTGACTATATGTCACTGCGCCTCAGTTCCTTATCAATAAAATGGGGATAATTATGCCAACCTCCTAGGGCTGTTGAGATAATTAAATGAGGTAATGCAGTTGGTGTGTCCAGCGCATCTTGGCATGTGGCAGGCCCACTCTTCTGTCTTACCCAGCTGGACCATGAGATCTTCAAGGCAGGGTGCTCAGGACATTGTTGATATTCGTTCCCATCCTTGGGCCAGCATCCCCTAGCTCCTGCTCCTGGACTGGGACTTAAAAGAGACAGACCTTGCTGGGACTGGAGAGGGAAGCTCTCCCAGGTGACCAGACAGGGTCTTACTAGGTAAACAGATGCCCATTTGCCCCCAGCCGACCATCCTGCTTTGTAATGAGATGCTCGTAAATCAGTGGATCCAGGTTCCATCTACCATAGGAAGAAAACTCTGGGCTGGGAGTGGGATGGGGTGGGGGTGGCTCTTCCAGGGTCCGCCCCACGGAAATGCCTCCCTCCAGTGCCTCCCACCCCCTCCTGCCTTTAGCCGCTCAGCCCTGCAGCGCTCAGCCCTGCAGCTGACAGAACTGATTACCGCCTGTGAGTGATAATATAATTCAGGTCCCCTCAAGGAGAGATGCTATCAGAGAGGCTTTTTAAGAGGAAAAAATATATAATATACTGGTTGAAAAGGGCTATCTTTCTTCCTGGAAGAACAGTTATTAATCTCTTCCTAGTACATTTTCATATCATTTTGGACATTTATTTCCAGGCCGTGATATTATAAAACCAGGCGTTTGTGTCAGTTTTGATGCGGTGTAACACGCTGGAACATGCAAAGGCGTAATTACCGCTGCGGTCGTTGGAATTGCTAACGAGATCCTGACATTTTCAAATCGGACCCATTTCTCAGTGATCCAGAAGTGAGCTCTGCAGCTGCGTGGGCTGCATGTCAATGAGGCGGCCCCGGCTCAGGGCAGAGGAAGGAGGCAGGGGTGAGGTGGGGACGCTGATATGCTTTGAGCTGAACCCCGGGGACAGGAGCTGAGGAGTGAAAACGGGTGGAGGAAATGGCCCTCTGCATCAGAGCTTCCTTCTGCGCCAAAAGAGGGGAGGTTTATCTTGGGTTTTTATTTTCTGATTTTGGGTTGTCAATGCAACATATCTGTTGAAGACTTACTATGTGTCTGGCACTGGGGGAACAGCAGTGAACAAGACAGCTCTCATTATCCCTGAAGCTGCAGAGAGAACCCTGCCACGGGCAGCCACCCTTTCTGTCACTAATTCTCTAAGTGCTGGGAGCAGGGGCAGCTGGAATTGTTAGAAATGCAAATTCTTGGGCTCCACCCCAGACCTTCTGAGTCAGGAACTCTGGTGGGATCTGCGTTAAACGGGGTGATGCTGATGCAACTTAGAGTTGAGAACCGTCGCCTGACACCTTCCTCCGCCTGTCCTGGAGCTTCCAGGTTAAAATGCAGACCCCAAAGCCCACCTCTCGTGTGCTGAGATTCAAGTAGAGGAAACAGGGGTGGCTGCTGCAGCTGAGCTGCTGGGGGCAGACGCCTCTGCTCAGTACATCGTGTCCCCTTCCCCTCCCTCCAGCTGTCCCCACCCCTGAAAATTAGGGAGCTTGAAGCCTCATGGCCTCCGTGAAGCTCTCTCTGTAAATGGAGCAGGAGCGTGTGAAACCGTCCTAGTGTCATAGCTGTCAGCTAGGCTGCCCCTAGAATGGTGGCTGGGGGTGAGGGTGGAGGATGGGCTGGAATTGGGGATTGGAGAAACAAGGAGCAGACCTGAGGGAGGGGAAGGGGCAGAGAAAAGGCAGATGCTTCACAGCAAGGTCAAATTAATGTTCTTTCTGCCTCCGCAGATCCTGATCATCCTCCTATACGCTCTTGAAAAATGGCGTGAATATTTGAGAAAACAAACCTGGCAGTCACGCTGGGCTCCTCTCTCTCAGGTGCCCCATCCCCATCCGTAATCAGTGGTCTCTGATAGAACGTTCTCTCCGTCCCCACCATTCCTGCCTTTGTCACCTGGACGGCTGCAGCAGCATCTTAACGCACCCCCCCCCCCCCACAACTCCCGGCTTGCTGTCCTACCCCACACGACAAGGCCGGGCTGCGGGGAAACAGGAACCCAGGAGGCAGTCAAGAAGCAGAAGCTGTGATGTGCATTCTAAGGCGCTTGGCGATGCCGGTGAGAAGAGAGGGGGTGCCCCAGGCAGACGGCAGGAGGGGTCAGGGGCAGAGCATTAGAAAGCCAGGTAAACGCAAGGGCCTGTGGGAGACGGTGGCTTCAAGGGCCAGTGCTCATAAGGATGGAGCGGGGCCTGCGGGAACCAGCAGCGAGCACACAGCTGGTGAACGCTGTACAATGCATCACCAAAATGCGACAGTCCTTTTACTCTTTCCTCTCCTGGTTCTGGGGGCCGACTGGGCTAGCTCGGTGGCCTCACTTGGGGTCTCTCCTCTCCAGCAGCAGTCAGTGGCTGAGCCGAGGCCATCTTAGTCGCATGTGTGACCCCCCGGCTGGGCATCTCTCTCTGTCTCCACGTGGTCTCTTCAGCGTGAAGGCTTCAGGGTACCTGGATTTAATCACATGCTCCCAAGAGCTTGCCACCAGGGAGTTGGGCAAGAGTATCACCTTTATGATCGATCTAGCCGCAAAAGTCACAGAGGGTCACTTCCTCTCTATTCTCTTAGGCAAGGCAGTCACGCAGGCCCGCCCAGGTTCGAGGGGGGCTATGAAGACCCCCCTCTTGGTGGGGGATTGACAAGAATTTGAGAGAGTGTGGGGGAGCAGAAATATTGTTGTGACCTTTTTGGAAAATACAATCCGCCACAGAAGGTTCCTGGGCAGGTGGAGAGCTACCATCTGATAGAAGAAGGGTTGCTCGCCCAAGGGGGACAGAAGAGGAGGTGATAACAGATGAGGAAGTAGATGTGTCTGGAGTTGAAAGGGAGGAATGGGGAGGGATGTCCTCCAGAGCCAGGCCCTTCTGTGAGAGCGAGGGGCATAGACAGGGCTGGGATTTAGAAGAGAAGCGAAATTTTAGATGAGGTATTGGGGGTGGGGCCAAGGGAATTAATGAGGGTGCCCAGAAGGCTTGTGGAGTGGTTGGATTGATGGTCTAGCTGCGGATGGATATCGGATGTGTGTGATGGAGCCCATCAGCCTGCTTGGACATTTCTCCCCCCCTGGGTGCGCAGCCCTGGAGTGTGTGGAGAATGAATGATTGTGGGTTAGCTCCGTGTTAGAGGAAACCAGGGAGGAGCGGAAGGCAGGGCCGGGGAGGCTGTGGGAGCTGGTTCGAGAAGAGCTGAAGCCAATGATGTGGGGAGGGCCAGGCTGCAGGAGACGCAAGAGCCAGGCGGGGCTTGCAGACTGGACAAAGAGGGAGGTGTTGGGTGTGCTGGGTTACAGGAGAAGTTCAGCCAGAGCTGGAGGGACAGAAGACAGCTAAGAGGCAGTTTCAGAGCTCAAGATTTCAGAGGTGACCCAGGACAAGGCTCTGAATGTGCTCTTGGCTGTGGGTGGTGGAAACGGTGACTGAACTGGAGAAGGCCTGGCTGTAGACATGGACCTGGCGCGGGGGGGTGTAGGACTGGGGTGGACAGGAAGTCTGCGGGCCATTGAGGGGTGTAGTGTCACCGGTTGGTACGAGTGGTAGAGTTAAAGTGTGGGGACGTTGACCCTGACACAGAAGTGGTGAGCCAGTGACATGTTGACTTCTCCCTTCTGGCCCCAAAATACGTGCAGCTGGAGGGCAGGAGGTGGGCAGCCTCCACTTGGGAGACTTTTGAGGCAACTGGGATCTGGGGTGTTAGTGCAGTAGAGTAGGTGGGGGAGGAGTTCTAGGAAGTGTTTATGGAAATGAAGCAGTTTCTTAATAAAGGCCAGTGAAGGGTCCTGGCTGGGGGAAAGGGTCCGGGAGGGGTCGGAGCTTGGATGGATGGGTTGAAAGTGGGGGAAGGGATCTGGGCTGGAGGGTGGTGGCTGTGGATGGGAGGAGGGAAGCAGGGAGGGAAAGGAATTATCCATCCTTCTTCTGAACTGTCACTTTGGGAGAAGCAGAGCAGGGCCCCTGCAGCTCATTTCCCAGTTCGGTGGACAATGGCCGGCCAGGCCAGGTAACACTGTGCAGTCTGGATGGAGTCTTGGCTTTCGAATGCTCCGAGAAAAACCAACTGCCCCCACAGCTATTTGTTTTTTGGGGGAGGCAAAACTAATCAATGCTGGCTGACCTTGAGGATGTGGCCTTGGCCAGTGGTCATGGTCCTCTCTTGGCCAACAGTGGTTGGGGCCTGGGCAGACCCCAGGACAACCCTCAGGTACCTGTCAGGATGCAGACCCCTCTTTTTGTGGCAGAGATGACCACAGTAAGTGGCAGGTGGGCAGGAAAGCAGGGGGAGACTGAGTGAGAGGACAAATAGACCATCTTGTCGCTGGTGGGAGCTGTGCTTCCTGGCATGCTGAGAGCCACGGGACCACCTGGTGGACAGCCAACTAGAAGTGCCCAGAACCACTACAGAGTGACCTTTGGGAGACCCTGGCAATGTGGAGGTCAAGCCTCTCAGTGGTGATATCTGTGCCCAGGGAGGGCATGGGGCTGGTTCTAGGCCGCAGAGCCAGGCCTGGAGCCCACACCACCAGCTCCTGCTCACCACCCTTTCTCCTGAACCGTGTGGACTCAGGTTGGGAGCGGTCAGGAGTCCTCTCTCACAAAGTCCAGGTGTGTCTCAGCAGGGTCCCAGCTGTGCTCTCCCACTTCTGTCCTATCTCATCCTAACTTTGCAGGGTCTACTTGGAAGGGGAGGACTTATAAAACTCCCCAGAAGACGTTTACAAAAGAATTCTATTAAGTCAGTGACGGCACTGATGGGACATGTTGTTATACAGACATCAGGAAGGATTCACGAAAAGTTTTTGAATAGTTTTTAAAGACCTGGGAGAACTCTCTGATAAAATGTTGGCAGAAAATAAAATATGCAATTGTATTCATAGAATGAAGTCGGTTATGTTTAAAAGTGTAGAAGAAAGGAAGTATTCTAAAGCAGGGGTTCTCAAACTCAAGTGGGCCTCAGAATCACCTGGAGGGCTGAGCATCACCCCAGAGCCCCTGAATTACTAGTGCAGAGGTGGAACCGAAGAATTTGTATTTCTAACAAGCTGCTATGTGATGCTGATGCTGCTGGTCTGAGGACTACACTGAGAACCACTGCACTAAATGCTAGTGGTTTCAGATCACAGCAAGGTTTATGAAGAAGAAACAAGATATCTTTTGGTATTAGGTTTGTGCTTAATTGCTATTTTCTTTGTTACACTCTCTGAATTTTCCAAATGTTCTACAATGCATGTATATTAGATGTATAATTGGAAATAAAAATATTCAGTAAGGCAAAATAATTCTTCTGAGGATAGGATGGGGGAATAATCCTCCAGAGTGAGAAGCACTAATTGCGTCTGCAGAAGCAGGTGTTTGGGTGAGGCCTCTGTCTACCGCTCTCCTTCCGTCTTGCCTGGGATACGTGGAACAAACTCTACACCCAGAGCCTGTGACCAGATGCCTGGGCCCCTGGTAGGTTGTTTTGTTTTTGTTTGGGGCCAGTGCTGAGTGTCACCTGGCTCCTGGGAGGGGACACTGTAGGAGTCAACACTCCCATCTGACCTGGCTGGCCCCTTGGTGGCTGAGCAGACCTACAGCTGCAGCACTGGCTTCTCCTGAGCCATTAGGACCACAACAAACCATGAAGGCTGTCCCACTGTGGGGACCACGCCCATTGTGAGGACACAGTCTCAGAACCTGAAGCAAACCCAACATGGCAACACAATTCCAGGCCCTCTGAGCCCCTCATCCTCCCGCCCAAGGGAGGTAGTGTAGTGCTCTACACTAACTTTGTCTCTCCTCCCCCTACCCCATCAACCTCAGGGCCTTTGCACACGCTGTTCCCTCCTCCAGGAAATCTCTGCCCTCAGATCTTTCCCCAGCCACCTCCTTCTCACCACCCAGACTTCCGCTTAGGTCACTTCGTCATTGTAGCACATCTCCCTTGCACCCATTACTCTCCCGTCTGTTATCCTGTTTCTTCTTCATAAACCTTGCTGTGATCTGAAATTACATTTTTATTTATTTATGTTTGTTTCCCTCTACTTAAATAAAATGTTATCGATGGCAGAGAGTCCATCTGTCCTGTTTTCTGGGAATTCCCAGCATCTAGTCTGGTCCCTGGTGCAGAGAAAGCACTCTATAAATGGCTGTTGACTAAGTTAATCCCCTGCCTCCTTCCACTCCTCATGGCGGTACCACCCCCCTCCCCTACTGCCCCTTCCATCCCACCTGCAGGCTTTATGGGCTGAAAGTGACCAGTGGTAGCTCTAGGCAGGCAGGCAGCAAGGCAGGAAGGGTTGGAGGTCATCTGGGATGTTCGTGTCTATGGCCCTATCCCCAGTGACGTATCAGAATTCACTCTTGTAGAAGAAGGAAAAGAAGGAGAGACCATCTTCACACGCCTAGGGTGACAGAGGGACTGGTGAAGAGTGTTTCTGCAGGAAGTGAGCAAGGAAAGGCTATAGAGAGAAATTCCTTGACGGCCAACCCGCTGAAGGCGTCAGAGGTGAGGGAATCAGAGAGGTGACAGCCGGGGTGAGCCCAGGACAGACCACGGGGCCAGAACATCCCCGGTAGTGACTGGCTAGTATAACCAGAGGGGTCTACAGGCAGGTGGCATCAGGAGGTCCCTATTGAGGTCTGGGTGGTGTCTGTCCGAGATTTACCCTTTAAGGCAGGTGGCCAAAGAAAAAGGGTGTCGCTTTGAGAAGTGGAATCTAAGTGATCCCAGGTTGTTGGAACTCAGGGAAACGGAGCTCAGCACAGATAACACGGGGTCCCAAAGCCAAGTGCAAAGGTGGAAGAGGAATGCCGGGCCTCCATACGAGGGATAACTCCCACTCAGCGGTGTGAGGCAGGGCACAGATGCGGACAATGCGGAGGTGGCAATAGATGTGCCCCTGAGGGGCAGCTGCAGCAGGTCGCAGGGAAACCCTTCCATGATAGACAGATAGACAGTGGGCCTAAGGAATGAGGCATTCTGGGGAACCAACCTAGCCTCTGGAGACATGGTTGACTTAAGAAAGTGCTGGTCCTGATGGTCCAGGGAGCCCAAGGAAGAGATGAGGCAAAGAGGCTGTGGAGACCAGAATCCAGACGCAGACGTTGGCTGGAAGACTTGGCTGCTCCTTATGGAGAAGTACGTGGTGCTTAACTGCTCCTGGGTGTTCTGTGGGTTACCTGGTGGTTCTATATTAGCCCAGGTGGCTTGTCGAGGGACCTGAATTCCAGGCTGTGCTAAGCGACCCTCCCTCCCTTTCCTTCCCTATCCCCCTTTCTCAGAACTGACCAGAGAGAGGAATGGTCTGTGTGTGTCTGTGTCACTAGACCAGTCGAGTCTGTGTCACTGGACTCCTCTAGGGTGCCATAGGGCCCAGTACACAGCAGGTGCTCAATAGAGGTTTGTTGAAAGGAATCACCTATCATTCACACTTGATGTTCTCTTAGTTCTTCTCAATTAAGTCTTTTTTCTCCCTTCCTTAAAGCTCCAGATTAAAGATGGAATACCTGAATCTTGGTGCATACAAACTACCCCCCCGCCCCAGATGCAATTTTGATGGAGTGCCCCTTCTCTGACCCCCTGACGCCGGTGCAGCGGGCACAGCCATCACATCACACACACGGCTGCTCCTGTTCCACATTCTGCTTTGGAGTCGTGCTGAATGGTCGCAGGAAATGCAGTGCGAATGAGTTTATAATGATTTGCAGAGATTTGGCCATGAGACCAAAACTGTGTTCTCTTGGAGAAATCTATAGCCCATGGGCTTTGCAAAGTTGGCTATTTTGCTGCAAAGAAATCAAAGCCAGTCCTCCCTTTCCTTACCTGGTGCAGGCTGGAGAGAATAGTGAATCAGCCAATAGCCAATCCGTCAGAAAGGGTTTGTTGCATCCCAGATGTGGTTGTGGTCGCAGAGGCCACATGCTTCAGCAGTACAGCCCATAACACTCATAGCTGCCGTGAATCTGCTCTGTTGGCTCCGTGCTGGGTGCTTTCATAAAAGTGTCTTCCATTTGCTGAGCCCTTTTGAATGTGCCCAGCTCTGTACTAAAAGCTTCATCTCATTTCATCCTCCCAACAATGCTGGGTATCATATCCTCCATTTATAGGTGGGGGAATCATGTGATTCCCCTAAAATTACCCTGCTGGTGAGTAAGAGAGTCAGGATGGATCCCATGGATCTGTCCCCGAGGCCAGGCTGCCACTCTGCCCTGCACTGGGAGTGAGCACCTTCCAATAAGCTGTGCTCTGGGATAGTGGCAGTGAGGGTGGGAGAGAACTTCAGAGGGGCCCGGCCTCAGCTGATATGGTCAAGTTGGCGTCATTTGTCTGGGGAATAAGTGAGGAAGAGCAGGTCTATTTGGAAAGCAAGCTCTGGCAAATTCCAAAGACAAAGCGAGCTCACAAGGAAAACTCTTTTTGGTGTGGGCCTTTGCCAAGGCAATCCCAAGGTACAGAGCAGTAGGGAGGGGTCTTGGGCCCTGACACTGGAGGCTCAGGGAGGTGACCAGTGGGGACAGGTCAACCCAGGCCCCTATAACCCCTTTGGCCTGGGAGACACAGTGAAAAGAGCCATGGTGGAGTCACCCAGGAGTTGCTACTACTCCCTGTGGGTCAAAAGTAAGATGGTGAATGCCCTGGTTTGTTCCTCTCTGCCTTCCTTTCTCTGTCCCTCTGTCCCTCCTTTCCCTCCTTCTGTCTATCTCTGTTTACCTTTGTCTCTCTCTCACTCTCCCTCTCTCCCTTTTTGTCTGTTCATCCATCCATCTGTCCATCTTTCTGCCTGTCCATCCATCCATCCATCCATCCATCCATCCATCCATCCATCCATCCATCATCCTTTCTATCCACTCACCCCTGGCTGTTACAGAAGGTATTTAGGGTGGACACAAATATCACTGAAGCCTGAGTTTTCCCAAGGCTGGCTTTGGTGAGGGTTGTTGTCAAAAACCTCAGAATTGACCTGCTGAGTCAGTGCCTCAGTCTCCTCATCTGTAAGATGGCGGAGTTGGACCAGAGGCCCCAGATGGTCCTTGTAAGCTTGACTGTCCTATGAGTCTATGAGTCTTTGACTTGGAGCCAGGAAACCTCCTGGATGATGGCCCCCCGAGGAGATTCTGGGGTTCATTTCCAGCTTGCAAACCTGTTTGGCAGCCACAGATGGGCCTCCAGGGCAGAAGGGAAGCCGGGAGCCAAGGGGCTGCTTTCGGTGAGTGAGCGATTTGTGCAAGGATGATTTGTGAGGACAGAGCTGAGGACAACAGGGCTCGGCTTTCCCGGGGCTGCTGGCAAACTCTGACATCTGCTATTTTTCACTCCAGTGAGACTGATTTGCTCCAGATAGGCCCCTGCAGACTGTTTTCAGCTGTGTTGGGAAGTGTGGCGGCCGGCTGTGTTTCATCTTGGAGCCCTCTAAGAGACAGCAGACCTCATGTTAACTGCTTGAGCTAAGAGGCCAGCGGGTTCTATAAGAGGGTCCCAAAATCCAAATGATCCTTTCTGAGCAGACAGACTCTTATTCCCTGGGGTGTTACGCTCACTTCAAAGAAATGTCTGCCCTAGATCTGAAGGAGGGCTGCCTGGCTTGGCCTGCCCCTTGAGGACCAAACCGCATTACTTCTTGAGTATTGATTTCACAGAGTAGCTTGGCAGAGGAGAAAGATCCTTGGCCAGGAGTCTAGAAACTTGAGTTGGAAACATGACTTTATTGCTTTGTGGCCGAGTGGTCTTGGACTAGTCATTTGACTCTCCTGGGCCTGAGTTTCCTCGTGTGTAACTCATGAGGCTTACATCTTTTCGAGGTCTGATGCTCATTGTGTGTATAATTGACAATTTTCTCAGAGATCAATATTGTTGAGGGCAATGGGTGCCAGCCGGAACTTCTTTAGCAAAAGTTATAAGCATAAAGAAATAACAGCAGCGGCAGATATCATCAAAGCCCCAGGCCAGGAGCAATGTCCCAGTTTTGCAGGACTCAAGGAAAACTCTTTTCTGCATGGGCCTAGATATAGTGAGCAGTAGTGAGGGTCCTGGAGGGGCTCAGGGAGGCAGTCAACAGGGCCAGGTCGTTGTGGGCCCCTCTAACACCTTCCGCCTGGGTGAGAAGTGGAAGGTAGTGGGGGGTTTCTAGCACAAAGTTGTACTAGCACAAAGTTGAACCCCATAGGTTCTTATTCAATATTTGGATTCACATAAGAGTGGATTATCATGACTGGAAGTGCCTTTTGATATCTGCAGGGAGGAAAGACAAGTGAGAGAAGGAGAGAAGTGAGAAAGAGAAAAAGAAAGAGGGCAAGTATGGTGGGTCTGGGCCATGTCAACTTAGCTAAGCTGGAACTACATTTCCCAGAATCCCCTTCCCTGCTTAATTCTGGGTTAGCCTGGGCCACAAGGGACATAGTACATGATATTTGGAAGGTCGACGTTAAACAGCAGCCACATGCTTTATTCACTTGGCAGGTTGGTGCAGCTCACGTGCACTGGTCTCTGGCTCACTGAATTGGATTTGGCTTCTCTGATTCCTGGGCCAGCTGTGTGTTTGGCTCTGTGAGGAAAGGCACCAGCTTCTCCTGCAGATCAGCCCCATCATCGAAGGTGGAGACTGAGAGGTGATTAGAGACCAGTGTGAATTCCAGCCCCTCCTCATGTCTTGCAGGTTGTCTTTGTTCTTTCCTACTTCATATCCATTTTCCCTTCCTTCCTGCCCTGTGGTCTTCAGGCTCCTGCAGCAGACATAGAAACAACAGCCTCACTTAGCCCATGTGACCAGCTCCCACAGGTGCCCAGGGTCAAATCCCTATAATAAATTCCGTATTATACACATCTCCTGGTGGTTCTGATTCTCTGATAGAATGCTCATGATACAGGAAATAGAAGGGAAAGAAAATGATGGGGGTGAGAATAATGGTAGATGAAGAGAGTAGGGAACCAGGGTGGCGTGCAACCATGGAAGGATGTGGGCAGGGGGAAAAGGACTGGGAGGGGCAGAGGTGACAAGCAGGGTCCAGCCAGCTCCCTAGGCAAAGGCAGAGATTTTGTGCAATGAGAGGTTGGGGGTGGCTAGTTTTGCTGGGGATGAAAATAGATGTTGCTTTTGACTTGCAAAGGTCATGTCCGAGACTCATAGATTGGGCTGAGACTGCCTTCTCCCAGAAGCTCTATTTCCTCTCCCACATGCAAGGCCAGCAGTTTTCAACCCTGGCTGCACACTAGAATCACCTGGGGACCTTTAAAAAGTGCGTATGCCCAGGTCCATGCCAATTAAATCAGATCTCTAGAACGTGGCCCGTGCGCTGGTTTTTGGAAACGATTCCCAGGTGGTTCCAATGTGCAGGCAGGTTGAGAACGGCTGACCTAGTGCAGCAGACACACCCTAAGGTGACCCCAGTGAGTCAGCCCTTTGTGGAACCCCCTGCCTTGAGTGCAGGTGAAACCATGACTTGCTTCTAACCAACGGCATGTGACGAAGATAATGGGGTGTCATTCTCCTGATTACATTATGTTATATGGCCAATGGGGGTGGGGATTTGTGGATAAATGCCCCAGCCTCCTGCCCCGAAGGATAATTCTGGGGCATTCTGAGCGTTTCTCAGAGGTCGAGTGGGATAGAGTCTGTCTACACAGGGCAGACTGTTTTTGGCTGTGCTGGAAGGTGTGGTGCTGGCTGTATTTCATCTCTAAGCTCTCGAGGAGACAGCAGAGCACGTGTTAACTGCTATACTGTATATAGCGGTGACCTGGCTAACTCATCCTTTATTGACTTTTCCCCCTTTCTGACCTCACTCTTCCCACTGTCTTTTTCTTGCTTCCTGGGATCACCTCCCAAATAAACTCCCTGCACCCAACTCCTTGTCTCAGGCTCTGCTTTTGGTGGGATCCAGGCTAAGATGGTGCCTTGTGGAGTCCCCATGTATGACGCAAACACAAGGAGGAGGGCCTTGGAGCCCTTTTCACGCAGCAGGGCCTCAACGCGGATCACTCCATCCAGGGGAGAGTCCAGGATGGGGAGGAATGTCTGGGAGGGTGGGCATTCGGTATTATCCCATGGGGACAATAAAGAAGGGTGGTTGTTGCAGAGTGAGGCTATCCAAGAGTGTACAGAGGGGACAGCAGGGGCAGTGTGGAAGACGGGTCCCTGATGGGACCCTGCCCTGTTCTGAAGTTGATGCCCTCCCACCCCCAACTTTCTTAACTTCTCTCGGCCTCCTCATTCTGAAAGTGTTAGCTCACTTGGCGCATCTCAGGCTCTGCAGTCACTGAAGTGTCACTGCCATGAGATCTGTGCTTCATGGTCAATAACACCCAGATGGGGCCTCAGGTCTTGAGGACAGCCTGGGGGCTCCATCCCTGCTACCTGAGGAAGGAGAATGTGGTGTGGGAGAGAAATGCTGGGCTTTGACTCAGAAAACTTAGCTCTTGATGCCAACTTTGCCACATACTGGCTGTGTGCCTTTGGGCAATACACTTCACCACTGTGGGTTTCAGCTTCGTCATCCAAAGAAAGGGGGTGATACCCACATCACAGGGTGATTTTGAAGGTTTAGTGACCAAAAGGATGTCAAATCGTTCTGAGAACATTCATTCGAAGACTGGAGGGCATGGCGTGGTGTCATATACCAAGTTCTCTGCACCTTGTTTCCTGGGTTATTTTTATAGGCCCTCCAAGGGGAGCAAGGTCAAATGAGAAGCTAGTTTTCAAATAAAGCCAAATGGAGGAAAAGGGAGATTACCAACTGATGACTCCCCACTGAGGCTTGGTCTGAGGCAGCCCCCAGGGAGAGTTCACGGGCAGAGCCTGATGTCTTGGACACCCGATTGGCCCAGGATGCTGAGTTGGGAGGATGTGATGGGAAGTCTCATTGTAAATTCAGCATCAGAAACAAGGATGCTGGCAGCGATGGGGGATCACTGTACGGTAGGAGGGGAGTCCCACGGGAGAGCTGGAGAGAACGTGTGAGGAGATCTCCGTGGAGTGCTCAGGGGAGAGGTCAGCAGGGACCCCTGCAAGGGGAAATCTCGGGGGGCAGAGCCAGTAATGCCCAAGCAGAGGGTCTCTGTGCCCTATAAGGACAGGGTGCCTCGGGGGAATCAACTCTCTGCCCGTCCCCATGCCCCCAAGAGCAGAGAGTCACTGTGAGGAGCCAAGGGCTTGGGGAGCATAATCCTTGTGTGGTAGCTGGAAGGCAAGGAGGAAGAGGAAAGGAGGTGGGGCTGCAGATGGTGCTAGGATTTCTGAGAGCCGTTGGGGTAAGAGGGAGAGGCGTTCAGGATTGAGTCCAGGGATGGAGAATCTGGCTGGGTCCACTCCGTTTTGGAGGGCCTAAGGAGCACGTGGGGTGTGCAGCATGCACCTCCTCTAATTCATTAGGGGAAAGAGGCCACTTCTGATGCCAACAGCAGGGGAATCGCCCCTTGAGACTTCCTCCTGGGCTCTTCTTGACCTTGACGAATGATCCCTTTCTGCTTTTCTCCATGCAGAGGCCAGGAAAAACTGAGACGACTCTCTCAGGATTTCTCAGTCTTTCCAGTAGTAAAAACGGTGTTGCAGGATGTTGGGAAGGAGAAGCTGTTCCCTGTTTGTCAGTGTGCACGGTGTCCGGACGTCAAAGCTGGACATAGCTCAGCGGGGCGAAGGATCACCCGCCTCCAACTTCTGCTTGTAAATAGCTGCCCTTAGGGACCCATGTTGTTCCGGCTTTTCCTACTCCAGGGTGCAATCCTGTGTGTATAAGGTAGGTCCTTTAGGTCAGATCTGAGCAAGCTAAGCAACGGCTCCTGGACCTTTGGGGGGAAAAACACCCAAACTGGATATTTCCACAAAAAAGGAGAGCTCCAACCCATTTTCAGAGCTTGAGGATGAGTTCGGCACCACTCAAACCACACAGCATCAATGCGTTAACAGCCCAGACTGGGGCCCAGGAACCCACAGTGAGAAAGGATGAACACACACAATTTTGTTGGATTTCTTCCTCAGAAAACTCCCTGGATCCATTTTATATCCATTTTACAGATAAGGAAACTGAGGCACAGAGTAGTCAAGGAGCTCACTCAAGGTTACACAGCTAGTGGGTGGCATGGTTGGGGTCTAAGCCCCGTCATCTGGATCCGAGGTCCACACTAGCTGGCTCTAGCCTCCCTCCCCACCCCTCCCCCCCTCTATCTCGTCTCTCTCCCTCCCTCCCTCCCTCCTTCTTTCTCTCTTTCTTTCTTGTATTGTATATGTTTTAATATTAAAAAATAGTATAAACCCAATATGGAAAATTAGGGAAATATAGAAAAGTAAAAAGTCCACATTCACAATCCCAGACTCTAATACACTCTTAAAATTTTTATGCCTTTTTCCCCCCTGTGCACATTTTTAAATGGTTGCAATTCTAATTTAAATGCTATATTTATGCATCTGGATGTTTTCACTTGACATCGTGTCATAATAGCCTTCCATGTTTCTCACACTCTTCTTATCTTTAGGTCCACCAGCCAGAGTGCAGGGCACTGGGAGTCCCAAAGGGAATGAGACGGCGAGGCCCCAGCCCTCGTTGAGCTTCCCGGCTAGTGGAGAATTGCAGAAGTGTGTGATATAGCGTCCTCATGAGAATTTACATTTCCTAGGCTTTTCCATTACCCTTGATACAGTCATAAAGCCACATTCTACACCATTTAATGTTTTGGACTATTTTCTCCTCTTGTTTTTCATGATATTTGCCAGTACTTGAGCCATCTTTGCTGTTCTTTTTGAACTCTCTAGTCTCAACAGATCTCTCAAGTGAAGACATTAAGTAGTCATTTTCTACTTGCCTGATTTTTCCTGCTATCATCACAGGCCTTAAAAGAATGTATTCTGCCTTACTTTGACACCTGTCTTTTTCTTTCCTTTGCTGAGGAAATCAGACAGAACGATTAAAGGCAGGACTTTATTTCTTATTTTATACTCTAGTAGGATCACTTCCTGTTAATACATCTCCATTTTATAACGCTGTTACATAGTAACGATTGTTTTATAACGATTGTTACATAACGCTATGAAGAAAAGTACAGAATAGTCGCACCACGATACACTGAATCCCCTATTGTTGAGCCCTTACTTGGAGCCCCTTTTCTCCATGACATGTAATGCGGTGAGGAGCATCTTCCATGCTAGCTCTTCTTCTTCCCATTTACTACAATCTCACCGTCACTGCTGGAGACATCTTGCCTGGTGACCTCTTTGTGGCCAAATTCATTGGACCCTGGTCTATCTTGGTCTTACTTGCCCCATTAGCCACACTGAACACCTTCTCCTTCTCAAAACGCTTTCCCACTTGGCTTTTGTGACACCTTTTTCCCTGGTTCAACTTGGGCTGCTCTTTCTCTCTCTTCCTTTCCACAAATCCCTCCCGAGCAGCTCCTTAGCATTGGTGCCCCCCACATTTGCATCCCATTCCTCAATCTCCTTGCTGTAGATGTTCGCCTTGGGCAGTCCTGTCCATTCCCGTGGCTTGAACTGCCATCTAGACGTTGATTCCTGACTCTTGTGTATTTGGCCTTGACCTGCAGGCTTATAATATAATATAATATTATTTTGTATTAATATATATTATTTTATATATAATATGGAAGAAATAATAATATGTCATACTTATTTTAGGATCTAACCTTGAATGAGTCTGACTAAGCCAGACACTGTTCTAAGCACTTTGCCTGTGTCCTTTAACTTGATCCACGCAGTCCCTTTGCAGCAGGTACTGTTATTGTCATTGTTAGTTGAGGAAGTTGGAATCTGGTAGATGTCCCCACCTGGATGTCGGGCAGTCACCAAGTTCTATCAGTTCTTCCCTCCAACTCCTGGCCCATCTCTGGACTGGGCTTCAGCATCTCTCTCTTCCTTCTCCACTTGTAGCATCTTTCCTAACAGCCTACAGCCTCAAGGTCTTGCCTTCTGTAAGTCTCCTCAGTGCATGGAGTGATCTTCCTAAAACGAAACCCTATTATATCTGTCTGGCTTGGACCAAAGTTTGAGATGAAGGTACTTCCCCTTGTCTTTGGCCTCTCATTCTGAACACAGCCATGTGGCACCCCCACTAATGCCTTGCCTGCTCCCACTTAGTTGTGCTATTCATGTCTACCAGCCATTCCTTCTGGGGTTACCTCTAAAAAGAGGTGAGTGCTCCTGTCTAGAGAACATGTGACCCCCTCCCTATGCCAGCTCCTTGCCCTGCTGGCCAAGCCCATGGTGCAGAGTCTGAGCATGCCTGGAGCAGAGCCCTCTCCAGGAGTCTGGACTGCACTGTTCTGCAGTGGTTCCCACTTGATTGGGATTAAGATCATCCTACATCTTCCCTCCCCGGCCCCCGCTAAGCAGCGAGTCTGGTTTCCAGGAGGACGCTCCATTCATCTTGCAGAAAGGGCTGGAGTCTGCTGGTCTGCACGCAGCCAGATGACGCTCGTCCAGCCCTTGGACAGAGAGTCCATGGTCTGGGCCAAGGCACGCAGTGCACGCTCCTCGAACACCAGCTGATTACTATGACCCACGGTCCTCACACAGGGTTTGGGGTCCTGGCAGTGAAGGCGGCCAGGGACTTGGCTGGCCGGCCACTACTTTTCAGGAAAGACAAGCCCAGAGAAAAAGCTGGCCCGGCCTGGGCCTGACGAGAAAGTTCTGGTGAGCAGAAGGCCTTCACAAAGCATTCTTGGGTGTTATTAAAACAGTATGTTCCTTTGGAAGCAGAAGAGACCAGCCACTGTTCCCTGGTGTTTGCTCAGAGGCTGAATGACCCTGGAGGTTTGTGTTCCATTTGGTCAACAGTGTGTGATGACAGCCTTTGTGGCAGCTGAGCCGGCTCAGGCCGGTTGTAAATCACAGGGTAGGGCCATCCTGGGGGAGGAAAGAGTTTCAAATTTCCACCAAGAAAGAGGCAGTAAATGTCTTCCAGAAACTTCAGGCTCCAGAAAGTGTGGCCATGTGTTTTCCTCCACAGTCAGCTGGGGAAGAGTAGACAGTAAGAGAACCCCACAAAACCATCCTTTTATCTTTCGAGAGGAACTTTGCTGTAAGTACCCAAACCTAAAATATGTTCAAATCTTTTAATCCTTGGACCATTCCAGTAATTTGTCTTAAAGAAATAATTAGAAAAGAACACTCGAGACTTATACACAAACATGCTTGACATAAGGTTTTTATAATAGCAGAACCAAAAGCAAAATACAAAACAAAACGCAGACACACACGCATGAAAACAGCTTAAATATTCAATTATAGGGATTAACTTAATTTAGGTACACCCATGTTGGGCTCTATTCAGTCATTGAAAAAGCATATTTTCCAGGAAATATGAGAGATCTAGAAAAATTCTCATACTACGATATTAATCAGATACAGCAAATACATATAAATGGAATAAAGATTGAAAGGGAATATCCCCACATTTTAATAATTTCTCTGAGAAATGGGATTATGGGTGATTTTTATATTATTTTTTATACTTTTATGTATGTTAAAATATTTTCAACACCATATGCTGACGTAATCCTTAAAAAAGACATTTAAAAAGATATTAAAAACCTCAACAGGGTCTGTCTTTTTCCTGGAGTGGGGTTTAGGAGAACAGATTCCCCCCATTAGTCAGATGTACGTTCTAACCCTATTGGGAATGAAGGAACAGGAGGATCATGGGAACTAGGAGGCTCAAGCAAATACCCATGCAAGAACTGTCTTTGAATATTTGAAATGCAATCAGGGTTTGGGATGTCCCAAGGGCCAGATGAGAGCTGTCCAGAAGTCCCCTTTGGTCAAGGAGACTTTTGTCGGCCCCACCCTCATGCCTGCGCCTGCCATAGCTGGTAGGTGTAATTATAGTTGGTGGTTGGTTGAACGGCACCTCCTCAGCCAGAAATCTGGACTCATTCTTGACCTATTTCTCTGCCCCACTTAACTGATCTCAACTGGGTCTTGTAAACTTGCCTAGGAATTGTCTTCTACACCCCCACTGCCCTGTCTCAGGACACCCTCATCTCCTGACAAGGCTACTGATAATCCCTAGCTTGCTCTCTTTCGATCTGATCCTATCACCGCAGCCAGACTGTTCTTTCTGAAACGCAAATCTGCTTGTGCTATGTCCTTGCTCAAAACCCCTCCGTGGCTCTCTATTGTTTTCAAGATCAAATCTAAACTCTTAGTTTACAAAGTCCTTCTCCATCTGACGCCAACCTAGTTTCCCAGCCTCATCTCTCCATTCTTTGCTTCAGCCCTTTGCTCCCCCTATCACTTCAGCCTCCTAACCTATCCGTGAGAGAGCTAGGTCCTTTCATGGACCCTCATTCCCTCTACCCCATACCCCTCCTCCTCTCCTCCATCTGGGAAATCCTGTTCATCCCTCTGGAGTCAGTTCTCTGTCATCTCCCATCAGGCAGAGTGCACTTTTCCCTTCTCTGAGTTTTCTTAGAACTGTGTAACACTTCTCTTCTCATAAACACATTGCCTCATTTGAGAGTGTTCAGATCTCCTCTTTTAGAGCATAAACTCTTTGAGACAATGGCTGGTTTCTTTGTCTTCCATAATCTCCAGCATAGCACCTGGTGCCTGATGGGTACTTTTAAGTGTTTGTTGAATGCGTGAATGAAGTTAAGGAGAGCAAGATTGTGCCTCATCATAAAGAATAATCTTCTAACTAACACTAGGATTATATTTAATTTCTTGCCCTAACTCAGAGCAGCTGTCAGTGGCTCCCCTAAATGCTTTGTTTTGAAGGAGTTTAAGCCCTTCTCAGATTAAGGATGTTTCCTTTATTTTAACATGTTTCAGTTATTTTTTGCAGTTTAACAGATCACCTCCAAATTTAGAAGCTTAAAGCAATGATAATTATGTATTTTGCTCATGAATTTGACATTGAGCAGGATTTGATAGAGATGGCTTATGTCTGCTTCATGTGGCATCAGCTGGGTGGGTGGACTGAGTGGACCGGCTAGATGATTCACTTTCAAGATGGCGCACTCACATGGCTGGCAAGCTGGTGCTGGCTGCCAGCTGGAGCTCTGCTGGTGCCGTCAGCCTGGGACCTCAGTTCCTCTCCACATGGACATCTCTACGGGGCTTCTTGGGCTTTCTCACAGGGAAATGGCTGGGTTCCAAGAATGTTTCACGAGACCCGGGTGGAAGCCACTTCTATGGTATTTTACTGATTAAGCAAGTCACTAAGACCAGCCCAGATCCAAGGGGAGGAGAATTAGATTCCACCTCTCAACGGGAGGAGGAGGAAAATTTGCCCTGAGCATAAAAAATGATGGAGGTGACTCAAATAATGGCCTATTTTCCAATTTTATTCTAACCAACATAAGTAATTCCACAGGGGGGTAGCATGGATGTTTCTGGAATTGTGGAAATATTAAAGCCCTAGAGTCAAATTGATGGATCTGGCAGTTGGATGAGCTTCCTGGGAAGGTAATCAGCTCTTACCTGGGGAGGATTCAAACCTGGACCAGCAATACTCTGTAGAGGTGTTGTAGAGGACAGTCAAGCTTCCAATGAGAAATGGGATTGGATTGAGGTGAAGGAAATGTATTTAGTTATATTTATCGGTTCACTGTGATCAGCTATTGTCATACCATTAGCCTGGTGGTCCCAGCTCCAATCATCAGGCTCTGGGATTGAGCAGACTGGAGGATGATGATGATGGTGATGGTGATGATGGTGATGGTGATGATGGTGATGATGGTGGTGGTGGTGGTGGCAGTGATGATGATGGTGGTGATGATGGTGATGATGGTGGTGGTGGTGATGGTGACAGTGATGATGATGGTGGCGATGATGATGATGATGGTGATGATGATGGTGGTGGTGGTGGCAGTGATGATGATGGTAGTGATGATGATGATGGTGATGATGAGGGTGGTGGTGGTGATGGTGGCAGTGATGATGATGGTGGTAATGATGATGGTGATGATGATGATGATGATGGTGATGATGCTGGTGGTGGTGATCATGATGGTGATGATGATGATGATGATGATGATGATGATGATGGTGATGGTGATGGTGATAATAGCTAACACGTACAGTGTTTACTGTTTCCAGGCACTGTCCTATGCACTTTATATATATTAACTCATTTAATCCTCATAATGGCTCTATAAATTAGGGATCACTACTATGTCCACTTTGCAGATGAAGAAACTGAGGCAGAGAGAGGTTTAACTGACCCAAAGTTGGCCAGCCGGTAGATGGTGGAGCTGGATAGCCATCTGGTGGGTGTGCTGGCATGACTTCATGCCTAGTTAGGATGTGACCCCATTGTCTCTGATTGTCATTCTTTCTCTCATGATATTGCTCTTGTAGCCCTATCTGAGGGGCGCCTACCCAGCATGCTTCTGGCCCTCTGAAAGCAGAATTGCGAGGGGCTAGCCTGGAGGTGGCATATGACTAGCAGGAACATGATAAAAGAACATTCAAGTGTCTGCTGAGGAGGTAACTTTTTTTTTGTGGGGAAGATTAGTGCTGAGCTAACCTCTGTTGCCAGTCTTCTTTTTTCCTGAGGAAGATTGGCCCTGAGCTAACATCCGTGCTCATCTTCCTCTATTTTATATGTGGGACGCCTGCCACAGCATGGCTTAATAAGCGGTGTGTAAGTCTGCGCCAGGGATCTGAACCTGTGAACCCTAGGCCGCTGAAGTGGAGCATGTGAACTTAACTGCTATGCCACCAGGCCAGCTCCAGGAGGTGACTTTTTAAAATCCTCCTGGGCGGAGGGAAGGCAGGGTTACAGCTGGTCCGAGGACTGGTTCTGGGACATGACTCTGAACCCCCTGGCACACCTCTTCCTCATAAAATGGTGCCCTTTTCTGGGCCAGGAGCACAATCTTAAAGCAATGAAGCCTACCACGTACTTCTCAGTGTTCTCTGGGCCTGTGGGGGTCCTTTCTTCACATGCAGTTCTCTTTGCCCTACAGGTAATTCTCATGTCTTCCTCAACAGCTCCTCCTGCTCTTCCAAGGCTGAGTTCAAGGGTTTCCTCCCCTGCAGATACTAGGGGAGGTGTAATAAAATACTAAGGCTTTTATTGCCTAGCCAGAGCCAGGCCTCCCTCTGTGCTCACTCACATCTCTGAGATAACGCTTGTGACATGGAATTATCCTAAGGATCCTCTGGCTCTCCCACAAAACTAGATGCCCTTGTAGGCAGGGACCACCGTTTCCGTGCCCCAAATCCCCACTTCCTGGCACAGTGTAGGAGCTTCATGGATGTTTTTAAATAAATGACCCTCCCAAAGCACAATCTGGTTAGGATTTTCCTGCTATCAGTTACCCCTGCTTGGGGACATTCGCCACTCTTCAGAGACTGTGGCTATACATTTTTTAAAATCTCAAGTCAATATGCCTTCATTAAATGATAACTTATTGCTACTTTTTAAAGAGTTCAGTATCTAGAACGCTGGTTCCCAAACTTGAGTGTTCATCAGAGTCACTTGGCAGGCTGGGGAAAACACGGATCCCAGCCTTTCTGAGTCAGGGGGTGTGGAGCAGGCTCAGGAATGTTCATTACCACAAGTTCCCAGGTGGTGTTTCCGTGGCCTGTCTGGGACCACGATGAGAGTGGCCGGTTGAGACTTCATGTACCAGAATGCCAGGCAACACCCATGCCACCTTGGAGAGTATCCGTCGTTTCTTTTGCTTACAGAATCCACACAATGTATGTGCCGCAGTTTGATTCCATGAATACACAGCTCAATGTCTGTTTTTAATAATCACCCTAGGAAACAGGAATGTATCTTGTTGTGGAAAATGTTACCTCCATCGAACAAATGCCCAATGTCACAGCGTTTGAGTGGTGCTCTGATCTTTCCATTTATTAAAAACAGCATTAAATTATGTGATGTATTCGTGGCGCCTGGAGAGGAGGAGGACACTCTGATATTCAGAAAACCAATGAGCATGCAAACAGTGGGCTTTCCAATGTGCTTGGAATAAATGGAGGAATTTATTTGGGGGAGTGGACTTTATCCAAAATATATAAGGCACGTGCATTGTGAGTAAATATAAGATAGCTGTTAAAAAATTCCCTTTCATGAGGTGCAACATAGATAAATTGAAGATTTAAGTGTGGGGGACCTCAGGCTCTAGGCAGCTGGAGAGGGAAGATGGGAGGAAGGAAATGATTTTCAAATCCTTGACCAGTGGCCTCTCTGTGTTGGTGCTAATTGTAGATTACAGCCTGGCAATAGCTGTTCTTCTGTGTCACACTGCTTCTCTCCCAGGCAAAGATGGCAGGGACCAGAGAAAAGACGACGAGATGTATATGGATGAGTTTGCTTAAAAGGGATGGGCAGTTCATGCAGGATTTGGATAATCCCAGGTATATGACCCACCAGCCAATCGACACTGAATCGAAATCCTTGACATGGGAGAACTCAGCCCCTTACTAAACCAGTTTCCCAGTTGTCTGGTGAGAGCCTTGGGCGCTATCTTTCACAGTCTTAACCATATGGGTCTGTAATGCCAAAATCTACAAACATAGAGAAGATACCATGATCATCAATTCCATTAAAGAAGGGGATGGCCAAAGACAGTAGCAATTAATACACACTTGCTTTTCAGGTCCTCAAACAGTTAGGTCCGGCATCCCTAGATGAATGATGCTCCCTGGAGATGTGCGGTATAGAGATACTGATGGTCTTGAGTCAGTCATTGAGTCAAGGAAGTGAAGGACCAACATAATGGTCTTTGCCTCCTGAGTTGTTTTGTTTCGTTTTTTTCTCCCCAAAGCCCCAGTACATAATTGTATATTTCAGTTGTAAGTCCTTCTAGTTCTTCTACATGAGCCACCACCACAGCTTGGCTACTGACAGACGAGTGGTGTGGTTCCGTGCCCAGGAACCGAACCCAGGCTGCCAAAGCAGAGTGCGCCAAACTTTAACTGCTAGGCCGTCAGGCTGGCTCCTGAGTCTATTTTTGGTCAAAACTCTTCTGCTGGAAAGAAACAGAAACCCACTGTGCTAGCTCAAGGGGAAGGATTAGGATGAAGATACAGCAGGCAATGCCATGGACATCTGGTCACAGGAGTAAAACACAGGACTGCCATGTTCACTTGCATGAGCTGTGCACTGCACAATTCCAGTGGCACCAGTCGCATGGCCTCTGATGTACATGGTAATCTCTGGAGTTGTGTGACATGGTGGCCTTGCATTGGAGCAGATCTGCAGAGCCAGGGACTGAGGCCTCTTTCTCCATTTATCAGGTCTGAGATGATCCCTCTCATTGCTGTTCATCTTTGTGTGTCTACCCCATTTCTCTCTCTCATCCATCTTCTGTTTACTCCTCTTGCCTGTGGCCCAACATGGCTGCCCATCACGCTCTCTCTCTACTTGACCAACCTTTCCGTTCTAGTATCTGCCACTGACTGTCAAAAGTCCCTGTCTCTTGTTTCAGATTCTTGGAAGGAAGAATTTGATCGGCACCTGGCTCAAGCCTTGCAGCTGCTCAGTCTAAAATCCTTAGAGTCCTCCTGGTTACTCTTTCTCTTTTCATATCAATACTTGGCTCCACTGTCACAAAATATGCTGAATCTGGCCACTTCTCATGGGCCCCACTCCTGTGACCCTGTTCAATCCACATTCTTCTTTTGCTTGGATTATTGCAATAGCCTCCTAACGACTCCACCTGTTTCTACTATTGTCTCCCTTCCTTCTGTCCCTAGTAAGCAGCCAGAGTGTGCTCAGAGGTTCACATGTAAGTCAGACTACATCCTCAAACCCTGCAAGGGCCCACCTCTCATCGGAATGAAAGCTAAAGTCTGTGCAGTGGCCTTCAAGTTCCGGCAGAATTTGGGCCCCAGTAACTTGCTGCTTCTTCTCCACCTTCTCTTGGCTCACTCTCTTCCCGCCATATTGGCTCCTCAATATTCCTCAGACATGGCAGGCACACTCTCATCTCAACATCTAAGCATCTGCTGTTCCCTCTGCCTGGAATTCCCTTCCTTCAGAAGCCAATGGTTTATTTCTGTCATCTTTAGGTCTTTCCCTAAGTGTCACCTTCAGGCCTTCCCTGAACCCCTATTTGCAATGGCATCACCCCCATCACTCCTCATCATCACCTTTTCTTGCTGTCATTGTCTTCCTTGGCATCTTCTAACATCCTGTGTATTTTACTTATATATTTTAATTATTGTCTATCTCCTCCTGCTAGAAAGCAAGCTTCACGAAGGCAGGAATTTTTGTGTATTTTGTATTCTTGACACCTAGATCAGTGCCTGGCACTATAAAATATGCACTGAATGAGCGAATGAATGAATCTAGAAAAATGAATAAGCGAATCTAGAAGTTCATAACTCTCATATTCTAATACAATAATAAAATTCACTTATTGAGAAAATATTAGACACAAATGTGTATTACATATTCAGGTAAACATCCGTTGATTTCTTTTCTTCCTCCGGGGCAGAAAACGTGAATGCAAACTGTTGAGTTCCCATCCGGACACCTGGCCACGCTACCTTTTGCGCGTCAGAGTATTGCTCCCCTGCCCGTGAACCCACGTCCCAGGAGGGAGGGTCCAACCCACAGCACTCTCATATTGCAGGGGAAGTTTCCTGCTGACACAAAGGGTGGCCACAGAGATTAATTTCCTCGCCTGAACATTCTCTTTTTTTTTTGAGGATCCAGGTTTCCTAGTGAACTTGCTCTCAATTTCCAGAACTCTCCTTCTAGGACTCCTGCTACACGAGGGTGGTGAGGTCCCACATAGAGCGGAGGCGTTCTTCAGAAGGAGCCCCAGGAGCCATTTCAAAGCCATCCTCCAGTGGCAGAGGGAAGCTTGCAGCAAGTGGAATCCCGACTTTCTCCGGAGGATGGCACTGTGGTCGTTTCCAAGACAGCGAAGCAATCTGAAAAGGCAATTTCCAAATGGCGTTAACAGCTGCACTTCAAACCCTGCAGGGAACATTAGAAAATGTTAACCCTCAAATGGTGGGGAAGCAGGGACTGGAGGCAGACATGGGATCTTCACCGTGGGGGCCAGGCCTGGAGGAAGCCGGCGGCTGGGAGAGGGGCCAGAATGGGATGACCGCCAAGCTGCTGGGGGCTGGCATCCTCCCCATGGAGGCCGAGGGCTCTGCTTACCCAGGCCTTTCCAGCGGATCAGCAGCCCCAGGCGGTGGGGCTTAACCACGGAAAATGGCAGGGGGCACTGGGAAGCGGTGGGTGGGGTGGGGCTTTCCAGCTTTCCTCCTTCTGTGCCCATTTTGTGTCAGTTACTTAAAGTGTGCATTTCAGCCCCCCTCAAGAGCCTGGACCAGGTCTTGTTCATCTTTCAGTTTTCCATCACGCCTGGCATGGAATAGACACTCCATAAATGGTTGTCAGATGAGTAAATGATTGATTGATTGAATGAGTGAATCTTGGATTTGGGGAGAGAATAGAGTACGGCTCTTCAGGAGAATAAAGAAAAAAAAAGTGTTTTCAAGTGTCTTCTCAACGCTGCAGGATTTCTGCCCTCATTACTGCTACCATCAAAATACCAGCCTTGACGGTTTGCAAAGGGCTTTCACTCATGTACTCCTTGACCGTCCGCCTGTCTGTCCTTCGATCCATCCCTCACTCCCTCCTACTTCCCATAGCTCCTCGTTTATGCCTCTTCTCTAGCACTGCTCTCTATCACATTCTCCCTTGAATTAGAACATTTATGGACATGTCCCATCTCCCAACTGGACGGGCTATTGGAGGGTATCCCGTGGTGTCTAGGACAAAGCAGGGGCTCGGTCAGCGTTTGTGGAATGCCTGACCACATGTGCAGCCCTTTTCCCAAGCGACTTTACAGCCATCATGGCATTCAATCCTTGCATCTCCTTTTTAAGGAAGATATTATTGGTGCAGATAGTTTTTTCCAAAACGGTTACACCAATACGTATCCCATCCCCACGTTCTTCTTGTGATGTGACATTAACAGTCCTCCATTGAGAACTGGGGTCTGTGTCCCCTCCTCTGAAGCTGGATAGACTTTGTAATTGTCTTGTCCACAGAATGCTGCAACAGTGATGCAGTGTGACTTCTGAGGCTGGGCCGTCCAGGACAGGAAAACTTGCCCCGCTCTTTCTCTCTCAAGATATGTGTCTTAGGAACCCTGAGCGGACCTATAAGAAATCCGGGTTCCCTGGAACCTCCATGCAGAAGAGATCACAGTGAGAGACCACATAGAGACTGAGGGGGCTGCTAGAGGAGGCTCAGCTGTGCCAGCCCAGCTGCTTGAATCTTCCAGCTGGGGCCTCGGATGCCACGGGGCAGAGATAAGCGGACTGTTATGCTCTGTCCTAATTCCCAACCCACGGAATCCGTGCACATAACGAATGGGTGTTTCATGCTACTGTGTCGGAGGGTGATTGTTATACCACCATAGTAATGGAACACTACTATCCCCCTCCCTTTTTCAGCTGAGAAAACTGAGACCTCACAAGCAGCTAAGCTGGCACTCGGACCCCATTCTCTTGACTCTCAGCCCAGTGTGCCTTCCAGAGCACTGTTCCCTGATGCCGGCTGTCATGGCCATCCCGGAGCTGATGAAAAGACAAGGAGTCGGTTCAGGGTCACTCGAGGCTGAGGGAGCCTCTGGTTTTGTTCAGACATCAGCAAAGCAGGAATGCACGCTTTGAGATCTGTCTGGCCTCTAGCAGACGAGAGTGGACCTTACAGTTGGGGTTTCTGGTCCAGGGCAACTTGCCATCACTGCTCTGAGACCAGCGGCCTCAGGAGCTTTGGCCAGAGCCGGGACCCTCTGAGAGCCAGCCCTGCAAACCCGCCAGCAGCTGGCTTGTGAAGGGTCACAACTCTAACACGGGGTTATTTGATGTTGTTATTGTCACAATGGGCCATATTGGAGGGTGCAGCCAAGAGGCCACAGGAGCAGGGAAAACCCAGCAAACCACAATGTTGCTACAAGGACATCATCGCTATTCATTCATCTTGGCCGTTAACACCCCTCTCAAGAACCTCTCTTAGGGGGCTGGCCCCGTGGCATAGTGGTTAAGTTCGTGCACTCTGCTTCAGCAGCCTGGGGTTCACAGATTCGGACCCCGGGCGTGGACCTACCTACCGCTCATCAAGCCATGCTTTGGCAGGCATCCCACATATAAAGTAGAGGAAGATGGGCATGGATGATAGCTCAGGGCCAATCTTCCTCATCAAAAAGAGGAGGATTACAATGGATGTTAGCTTAGGACTAATCTTCCTCACCAAAAAAAAGAACCTCTCTTAGACCAGTTAATGATCTTGTGGGTTGGCAGCCTTGAGATGGTCTTGTCAGTGGATGTTCTCATCAGAGCTGGATTTGGGGATGACCAATCCTTCCTGGTGGGAGGGCCACGGCCTCTCAGTGAGTCTGGATAACAAGCTGGTGGGCTCCTCTTCTCTGAGATGAGCAGCGAACTCTCAGTCTGGGCTTGAGGGTTGTTGATAGGGAGACTTTCCATGGCAACACAGGAAGCCTGGTGCTGAATGTGAATCTCAGTGTCAGTGGAATCAGACACCACAGCCGTTGAGAGCTTTGCGGCATTAAGTCTTGAAAGGTCTCTGCCCCCATAGTATATAGGTTCCCGGAGAAGTCCCCTCTCCCAAGTCCAGTTTAGAACCCCAGTTTGGGGGTAGCTGACAAGAGGATACCATGATATAGAGAGAAATAATGTAACTTCTGGCAACTGCGATGGTATATTGTACGTAGCCATGACCTTGTTGCTATAGTAAGAGCAACGTGGCTGTCATTTAGGGAGACCGAGATGCCGTGACTCATGTTGATTGTAACGCTGAGCTGTTTGGAAGCTAGCGTGTCATTGGGATGAGCGATCACAGAATATCGGGTTTCGTGGAGGCTGTGATGTTGTTTTGTCCTGATGCTGGTGGGCTCTGTGCTGTTCTACTCCGTGTTGGCCATGTTGGGGCAGTCACCCCAGGTCTTCTGTTCTGGAGAGTTCAACCCAGTGCTTCTCAGACTCTAAGGTGCATTCTAGTTACTCAGAGATCTTGTGAAGTTGCAAGTTCTGATCCAGTAGATCTGGTGTAGGGTGGAGAGTCTGCATCTCTAATAAGCTCCCAGTGAGGCCAATGCTGCTGGTCTAAGGACCACGCTCTGAGAAGCAGCACTGTCCAATAGAATGTTCTGCAATGATGGAAATAGTCTATTTCTGCACTGTCTAATACAGGAGCCACTAGCCACACGTGGCTATTGAGCTCCTGATACGTGGCTAGTGTGAGGATTGACTTTCAAGTTTTAGTTAATTTTCACTAGTTTAAATTTAAATAGCCACACATAGTTAGTGGCTATCGTATTGGACAGAACAGCTCTAGACTGTGCTGTAGTGTGTATCAGAATTCCCTAGAGGCCTTATTAAAGCTCAGGTTGCTGGGCCGCACCCCTGCTGGGTCTGGGTTGGGGTCTGAGGATTTGCATCACTAACAGATTCCCAGATGGTGCTGATGCTGCCGTCCGGGGACAGCACTCTGAGAACCACGCCTCCTGGTAATCTCCCACCCCCGAACACCCCTGCATGTGGCTGCATCAGGACAAAAGGCTGTGTGCCATGCCAATGCTATGATTTGATCCGAACTTACTCCTAATGAGATGTGAGCTCCAGTCCATCAAGGGAGGTCTTGTGGGAGGTTTAGGCAGGAGCATTATGTTGAAACAAATATAGGGATTCCTAATTAAGGTTGGCCTCTATAGACTCAAAGGCTCCTAGCTGGGAGGGACCTTAGAGATCCTCTGATCTGTACTCCCAGTTTACAGATGGGGAAACTGAGGCCCAGCCAAGCACAGCCGACTGTGAGAGGTGGAAAAGACACACAGCACTAAAACCCAGGTTTCCAGATTCCCAGCCCAGTGTGGGTGCTTCTACTCCACATTGCCTCTGTGCCCAAGCTGGGGGAGGAAGGCGGTGGAGACACAGACTTAGCAGGTGTCGCTTGCAGAGAACAGGACTCTCTTCAGGGCTGAGGTGGGACCCCTCATGCTCAATTCTCTACCCCAAAGAGGAGGCAACTCCAGATACCATCCCTGCGTCCAGGCGTCCCCACCAAAGGCTGCAGCACTGTGATTTTTCTCCTCCTTTCCCATCCCTCTGGGCGATGTGGTTGGTATTTAACAGCTATGGTTAAAAAAGAAAGAAAGAGAAAAGACATGGGAGAAGATTGAAACCATTGGCGGCAATGCTAGTTTGAAGACCATACGTACATACTTCAATAATCTACGCCGTTCCTGTTCCCAGTGCTGAACGTGCGAGGACAGACATACCACGGTGACACGATATTGCTGCCATTTATCAAACTCCCGCTGTGAGCCAGACACAGGATTAAGTCCTTTGAATTCCCGAGCTCATTAAAACTTCACAAAAAGCCTACGAGGTAGACGTTATTGTTACTATTTTTTAGATGGAAAAACGAAGGCCTAGAGTGATTAAATAATGAACCCGGGTTCCACAGCTGGTAAACGGAAGGATGGAGACTTGAACACAGTGTGCGTGATGCCAAGTTCTGGGTCTTTCTCATTGTGCTAAGGGGGTGTAACCTGGGAGGTGCTGTGAGCTCTGCGTTTGTGGGGCTGATGCTTCTGTGTGGTGCTGTTCTCCATATGCCCACCCTACCTTCTCCCATCCTGCTTAGCATCCAGGAAAGAAGACAAGACACCTGAAGAATGAACCTGAGCCTGGCTCTGAGTCCATGAGCTGGGTGTGTAAGTCAGAATGATTTTAGTTATAAGTAATAGAAACCCAAATTGAAAGAAAAAAGACAGTTGCTGGCTCATGTCTTAGGGAAGTTTAAGGGAGATGAATATGGTCTTCAGGTACAGTTGGATCCAGGCTTTTACCCGTTAATCATTGGGAGGCTCTCTCTTCTCGCTTCCTGGTTCTTTTTTTCTGGGTGGGTTTCAGTACCAGGCAGGCTGTCCTCATGTGCTGGCAAGGATGGCCTCCAACAGCTGTAGATCTATCTTGTCTTTAAAGCTGGGGAATGCCAGTGAAAAGAAAGCATCCCCCTCCCAACCACAACTCCAGCCAAAGTCTCAGGGATGAGTCCCATTGATTCAGGTCGGGTCATGTGACCCTCCACCAACCAATCACTACAGCTTTGGAGATGCAGTAGTCTAATTATACAGACCAAGTCTCATAACCTACTCCTGAAGATGGGGATGGGATCTATCCCACCTGAGTGTTTCTTTGAAAGTAGGATAAATTCTGTTACCAGAATTTAAAAAACCCCCACTGCTACTACCGTCTGCTAAACTGGTCTACACAGTAAATTGAAGGCGCCTTCTCTGCTAATGGAGTGGCCTGGAATTCGGCTGCTCTACGTGCTGTGCCAATTCTGGGTGGTGTTTTGAACATCGGCTCCCTGTTTAACTTCCTACCCCCATCATGTATCCTCTGGATGCCAACATCAGCCTCACCCCATGGGGTCTGAGCTCACCACTCCCCCTAGAGCTGGTCACGTAGACTGCTGGCTTCTGGTGGGGCAGGGGTGTGTGTCTTCACCTCCTGGCTTCCTGGCTTCTCCTGGAGGTGCCCTTAGTGGCTCTTCCTCTTCTCCTGCAGCCCTCCCAAGACCCCACTATCCCCTGTGAGACCAACTCCAGCCGTACAGTATCAGGGAGGAAGTCCTTGAAGGAACTTGACCTTCACATTTCAAGGTACCTGGGTGATACCTGGTTGGTTGGACACATCTCCACACGGAGATGTTGCTCAGAAGTAGAAAGTGGCTACTCTGATTGGAAGATCTAGAATTTGGCGAGCCATTTCTTTGCTCACTCATTCATTTATTCCAAGTGGGGATTACCCATGGGCCCTACCAGCCTGCCGGATGGCATGTCCCCACTGGGGAAAAGCCAGACTTCATGATGATCTTTTGGATCCTAGCTCCCAGGCTGCTCCACCAGTGAGACCAGCCTCTATGCCTGTCCTGATGCCCCTCATACCTGCACATTCTTCTTTCTCTCCTCTGATCAGCATGGCCTCAGTCCCGGGTACCCTGCTGCCAAACTGCCCTGATTTAGGGCAAGGTTTATTAGCATCCATGGGGATGCAAGGCAAAGGAGTGAAGACGTGTCTAGGGGACGTCTGGCTAGCAAGCACAGCCAGCCCCCGATTTGGCGGTCTCATTAGGAAGAAAGGAAGGGGTGTAGGACCGATGTCAGGTGAGTCAGGACAGGCTGCTTGGGGGAGAGGGTTGCTTATGAATCTTGAAAGTACCTATAGGCATTTAAGCATCTTTACTAAAAGGAAGAGCCAACAAATGCGCACACAGCTCTAACTCTTTGCCTTTCTCCACGTGGATGGATGGACGCGTGTGGATGTCTTCACCCAGACGTGGTAAAAAGCCTCCTCTGTGCCAGGCATGAAGCTACACGTGTGTCATCTTATTGGTTTTAGTTTTGTAATCACCTTGTCCAAAAGGTGTAAGCCCTCATTAAGTGACAGAGGCAGGATTTGAACTCGGATCTGCCTGACTCCCAGGCCAAAGGCACCATTTTCATAAATGTGATGGTGGAAGAAGCTCTTGAAGGCTGGGACAAGAAGGGCTGGGGGTTCAGTAGCTGGGCATGATGGGTGATGGAGGCCATTTAGGTGAAGGTGCAGAGGCCAGGTGTGATGGACCCTCACAGAGCTGCCACAGTGCGGGGGTTCTAAAGGAAGGCAAGTGGCAGGGCGCTCGGGCTTGGGGTCAGAGAGTTTTGAGTTGATACAATGGGCCATAGAGAGCCTGGAAGGTTCCTGAAAAGGGAGTGCTGGGTCAGAAATGGCATTTGAAAAAGATTATTTGTTCAAGTGGGTGCAAGACAGTGTTTCAAGGGAAGGAGGGGTTAGGGAGACATGCTAAGACGAAATTCTGTGCACTTCCTTGATTCTCAGATGAGTCGGGACCTTACCGCCGACGGGAAAGTGGCTTTGTCCTCAGCCTCTTTCTTGTCCGTCTCCAGGAGAGGCCTGGAGGCCCTGGCAGGCAGCCAGCATTTGCTTCTCCCACCGACCAAGGGCCGTGGTAGCTGGGTCCCACCGTGAGGGGCTTTTATTTCTCCTGGAGAACGGGGGGAGTCCTGACGGGCCTGGCTACTGCTTCTGCACGGGTATTTATGAGCTGTGCGAGTTAAGATCATAAAGCTCCCAGGTTTTGCTTTTTTAAAAAGCCAATAACTTAAGAAAATGTTTTCTCCATAAAACAAACTTCAAAGATCCTAGAGAATAACACAGTAAAAATTATGGAAAGGCGGCATTGCACACATCTTGAAGATCGGCACCAAAGAACGTGCTGAAGCCAGGCAGGCCTCGGCACGGCGTAAGGAGCCCTTTGTTTTGCTTCACTGGGGGCAATCACGTGTGGACCAGAGCTGTTAGGCGTTTAGCACGGCCATCTGTAGGGCAGGCTACCAACCGGGTTCTTTTTTTTGGAGAGGAGAGGGCTTAGGAGGCAGGAGCTATGGAAAACATCCCAGCACTTAAAAAAAATAAAGAGTTAAAGCTTCTTGCTGCTGTTGAGGGGGCCCCCGGATCCTCCCTGTGGAGCATATGGGAGTCACTGAGGGCAGTTATGTGGAGAGACAGAGAGTGGACACCCCGAACACCGGGGCCTGCTTGACGACTGGGATCAACTTTGGCCAAGTTACTTAAACTTGCTGAGCCTCAGTTTGCTCGCCCATTAATTGGGATAACAATGTCCGCCCAGACTGTTTCACAGGGCTGTGGAGAAGATCAAAGAGGTAGTGTTTAAATTGTGTGTGTGTTGGGGGGGTGGTAGGGGGGTGCACCCACATTTCTGCATTAGAGAGAGAGGATTTCTACTTTTCTCATGTTTTTGATCCTTCCCACAGGAGGGGAGAGGCTTGTTTGATGGATCAGAGCTTGGAAGCCACGGGCTGAGATTTACCAGCGAGTCCACGAGTGCTCGGAAGCGCTCTCTGCTCCAGCCCCACCTGAATGACAGAGCCAGCTGGTCCCAGTGGACCTCATCAAGCAGCCAGCTGTGCGCAGCTTTGGATGTGGGGTCTGCAGGCCACAGCACATCCATGGGCAAGCCTTATTGTGACAGTCCCGAGGTGGGGGGTGGGGTCTCCACAGGCCCTGAGGTTTGGAGGTGACTGGGCCTTTGCCTGGCAGGAGTCCAGTGACTATTTTGGAACCCAATTGGCTGGTGACCTCTAGGTGGTGGGAAGCAAGGGGTGAGTCTCAGGCCTGGACAACCCTCCAGGGACAGAACATGTTATTGGGGGATTATTATTAGACCAATGTTGAAGACTAAATCCCAGTAAAGTTGTGAATTTTGCAATTCATTGTGAATTGCAAAGTATGTCATTGGGCAATTGGCCTCTTGTTTCTGCACTCACATTTTCTGTCATCCTCCACTGCTTTCCAGAAAGACCCGATGTTAGTCACTACATTTGAAAGAGAATTTAGGTCCATGTATCTTCTCTCCCCAGTGCATTTGCATCTGAAGCTCAAGGCTCCTTGTGGAAGGAAAGCTTCCATCATCTGTTAGAAAGATGTCATGGAGAGGGGTCGGGGGAAGGATTCTCCGTTGTCTCTGATATTTTGGCCCCTAGGTTTCCCTCTCTGCTTCCTAAGTGGAGGACCGGCCTAGTCCACGGTCCCTAAGAACAGAGGGACTTGAATGTGATTCTCCTCTTGGGACACACTTAAAGCTCTTTAAAGACCTGTGTCTGCTCTTAATTTCTAGGAGGGGGCAACAGCTGACAATTCCATTCTCTCTCTAAGTGAGTGTTTAGAGACTCATTTATGTGACCCACTGCTCTCTGAACAAGAATATCAGGCAGCACAAAAGCCTCTAAATGGTTGAAAAGTAAAAGAAAGAAAGAGGTATAATTAGTTTATCCGTAATTGTTCCTTCAAGGAAAATGGAGCGTTGACCTTGTTGAAACAGCCAGTTTAACAGAAATAACCCACGTTTCCTGCAGACTTAGTCTGTGCAGGCCCTGGGCTAAGTGCTTTGCATTTAAGTCTGATATCCACTCTTTGAAGTGGGTACTATTATCATATTCACTTTTCAGATGAAGAAACTAAGGATTAGAGAGATAAGTAACGTGCCTGAGTCCACCCAGCTTGTAAGAAGTCAGAGATGGGACACAGAATCAAGTCTGTCTGACGCTAAAGACTCTGCTCTTGATCAGCCATCAACGAGTCTCTCCTCTAGCTTTGCTGATGTGCCGTTTCTTTTACTCACAGTTTACCTGTAAGTAAGAGAAAATCAACGATAGTGGCTTAACTAAGCAAGAGTTCATTTTCCCCACTTGCCCAGAAGCTCACAGAAGAGCAATCCAGGGCTAGTTTAGGTCCTTCTATCATTCTGCCCTACCATCCTTAGCATATCTCTTCCATCCTCATGGTCACAAGGTGGCTGCTGCACTTCATCGCCTTGCACCTGCATTCCAGGCAGAAAGAAAGAGGAAGAGACAAAGGGATTTCTCCTTACTGGGATTCATCTTTTCAACCTGGAGGAGCTGGTTTCCCTGGAAAATTTCTGTTTATATCTCTTCGTCCAAAACTATGTCACAATATCATCCTTAGCTAAAAAGGAGACTAAGGATTAAATATTTCAGCTTTTTTCTCCTCTTAAAAAATAGGAAGGCATGGAACACAGGGCTGGGAACAGTTAGGGGGAGCCAATCGACAGTTTCTGCTGAGCTCACATCTTGAATGCTGTGCTCCAAAGCTAACTGGTGGGCATGGCTGGGGCAGATCCAAGGCTTGCCCTAGAGGGAGAATTTCTTTACATTAACATTTTGTACCTAGTCGGCCCGTTTTCTTTGGTCCCTTCCTTCTGCGTGGCAGCACGTGTGCTTCTCCGTGTAGGCTCAGGTTGCATTGCCTGAGTTAGCTCCAGAGCACCAGAGGGTGGGGTCCGGCATGGGTCTTGTGGGAGCCTAGGGTTTCCTGCAGTTTCTCAAGTTAGTCTTTCCTGACCTCTGCTCCATGCCAGCCCACCTAGAACCCCTGCGTGTAACTCTAGTTGCCCCGCCCCAAGCCCCAGATAGTTTGGCTGTGGGGGGTTGGATATCCCCCCTGAGTCTTGCCAGCTGTTGTGGTCACCCCCAAAAAGTGGGATGGACCCCACTGCCCCCCAAAAATTTGGCTTGACTATTGAGACTAATGATGCTATGGATGTACTAAGAGAATAGAAAAGGGTTTATTACTCACATAATGAGGCTTTCTGGGGGGAGCAGCGTGGGCTCCCCAGCTGCTCTGACAATGGCAGGCGAGAACAGAGGAAGGAGATGGGCTTCAGGTTACACGGTGGTGTTTTACTCAGCTCGGGCAGCCAAAACAGAATGCCACAAACTGGGTGGCTTGAACAAGAGAAATGTGTACTCATAGTTTTGAAAGCTGGGAATTCTGAGCTCAGGGTGCCAGCATGATGGCTTTCTGGTGAGGCCTCTCTTCCTGGCTCACAGATGCTGCTGCCTTCCTGCTGTGTCCTCACATGGTGGAGAGAGACACAATGGGTTCTGGTGTCTCTTCATATAAGGGTGCTAATCCCACCATGGGGGCCCCACCCTTATGACCTCATCTAAAGCTAATTACCTCTCAAAGGCCCTGTCTTAGTCCATTTGGGCTGCTATAACAGAATGCCAAAGACTGGGTAACTTATAAACAATGGAAATTTATTTCTCACAGTTCTGGAAGCTGGGAAGTCCAAGATCAAGGTGCTGGCAGATTCAGTGTTTGGAGAGAACCCGCTTCCTGGTTCATAGATGGCCGTCTTCTCAGCGTGTCCTCCCGTGGTGGAAGGGGCAAGGGAGCTCTCTGGGGTCTCTTTTGTAAGGGCACTAATCCCATTCGTGTGGGCTCCACCCTCATGACCTAATCACCTCCCAAAGGCTCCACCTCCAGTTGCCATCTTGTTGGAGGTTAGGGATTTTTTTTTTAATTAATTAATTAATTTTTTCCCCCAAAGCCCCAGTAGATAGTTGTACGTCATAGCTGCACATCCTTTTAGTTGCTGTACGTGGGACGCGGCCTCAGCATGGCCGGAGAAGTGGTGCATCGGTGCGCGCCTGGGATCCGAACCCGGGCTGCCAGCAGCGGAGCGTGAGCACTTAACCGCTAAGCCACGGGGCCAGCCCGAGGTTAAGGATTTAACATGTAAATTTTGGGAGGATACAATTCAGTCCCTAGCAGGTGGTCCAGGTGGGGCCCATGTGCAAGTTTCCCATGCACATGTGGCTTGATCTTCCCACCTACACCAAAGCAGGGAGACCTGGGCTTTCTTAGCATCTTGCCCGGATGTGGGGTAGAAGGGAAAGGAGGAGTGGTGGGATTTGGAAGCTGTCAGCAAACATCAGAAATGGAGTCAGACTCTTCATTACACCAGCCTTTTCCCTTGGGCTTCCCTCACTTCCCTGGGCCTGTGGCCTGATGCCCAGGACAGGGAAGATGCTGCCCCCTGACTTTGAGCATCTCTTGCCGCTTGGCCTTCCTCAGCAGAGTCCTTCCTCCTGGATGTGTCCCCTGGATTTCCATGCACTCCTGAACAGTGTTTTAGTTCCCTACAGCCCTGGACCTCATCTACTGGACCCTGGTGAGCCTTCCCAGGAGCGACTGGTCTACAGCTGGTTGATTTGGTTCTTTTCTTTTTCTGTCAGCTGTGTTGCTGAGACCTCAGCAGCATGCAGAACCATGTGGTCACAGCTTTTGGGGTGAGTACCTATTAGACTTACTGAAACTATGCTGTGAAGTCGGCCAAATTTGTGACTTTTAGCCTTTTAGCCTCCACCAGACCTACAACTATTTGCATCCAGTGAAGGATAGAAACACTTCGTTACCATCATCCTCTTCATCATCAATGCTTTCTTGGGCATCTCCTGGCCCTAATTCACAGCACGGCACATGAACACTCAAGGATATAGATATGGCCTCCTCCCTGAAGGAGAGTCAGACTGGAAGGTAAGATTTACATATTGAAAGAAAAGGGGGTAAAAAAGCAGAAAAAATGTGCCAAATGAATGGTACAGCAAGGCAACGATTTCAAGAGCTCATTGAGAGTTGGTGCAATCAGAGAGGCTTCCTGGGGGAGATGGGCATCTGAGCCAACCTGTAGGTGAGTGACAATTGATAAGCATGGGCGTGGGAGCGGCCATCTGATGCCCCTCTTCCAACATGTGTGTTCCTGTTAGTGCTAATTGAGGAGAATTTGATAGTGTGAGCCCGTAATGTTTGGAATTCTCTAGAATGATTCTCAGGGAGGCGGTTATTAGAACCAGTAAGAAGGGTGAGGTTTGGGGTACCCGGAGGTCTCTGCAAACCAAAAGTGAGTGCCAGTGGGAAAGAGGACCAACGTCCCCAGTCTCCAGTTTGTGAGCTTTTCCCTAATGCTCTCCAAACACCTTCCTCAGGAGGGGAGTGACTTTTTAGATCCTTATTCCAAAATCCATCCTGGATGAGTAAGTGTTTTGTAATCTAAAATAAATATTAGTTTTCCTCTTATTTCTCACATGACCTAGTTTCAGGCAAGTCATTTCACTTCTTTGGGACTCAGCCCATTGGCCTAATGGGTAGGTGGCTACACCAACATTAGTAACCAGTCGTGGCAACTCATCGTAAATTTACATGGCATTTCACCAGATACAAACTTATTTACTTTGCTCATCACAGCTCTCCGTGTACTACTTCCCATATTTTATGGACAATATGGAAAAATGAGACTCAGAGAAAGTCATACAAATTTCCTTTTCCTAATGTTATACACGTGAGTATATATAAGTAAATGAGGCAGAACTTGAACTCGGGTCTTTTGGGTTACCCTTATGACCTTGTTGCCTCTCAAAATACAAAACAGTCAAACAGTGCAAGCCAGGTCCATTGAAAATCAAAAGCAAACCAAAACCCTCTGTGCCGTCTGTCGGGACAACACACCTGAAGAGTCCTTGAGGAGTCCAGGTGCTCCGCGGAGGGGGCGCGTTGATGTCGCTGTTCTTTGTTTTGCGCTAACTCATCTCAGGCAGAGGTGCTCTGCCGAGGAGGACAGGCAACAGCCTCCAGGAAAAGTCTCATTTTCAAGCTGACTATGCACAGCTCAGTCCTCAGCCTTCCTAGGATGCAACATCTCCACCCACCGGATGCTGAGGCCTTCTGCCAGCCTGATGGGTCTTGGCACTGTCTTTGGATGTTGATATGTTTTTTGGATAAACACACACACACATACACACAAAGCTCTTTCTGTTATTGTTGTTGCCGTATCCACCTTTAAGTCCTTCTTGGTAGCGTTACATGGGGAGCTGGAACTCTTGATAAAGGAGTTCTGTACAGTGATGACAAGAATTGATTTCCAATTTCCTGCAGAATGACTCTATCATCGCTAGTGACTCAGGCAATTTAGCTCATATTCCAGCCCTGCCTGGGGTTATAGATCACCCTGACAGCTTCCCAGGCACTCAGGAGGGGGATTTTGACAAGATGAGGAAGGAGACATTTTCAGAGAGTTTTGCATTGGGGATGGCTGGAAGGGAATGGCTGCCCCAGGGGTGCAGGGATCCTGTTGAGGGTGGACATGTCTCGGCTGTGATAGAGAAGCCTGCTTGTGGCTGGGCTTCCAGCAGGCTCCCAGGACAGCCCCTTTCCCCTCTCTATAACTGTTGAGCCCTGCTCAGCATGAGAACATCCAAAAGATAGAGGGGATCAATAGTTTCCTCCATACCAAATACCCTTAGACTGCACCTGTCTTTTAAAAGATTTAACACATGGACTGGATTTTTGTTTCTCAGTGGACTCCATTACAGCAGGTACAATTCTTTGCATTTACTAATTAATTTATTTTCATCTGCCAAACCTGTAGTGATTGTGCATCGAGTGCTGGATGGAATTGCTCTCCCCGGAATGCACGTTGAAAGGATAGACAGTGTCTCCTAGGGTCATCCAAGCAAAGCAGAACTGGGCCACGTTGGGACCTGGAGGCCTCCTGTGGGCTGTGGCCCTGTGCTAAAGCCTAATGCACTCAATCTTCACAACAACCCTCTGAGGTGTGCTCACTACTACCCCTAGTTTGCAGATGTGGAAACTGAGGCACGGTGGATAAGTAACTCGCCCAAGGTCACACAAGGAGAGTGGCAGAGCAGAGATTTGAGCTTGGGCCCCTTGGAAACAGTCTGTGCCCTTAAACATTACACTGTATCCTCCATGAGTGGAGGATGAACATAGATGATTTTCCATCTAGCAGACTGAATGAAACCCCTAGAAATTGACTATCAATTGCCCTGCTTTTATTAGGACTCTGTCAAAGTCTTCGACAGCACAAGCAATCGCTGGAGGCCCAGGAATGGAGCACACACATGCATATGTGCAAGTGTGAGCACACACGGACCACACACAGGCACACATATGCACAAACCCATGTTCACACACACACACACACACACACACGGCAAAAGGACATAGCTCAAGAAGCCAGGGAAGCAAGGCTTAACGACACAGCTCTGAAAAACAGACACACGCATTTTCCCCTAGCTGTTCAGCCAAAAAAATGATTTTCTAGAAGTCATTGTCAAACTACATTTCAAACTGAGGCTAAGCTTGACTGCTGCGACAGGAAGCTGACAGAACGCATGTGTTCTGACAATTGCCTGTGAGCTGGGCACCGTGTGTCATAATATGTAAATGCCGACAGCACTTTACTCCAAGGATGGGCGTCCCTATTTTACAGTTGGAGAGACTGAGGCTTAGGCAGGTCTCTCTAGATCATAGAACTAGCGAGGGACAGGGACAGGATTCAAGCACACGCGTCCTGAGTCCCAGTCCATTTCTCTTTCCAGAATAATACAGACGCTGCTTCCCATGTATGCTCTGTTGCCAATTATTTTATTTTGACAAATGTCTCTCTAGCATTAATCTGCTGAATTTCCCGTAAGTGTCAAGAGCAGACCTGATGGCCTGAGTCCCGTTCTGAGAAGGTGGCCTGTGGTCAGACGTGATCACGACTGAGGCTCTGCCTCAGCCCTCACTTGTCCTCCTGGTCAAGGGATCCATGTGGGCTCTGCGCACGTGCCATCACACAGCTTCTCTGTGGAGTCTGCTCTGATCTGCTCCTTTCCCCACCCCCTTCCAGAAGCTGCGTCTAATGCTGCCAGTCATGTTGGCTCATTAATTGCTTCCGGGGATGGAACGAGACAATATAATCGCTCCCTGCACACCTGTCAGGTAGATGCTGCATTAGGCAGCATGTTTGAGGTTGTTTTTAGTTCTGATCAAAGTGATTGAAATAGATGTACCTCATGGGTCTCATTAAACAGCGGGGAAAATTACTCATCAGACACCTGATTTGTCCCACGAATGCTTTGTATGCAGACGATGCTGCCTTTCCCCCTTAAATAAACAAGTGTTTAGTTTTCTGATCAATAGTCAAGATTGGACTAGCTGGAGGAGAATCCATTTAATCCCGGACACATAATGGCCATGGCAATTGTGATGCTCTCCTGATACAGAATTTAGAAGTAATTGCTCCCTTCGACAGAGGGGAACATTATCTGCTTCTCATTCATTCGCTTATTTGTCCATTTATTCAATAAATAGTTACTAGGCACCTATCACGTCATGTGGCGGGTCCAGTGTTAGGTACTAGGAATGTTCTAGTGATGAATCTGACACGATCTTTGCTTCCAGGAAGCCCACAGCCTGGGGTTGGGGGAGAAATAAATGTACAATGACAGTAGAAGTATGACAGATGATAGACTACTCATTCAAGGAATGTTTGTGGGTATGTGTGGGGGAGATGGCTTCTGAAGGGACTCCAGTGATCTCTATCTCCTAACATCCATGCAGTCCCCTCCCCTCGGGGGTGGACCGGACCTGGTGACTCACTTCTAATAAATAGACTACAACAACGTGATGGGATGTCACTT